>NC_079189.1:175186745-175543874 GCF_029499605.1 Hyla sarda | reverse complement strand
TGCACTGCGTAAGGGTTTTTTACTGACACATCTTCGGAGTAACAATGTCACGACACATAGGTGGTTGTATACCCTTCATACCTGCCATGTCTGCAGGAGGGTGCACTGCATAGTTGTTGTTACTGACACCTCTTCAGAGTAACAACATCATGTCACATAAGTGGTTGTACACCCGTCATACCTGCCACGTCTGCAGGGGGATGCACTACGCAGTTGTTGTTACTGACTTGTTTTCAGAGCAACAATGTCACGACACATAGGTGGTTGTATACCCATCATACCTGCCTTGTCTGCAGGGGGATGCACTGCGTAGTTATTGTTCTGAAATAGGTTATAGACCAATAGCTTATTACACACACACACACACAAAAAAAATGCAAAGACCTGTCACGTCTACAAGCACAAGGGGTGAGTAAAGACCTGTCACATTTTCAGGCACGAAGGTCATGCAAAGACCTGTCACATCTACAGACACGAGGGTCAAGCAACGACCTGTTACATTTACAGGCTCAATGGTCACACAGGACCTGTAACATCTACAGGCACAATGGTTACACAAGGCCTGTCAAATCTACAGGCACGATGGTAACGAAGGCACCTGTCACCTGCAGCGGGCCATCGCTTTCGAGACCAGTTTGGGTCAGAATGTATAGTTCAGGGCATAACTGACTGTACAGTCTGGTTAAGTCTCCAGGTAAGGTAATTACAACAGCTTTGTTTTGGTCTACGGGAGTTATGGTGCTGCAAGATCATTATCACCAAAGGTCTGTCATGTAGTCAGGTCCTTTGCTTATCAATTAACTATCAGTGCAATTTTGCCTCTTAATAGCAGGGACTGGGGATAGTACTAAGTCAGTTTCCCTCTTGCCGTGATGTCACAGATAAGCTTGTTAATAGGTGTTTATCAGCTAATAGTGTCAGGTCGTTTTCAGAGTGGTTGGGACTACTACAGCTTCTCAGTACCAGGTACCGCCTCATGTGGTTGCTAGTTGGTAGATGCAACCTTTCTGTCACACAAGGTAGAGTTAAGTATAGGGTACGGGATGTTTTATTCGGCTAGTGTGTGGTGTTGGTTATGATAACCATGAACATTGTGATTCATTCTACTAGGTTTATTTTTGCCCTCTATAGGCGTACCCTTGGTCGCAGTTAATGGCAAAACTCAAACCGCTTGGTAAGTTAATGTTTTTATATATAGGTTTGTATGCAACATTTGCAGCCACGAGCACGAGTGTGAAGCCCCGAGTACAAACAGTAAAATTATGTGCTTTACCAAAAAGCTCTATCTTGGTCTCTATCTTCCATCCACGCCCAGCGAGATTACCTACAGTGCCATGGGTTGCAAACTTCTTGATAATGTTGTGCACTGTGGACAAAGGCAAATCTACTGTAGATCTCTGAAGATTGACTTGTAACCTTGGGATTGTTGATATTTTTCCACAATTTTGGTTCTCAAGTCCTCAGACAGTTCTCTTCTCCTCCTTCTGTTGTCCATGCTTAGTGTGGCACACACAGACACAAAATGCAAAGACTAAGTGAACTTCTCTCCTTTTTATCTGCTTTCAGGTGTGATTTTTATATTGCCCACACCTGTTACTTGCCCCAGATGAGTTTAAAGGAGCATCACATGCTTGAAACAATCTTATTTATCCACAATTTTTAAAGGGTGCCAATAATTTAGTCCAGACCATTTTTGGAGTTTGGTGTGACATTTTCTCCAATTTGCTTTTTTTCCCTCCTTTTTCTGGTTTAGTTCCAATACACACAAAGGGAATAAACATGTGTATAGCAAAACACGTGTTACTGCAATACTTTTCTGTGAGAAATACTTCATTTTCTAGAAACATTTCAGGGGTGCCAACATTTACGGCCATGACTGTATCTTTTTCCAGTGTAACTCCAAAGGGCACAGGCAAAAACAGGATAGCATTTGTCCTAAATTCCCTGAGTGGGCCCCCTGTTTGCTGTACCCATAGTAGTGGTGTACCCTGCCTCTATGTAAGGTATGCCACTGCCTGATCAATACCAGACTGTGACACCACATTATAGCAGGGCAAACTACAAGTTCAAAAATGTATTGATATTATCTAAGGGTTTCAGGAACAAGCTTTACCTTTTTCAATCTTTATTTTGGCATCAGGGTCGGATTCCCAGGGCTGGATGGTTCAGGACATTTAAAGTGTACCTGTCAGAAAAAGAAAAAAAAAAAGTTAATATGTTACTCGCTATCTAATCCTGACCATGTACACCTCATTTGTATGCCTCTATCACCTATATTTATAATAAAATACCTCTTTTCATTAGCTCACAGTGTTAAATCCTCTCAGGGGAAGGGGGCATGTCCCTCCCTTGTGGTGGTGGGAGGTTATTGGTGTATGTGCTCATGTAGCTTTGTCCATTAGTCATCTCTTGACCATGACTCATAGACAAGCCTGATGCTGCTGCAGGACTAGTTAGTGTCCCAGTAGGTATGGGGACCCCTAGTGGTGGGATTTTAAAGAGTCAATTTCTTTATTAAGTATTACATTTTTTTCAACCGTATTACAAAAGGTGTTTAATTTTCATCAGTAACAACATATAAAAAGTTTTTGGATCTGACAATGCCTATTTAACTATGTAAGTGCGTCTTACAGATCCATTGGCCAGCCACAATATGCAGACAGCCACAAAAGGCCGTTGCGTCTCTTCCTTTGCGATCTGTGCTTCAGCGCATGAATGACATCACCATCATTTGCCTGACCCCAGACCTGATCAGAAGACAATAGGGGCTGCCATTACAGCTACATAAAGGGGGCTGCTAAAACAACTACCTAAAGGGGGCTCCCACTACAGCTACCTAAAGGGGGCTGCAACTGCAACAACCTAAAGGTGTCTGATGCTACTACAACTACCTAAAGGGGCTGCTATTGCTACCTAAAAGGTGCTGCTGCTTCTACTACCTAAAGGGGGCTGCTACTACTACCTAAAGGAGGGTTCTACTACTACCCAAAGGGGGCCTCGTACTATTATATACAAGGGGGCTGCAACTTTATACAAGAGGGAATACCTAGAGAAAGTAACCCCTACTTATAGGGGGCTGCTACTACCTACAGGGAGTAACTGTCTACAGAGGGCAGCTATCTACAGGGAGACCTACCTACAGGTGGCACCTACCTACTCGGGACACCTGCGTAATGGGGGAAACTACATGAAGGGACCTGTCTTCCTACTGGAGTGAACTAACTACCTAATGGGGGGGGGGGGGCTACCTACACTTCCCTAACCCACTTATCTATCTACTCTATTGTGTGGGACATTATGGGAGTTATTACTGTTTAGGGCACTATAGGTGCTGGAAAAGTGCAAAGCCTAATATTTTTGTTTTGTAGGTTCTGTGGAGATGAGTTGTGGATGGAAGATATCGACATGACAGTCTGAAGAAAAAAAGAAAGTGAATGACTCCAATCAGAGAACACGTCACCTCCAAGTCCCCTGATGTAACTGTATCTAATCACTTATATGGTCTGCAGAGCCTGTGTAGAGCTGATGTCTACCAGTATATGGTCATTGTATGGGGAAACAGCTCTTCCTTGTATACTGCAATTATTGGTAATGTTGGTCAGTATATAGGATTATTTGATCAGCAACAGGATGAGGTTATGTGTATGGTGATAATATTCCTCCTTGTATACTGGTAGTATTGGTAATGTTGGTCAGTATACAGGATTTAGTCAGTAACAGTATGGTGGAAATGTGTATGGTGATAATATTCCTCCATATATACTGGTGTTTTTGGTAATATTGGTCTCAGCATACAGGATTAAATCAGTTACAGTATGATGGTACTATGAATGGTGATAATATTCCTCCTTGTATACTGGTATTATTGGTACTATTAGTCTCAGTTTACAGGATTTGGTCAGTTACAGTATGATGGTAATATGTATGGTGATAATATTCCTCTTTGTATACTGGTATTATTGGTAATATTGGTCTCAGTACAGAGTTCCCCCGACCTACGATGGCCCGATATACGATAATTTCAACATGCGATAGCCTCTCAGAGGCCATCACATGTTGAAGGCAGCATCAACATACGATGCTTTTGTATGTTGGGGCCATCGCATAAACGGCTATCCGGCAGCACAGACTGATAGCCGTTTAATGTGCCCCGTGTGCTCCGGTGAGTGTCACTCACCTGTCCCCACCGCTCCGGACCATCCTCTTCATGCTCCGCTGCATAGCTGTCGCTCTCCTTTGTTGTCATCACGTCGCCACACACACTGTCCCGTCATCCAATAGAAGCGGCGTGCGCAGCGACGAGATCACGGCGATGGAGAGCAACAATCCAGGACAGCGGTGACGGTCCGGAGCGGCGGGGACACCCCGAGGACATGATGACGGCGATGGGGAGTGACAATCCAGGGCAGCGGTGATGGTCTGGAGCAGCAGGGACACGTGAGTATAACATTCTATATTACTATTGCACGGATCCCTCAACATACGATGGATTCAAGTAACGATGGTTCAATTGGAACGAATTATCATTGTATGTTGAGGGATCACTGTATATAGGATTTGGTCAGTAACAATATGATGATTATATGTATGGTGATGATAATCCTCCTTGTATACTCATATTATTGGCAATATTGGTCTTAGTATACAGGATTTGATCAGCAACAGTATAATGGTAATATATATAGTGATGCTATTCCTTTAGGCCTGAGCTTGCATCCAAAATGCATACAAACACCACGACCTGCAACTTGTGCACATCAGCTGGAACGATGATCCATGAGTAGTCAGTGTCAAAGGCTGTCCGGGCATGCTGGGAGTTGTAGTTTTGCAACAGCTGGGGACACAGGGGGAGATTTATCAAAACCTGTGCAGAGGAAAATTTGCCCAGTTGCCCATAGCAACCAATCAGATCCCTTCTTTCATTTTTCAGAGGCCTTGTCAAAAATAATACATACATTTAGGTGCACTACTGTGGTAGATGTAGACAGTAACTAACCCTCAAAATGATGTTAAAATTGAGACATTAGCCAGTATATCCTTATATGAAGGACATACCTGAGTCTGCACACCAACGTCAAGGTTTCTCAACCTTGGTACGGGACCTAACACTAAGGCTAAGTATCCTCTTGGGTTTTTTCCAGCATTTTTTTGTGTGAAAAAAACGCCAGAAAAAATGCCACTGCAATTTCTTGAGAAGAAATTGCAGTTTTGGCCCCTTTGGCGTTTTTTTCAAAATTTGTTGGGTACAAAAAAAAAAAAGAAAAGAAAAAGGATGCAGTAGTGATGGGAAAAAAAGGTATTCAATGAAATTTATATTTTTTATAACAAAATTTTAATTCATTTTTAAACAGGGATCAATTTATGTGGGAGGGCAGGGCAGGGCACTAGAGATGTAGCCGACAATAATAAAAATGTAGTGTGTGTGTGTTTTTCACTTTTTTTTTTAATATATTTTTTTAGGTAGTACTACTACTCCCAGCATGGAACACACTGTTCCATGATGGAAGTAGTAGTTCCGGTATTAATAGACAGATCTCCCCGGGTGTCACTCCTGACACCCCATGCGATCGTCCATAATATAGCAGAGTTGCTCTATATAGCGCTCGCATCTTTGCACTATACTCTGGGCCTGCCAGTGATGTGAATAGAAATTCATATGGTGGCAGCCAATCCCCGCTCTTAGCGGGAAATATGAATGGTTAGTGGCTCTGCATCTCAGGGATGAAGGATGATTGCAGAGGGTGTCAGGAGTGACACCCACTGTGAGCTGTCCTTAACTGCAGGTACTACTGCTCCCAACATGGAGCACACTCTGCTCCATGCTTGGAGCTCTAGTTCCTGCATTAATAGACAGATCGCAGCGAATGTAACTCCTGACACCCGCTGTGATCCTCCTGTATAATCCTCCTGACACCCGTTGCGATCCTCCTGTATAATGTATAGATGCGGCCGGCTGCTCTTTTATGGTCCATTGCACTGACGTATATATACACCTATTCATACTTCCCACAGAGTGTTGTGATTGGCTGGAACCATCTGGCCAATCACAGAACCTTTTGAAGTAATAGTTTTTTGTGTGACTTTATTAGTGTCTCATATCATTCAGTAGGAGTTTCGGCTCACTCTTCTTCACAATTCTGCTTCAGTTCATTGAGGCTTGTGGCCATTCATTTATGTACAGCACTCTTGGGCTAAGTTTCTACTTTTTTTTTTTTTTTTTTTTAAACGCCAAGAAAAACACCAATTCTGCCGCATGGCGTTTTTTCGGCCAAAAAAAGCTGCGGCCAGATGTTAGCTGTAAATCAATGAGAAATCGCAAAAATCTTATTCTTTTTGGCATTTTTTCACTCTTTTTTGGCGTTTTTCAGCTCCTTGGCGGTTTTCCAAAATCGCAGCATGTTGAGCCACTGGTGATTTTTTAGTCAAAATCGTGGCATTTTTCTCCCATGGAAGTCTATGGGAGTGAAAAAACGCCAAGAAAAACAATATGTGAGTTTTAACTTTGGCGTTTTTGCAGGCGGTTTTTATTCTTTTTTGGACTTTAGCGATCCACAAAAGTGATGGAGATACCTTTTTTAATAAAATTTCGTAGGGTACCATTAAAATTTTTTTTTTTAAAGATACGAAATATATCTTTTTTATAACAACATTTGTATTAATTTTTAACCCTTTAAGGACACATGACGTTCTCATACATCTCCATTTCCGAGTCCTTAAGGACACATGACGTATGAGAACGTCATGTGCTTTCCCGGCCCCCCACAGCCATCTGGAGCGGAGTTGGTGCCGGATGCCTGCTGAAATCGTTCAGCAGGCATCGGGGCATATCACCCAGGGGGGTCATGATGACCCCCCATGTCGGCGATGGCAGCAGATCGCTGGACAATTCAGTCCAGCGATCTGCGGCGGATTCCGGGTCAATCGGGTCTCCAGTGACCCGGAATTACTGGCTGATCGGGGCCGTCTCTGACGGCCCCGAACAGCCATAGCAAGCAGGGGTGAGGTGGCACTGGTGCCACCTCACGATCGCCCTGATTCGTCGGCCGGTTTACCGGCCGACCAATCAGGGCACCTGCTGCGGGTGTCACTCCCGCAACCCGTTCCGCCCCTCTTCCGGAGGACATGAGCGGGTGCGGGACGTGGACCCCGGGAGCTGGGGACCCCGATCCCCGGCGTCAATGTTGGGATCGGGGCCCCAAGAGAAGCGGCGGCGGCGAGGGACTGACCTGCAGCATGGATCAGGAGTTGGGTGAGTGACAGCCTCCTGCTGTTGCTTAGCAACAGCTCCCAGCATGCAAAAAGGGCATGCTGGGAGCTGTAGTTATGCAACAGCAGGAGGAAGACCACCACAACTCCCAGCATTCCCTTATGGGCATGCTGGGACTTATAGTTTTGCAACAGCTGGAGGAACATTTTTTCTATGGAAAAGTGTACCTTCAGCTGTAGAACTACAACTCCCAGCTTGCACAAACAGCTAAAGTGCATGCTGGGAGTTGTAGTGGTGCATCTGCTGGTTGCATAACTACAACTCCCAGCATGCCTGTTGGCTGTCGGTGACTGCTGAGAGTTGTAGTTTTGGAACAGCTGAAGGCACACTGGTTGTGAAACACAGAGTTTTTTACTTAACTCAGTGTTTCACGACCGGTGTGCCTCCAGCTGTTGAAAACTACAACTCCCAGTATGCAACGGACATGCTGGGAGTTGTAGTTTTGCAACAGCTGGAGGCACACTGGTTGTGAAACACTGAGTTAAGTAGCAAACCAGTGTGTCTCAAGCTGTTGCATAACTACAATCCCCAGCATTCCCAGCCAAAGTAGTATGCCTCCAGCTGTTGCAAAACTACAACTCCCAGCATGCACTGATAGACCGTACATGCTGGGAGTTGTAGTTTTGCAACAGCTGGAGGTATTTCCCCCCCCCCCCCCCCCAATGTGAATGTACAGGGTACACTCACATGGGCGGAGGTTCACAGTAAGTATCCGGCTGCAAGTTTGAGCTGCGGCAAATTTTCTGCCGCAGCTCAAACTGCCAGTGAGAAACTACTGTGAACCCCCGCCCGTGCGACTGTACCCTAAAAACACTACACTACACTAACACAAAATAAAATAAAAAGTAAAAACACTACATATACACATACCCCCACATAGCCTCCCTCCCCTCCCCAATAAAAATGAAAAACGTCTGGTATGCCACTGTTTCCAAAACTGAGCCTCCAGCTGTTGCAAAACAACTACTCCCAGTATTACCAGACAGCCACTGACTGTCCAGGCATCCTGGGAGTTTTACAACAGCTGGAGGCACCCTGTTTGGGAATCACTGGCGTAGAATACCCCTATGTCCACCCCTATGAAAGTCCCTAATTTAGGCCTCAAATGCGCATGGCGCTCTCACTTTGGAGCCCTGTCGTATTTCAAAGCAACAGTTTAGGGTCACATATGGGGTATCGCCGTACTCGGGAGAAATTGTGTTACAAATTTTGGGGGGTATTTTCTGCTATTACCCTTTTTAAAAATTTAACATTTTTGGGAAACCAAGCATTTTAGGTAAAAAAGTTTTTTGTTTTTTTTACATATGCAAAAGTAGTGAAACAGCTGTGGGGTATTAAGGTTCACTTTACCCCTTGTTACGTTCCCCAAGGGGTCTAGTTTCCAAAATGGTATGCCATGTGTTTTTTTTTTTTTTGTTGTTCTGGCACCATAGGGGCTTCCTAAATGCGGCATGCCCCCAGAGCAAAATTTGCTTTCAAAAAGCCAAATGTGACTCCTCCTCTTCTGAGACCTGTAGTGTGCCAGCAGAGCACTTTTCACCCCCATATGGGGTGTTTTCTGAATCGGGAGAAATTGGGCTTCAAATTTTGGGGGGTATTTTCTGCTATTACCCTTTTTAATAATGTAAAATTTTTGGGAAACCAAGCATTTCAGGTAAAAATGTTTTTTATTTTTTTTACATATGCAAAAGTCGTGAATCACCTGTGGGGTATTAAGGTTCACTTTACCCCTTGTTATGTTCCCCAAGGGGTCTAGTTTCCAAAATGCTATGCCATGTGTTTTTTTTTTTTTTTTTGCTGTTCTGGCACCATAGGGGCTTCTTAAAGGTGACATGCCCCCCAAAAACCATTTGTCGCTCCTTCCCTTCTGAGCCCTCTACTGCGCCCGCTAAACAATTAACATAGACATATGAGGTATGTGCTTACTCAAGAGAAATTGGGTTTCAAATACCAGTAAAAATGTTCTCCTTTTTACCCCTTGCAAAAATTCAAAAATTGGGTCTACAAGAACATTCGAGTGTAAAAAATTAAGATTTTGAATTTTCTCCTTCACTTGCTGCTATTCCTGTGAAACACCTAAAGGGTTAAAACACTTACTGAATGTCATTTTGAATACTTTGGAGGGTGCAGTTTTTATAATGGGGTCATTTGTGGGGTATTTCTAATATAAAGACCCTTCAAATCCACTTCAAAACTGAACTGGTCCCTGAAAAATAGTGAGTTTGAAATGTTTTGTGAAAAATTTGAAAATTGCTGCTGAACTTTGAAGCCCTCTGGTGTCTTCCAAAAGTAAAAACTCATAAATTTTATAATGCAAACATAAAGTAGACATATTGTATTTGTGAATAAAAATAAAATTTATTTGGAATATCCATTTTTCTTACAAGCAGAGAGCTTCAAAGTTAGAAAAATGCAAAATTTCAATTTTTTCATCAAATTTTGGAATTTTTCACCAAGAAATGATGCAATTTACCACAAAAAATTACCACTATGTTAAAGTAGAATATGTCACGAAAAAAACATCTCTGAATCAGAATGATAACTAAAAGCATTCCAGAGTTATTAATGTTTAAAGTGACAGTGGTCAGATGTGCAAAAAACGCTCTGGTCCTAAGGTGTAAAATGGCCTGGTCCTTAAGGAGTTAAGCAGGGATTAATTTATGTGAGCAGGCAGGGACCTAAAATTGTAGCCGACAATAATAAAAATGTAGTGTGTGTGTGTTTTTCACTTTTTTTCTTTATTTTTAACATTCTTTTAGGTAGTACTACTACTCCCAGCATGGAACACACTGTTCCATGATGGGTGTAGTAGTACCTGTACTAATTGACAGATCGGTCTGCTGCGATCCTCCTGTATAATTTATAGATGCGGCCGGCCGCTCTTCTATGGTCCCCTGCACTGTCGTATACATACCGGTACACATATTCATATTTCCCGCAGAGAGCTGTGATTGGCTAGATGGTTCCAGCCAATCACAGCTCTCTGTGGGAGATAGGAATATGTGTATATATACGTCAGTGCAGGGGACCATAGAAGAGCGGCCGCATCTATACATTATACAGGAGGATCACAGTGGGTGTCAGAAGTGACATGCGCTGTGATCTTTCCTTAACTGCATGTACTACTACTCCCAACATGGAGCACACTTTGCTCCCTGTTGGGAGCTGTAGTACCTGCATTAATAGACAGATCGCAGCGGGTGTCAGAAGTTACACTCGCTGCGATCTGTCTATTAATGCAGATACTACAGCTCCCAGCATGGAGCAGTGTGTGCTCCATGTTGGGAGTAGTAGTACCTGCAGGTAAGAACAGATCACAGCAGGTATCACTACTGACATTGTCCTGTCTATAGTAGAGATGTGGAGCGGCTGTATACAGCACTCGCATCTCTGCACTATACTCCGGCCGGCCACTCACTCATTCATATTTCCCTCAGAGAACGGTGATTGGTTGCAACCATCCGGCCAATCACCACTCTGGGCGGAAAATATGAATGAGTGATGTTCTATTCACATCACTGGCCGGAGTATAGTGCAGAGATGCGAGCGCTGTATACAGCCGCATCTCTGCTATATTATGGACGATTGCATCGGGTGTCAGGACTGACACCTGGGGTGATATGTCTATTAGTACATGTACTACTGCTCCCATCATGGAACAGTCTGTTCCATGCTGGGAGTAGTAGTACTACCTAAAATACATAGACAAAAAAGTGAAACACACACACTTTAGTAACAATTAATAATAATTTTGTTATAAAATATATAAATTTCGTAAAATAAAATTTTTTCCATCACTACTGTATCCTTTTTTTTTTTGGTACCCAACAAATTTTGGGGACAAAAAAAGAAGTGGAAACTTAGCCTTAGGCTATGTTCACATGGCAATTCTGCACACAAATTCCATTCAGCAAAGCTTACAGAACCGAATTGTGGCAGAATTTCTGTATTCCCACAAAATATAAGACTGGTCTTATATTTTTGCAGAATGTAGAAAGCGGAATTTCTGCTGTCTAAATGGGACTGCGGAATCCCATGGAAATAAATGGGCAGAATTTCCATCTAAATTCTTTTGTGACATTCTGCACAGAAATTCTGCTATGTGAACAATACCACACATGACCTGCGGACAGTTTTTTTTGTTTTGTTTGTTTGTTTTTGGAGGAAATTAGCTCTGTTTTCTTTCTTTTTATTCTTGGGCAACTTTTCCTTTGGACAGGTTTTGATAAATCTCCCCCACTGTTTTTGCATGTTGGCCTAGTTTTTTGCTTCACATTCACCACAGTATGCCTTTTTGCTTCCAAATGTCATGGCTGAATTTCAGTCCTAGTCTATGTTCAGACATAGATGGATAGAGAGATAGATAGATAGATGAAAGAGTCGAAGATTGCTGAATGGCTCTCCCATAGAGCCATATGGAGGGAACGTGGCGACTCCCGCTTCAGGCAGGGGTCATAAAGCACCACTGTGAAGAGAGCCCCTCAGACCCCCCGCCACGATCTAAGACTTATCCCCTATCCTTCGGATAGGGGAAAGGTTTTTTCCATGATACTTGTCCTTTAAGACTGGCGCATGAAACACTGGTCTTGGTAGGTCCGTCTTTGTGTTTGTACTGTCAGAAGACACAGCTGTGGTCTGTCAGCTGGCTTCTATCTTCTATCTATGGACAGCTATGACATAGGTTCCAGGTAAGAGTCGAGCACTGCCGCAACACAAGAAATATTTCAGGGTCTAGAAGATCTGGAGACGTGCCAGATTCCTGTTTAGTGCAACTGTAGTCATGGTGACCCCTGAGGTACTGACAGCATTTCTGCTTGCTACGAATGGAATAAGAATGGATTCCCATGTCATAAGATTTAGATGTAGAAGATATAATGTGAAGATAAACTAAAAGAATTACAAAATGTTCTATTTTTGTCATTATGGACAAAATTATTATTTTTTGTTCTTATTCTGATCCCCTCAATTTACACATTCGTTCTTCTAAGGGTAAGGTATCATACAGCAACCGTGATGTAGGCGAAAACAGCACTTTTGATATTTACTGTAAATGGCTGTTTTTGTAAGTAAAACTGCAGTTTAAATGCAAAATAAAAGTACAACAAGTTGTATACAAAAACCCTGTGGATGTTACCAATCGGTTAGGAAACTATACCGGACAGCATGTCCACGAAGTTCTCAGATACAGTGGCTACCACTTAAGACAATATCCTAAATATTTCTGCAGGAACTCTTAAAGTATTATTATTACTACTAATACTTATTACTATATTTTGATCTTGATTCTTTTGATTAATTAATAAATGATCGGTATAAAAATGGAATAAGTAAATTCAATTTACTTATTAAGGTCATACATGAACTCAGCCATAACAGTGGAGGATTCTTTAATATTTTTTCATTTAATTATTTATTTTTTGGTTATCTTTGTGGGGGATTATAATTTAAAGAAACAGTTAATTTTTAATAAATGCTTCTAAAGCGAACTTCATCTCCAGTACTGCATGTAATATTTTGTTTTTCTTTTAAGTTGTATTTTCCCTATATTAAATCCAGTGAGGAAAAATTTTTGTTTTGGTCAAGGACTGAATTGTTGTTGAGTAAAATGTTACACATGTATGTGTATATCAATCCCAATATAGTCGCATTTGATGCTGTTTAATGCAAACTGTATTGAGCTTTTTCAGCTATCCTTACAGAAGTATATGTATTAAATCAAAAACATTGCTTTCACAATGACAAAATCCACAACTGCAAATGAATGGTCTATGATTATTATTATTATTATTACTACAGAACATCTTTTATGGGTAAAAATACAGAAGTTTTTATTAGGTAGACATCATAATTTAGAATAGGCCTAATAAAAATAAAATAGTCAGGGATTATGATGTTGTTTACTAACACAATGTATAATTTACATAAACCAACAAAATAAATTCACACAATCTAGAATGTTATTATTTTATTACAAATTATTACATCTTTGTGATCACGTTTTAATAATAATAAATAAAAGTTATAATAAAAAAATATAAACAATTCTTACCAGTAATCATGTGCACATTTTTCTAGGCCTACATAAGCATTAGCATTAGATTGAACCATAACAAATTCAATGTCCACATTACACATACAAGATCAAAAGATTTTACTTGTATTTGAATGATTAATTTGACATATATATATATATATATATATATATATATATATATATTAGCTTAGTCAACTAGTATCTATAATAAATTGTCATTGTTTTTTTTTTTCAGCAGTACATCAAATATTGTTATAAAAATGTATCAACACAAAAAAATGTAAAAATAAAAATCAGAGATGTGATATTTATGTGTATAAAGCCAAAAAGAATTTGGGGAGAGCATGAAGTGGTAAATTGTATTAGTGCTATTTCTCTCATATATTAACCACACATTAAATTTCTTACAGATCTGGCTCGAATGCAGATGTGATTTAAAAGGAAGCGGGTTTCGAAAAAAGTATTTTGATGTCTGTTTCCCTCCAGCTTTTTCCTTTCCTGCTCTCATAATAATCAGCATCCTTCCCTACTCCCCCTTATCACTGTAATCTCCTCCTCCCCCAAATATTCCTGCAGGTTTGTGTTGTCTACAGTTAAAGCTGGCGTGCTGGTGAGGTTTCCTGAGCTCATGTAGTAGACATAAATCATTTTACCCTCTTTGCAAGTTATAGAAGAAAAAAAAGAAAAAACTAAAGATGAGGGGGTTAAAAATGGGAGTGGGATAATGTGCTACCCACATGAAAGAGTCAGGAGATAGGGGAGGCTGCAGTACATAGCATCCCCTTCCAGTCCTCTGCTCAGTCTAGAATAAACACCCTGCAGTCTAACAACTTCCTCTCTACTTAAAGCAAGAAAACAAACCTGAAATTCATTAGTTCACAGCACATTTCAAGCTGGACACAGACGTAATGATTTTTCACCCAATCCAACCTAAAATTAAGAAAAATTGTATTACCAATATTTATTAGTTTATATAGTAGAATCATATTCTGCGATGATGTATTATTAATTTTGTTTAATTTTACTAGTGTTATTAATAACAATCAACATTTATATTGTGCTCTACGTATAAGGTTTAAGTACATAAGACAAAAACAAGTAACATAAATGTGAAATAAATAAATAACAGATTGGTGCATAAGGACAGAGCATCCTGTCTACAGTGGGATACAAAACTGTTATTGCAAGAACCATTTCAAATGTAACAAAATACAACAGGATAGAACCCTGCCCACATGAGCTTACAATCTAAAAGGATCAGGGTGGGGAGGGGACAAGGAAAAGGGGACATGATCATTTGTTTACACACTTTGAAATGGTCAAATCTGAAGAGCCATGAATGATACTTCACACTGATTCCCATTAAACATATTGGTCTAATGGACAAACTGAAGCTATCATGTTTACATGGATTTGATTTATTTATGGAACACTCGGATATTTTATATGATCTTTACACAATATCTGATCACTCAGAATGAAAATAGTTATAAGAAAGCCAGAGGAGCTATCTCCTAACCAGTTCTCCAAATCCTGAGATTTAGGATGATATTTCTATCCACTTCACAAGAATCTCTGCCTTTATTCCCAATGCTTTTTACAGGATAAAATGAAACAATGTATCCTAATAAAATAAATACTACATGCAACTAATGCTTCACTATATCTTATACTAGCAAGCAGATTGAGGCATGATGAGCTATTAGATGCTATACAATATCTAGAATAGATATTAAGTGAAATACAAGAACAGTTCTGCTATTTTATATGTTTAATTGATCTATTCTAGTATTTGATCTCTTCTATTTTCCCACACACATAAACATATATATGCTTGGTATCCACTGCTCAGGGCCAATGGCTGGATCTTCTTAATGATGAAGGTTTAATTAGCATACAACCAGCTTTCTCCTAGTCCCATTTTATTACTGAGCTTCTCCTGCCCTGTAACCCCCCCCCCTGCAGAGGAGTCTGGGCAGGGAAAAGGTGCTCTAAAAATTAGTATGCAAATCCAAGCAATTAGCATGAGGGGGGGAAATAGGATTTACACAGGCAAATGTTTGATTCTGTGCTAATGTGTCACCAACTTCCAAATCACTGACTGCCCCCTATGTTGTCACTTTCCATTCGGCATGATAATACCCGAGAAGATCACTAGTGAAGGGTTTGCAGATAGATTTGATCGATGACGATGTGATCGCTAACTCCCGAGATTGTTGCAGCTGTGATCGAATCTGTATAAGATCGGTGGCAGCTACCTGTATTCAGCCTGAAGGGCACTTTAGTATGTGGCAGCTGAGAGGTGCAGTAGGTGCCAGTGAGTCCATGGGGTGAAGGGCAATTGGTAGCAGCATGGATCTGCAAGAAATGTGCTCACCTCAAGATCTCAGAGGCCTTCTTATAGGAGCCCATAGATTTAGCAGCATGCTCCTCCGCGTCCTCTCTGCTAATAAACACTGCTGAGATCCCCTTCTATAGCCTTCATCATTCAAATGGGATCTATATGGTGTTATTTCTGTTTGATCTCAGCTTATACTCACCCAGCATCCGAGTATTAGAGAGCCCCCCTGCTGCATGCCCCCGAGATTTCACAGTCATATACATACATAATGATGTATACTTCTCAGGGAAATCTGTGCATGTAGAAAAGTCTATGTCTATTGCATATATATATATATATATATATATATATATATATATATGTTTGGATGGTGCACTCTATATAATGTATACAAGTTGAGTGGTAATATTTGGCAGGGGCTCTTGCCCACCCAGGACACGTCCACCTGCCCCACTTATTAGATCTTTCTCCTGTGTTTGCCTTAATTGCAGTTATTAGGAGTATTTCATTGTGGCCTGTTCTCGTCTCCCCCCTCCCTGGTGTGATCTTGTCCCCTCCTGCCCCTTCATTTGCTGAGCTGGTGTGTGTGTCTGTTTCCCTCCTCTATCAGCGAGCTGTCAATCACGGCGGCGGCTTCTCTTTCATCTCTTTCCACCGCCTCCTCCGCCCCTACAGCAGACAGAGAGGGAGCGGGTGAGGGGGGTGGAAGGGAGGGAGGGGGGCACAGGAGGAGGGGGATGTTAAAGTTACATTACACAAACACACAGGGAGAATACAATCCCACCCAGAGCTAGAGCAGGACGTGTACCAGGGGCTACAGCAGAGGAGCGGGGCAACGTGACGGAGTAACCCGGGGGGCTATCCTTAGAGGGCTACCTGACCTGCCAAGAGTAACAAAGGGGGGGTCGGTCCTGCGCCGGTGACTGGAAGGAACTTCTCAGACATCCTCAGCCCTGACTCACCGCGATCTTACTCACAGTCACAACAAACTTTTGTCTGCTCTCCGCCGCCTTCCATGTGACGCCGACAAAGGAGAAGAAAGTTTGGATGGTGACACCACAAGCCTTGTTCTCAGGGTCGCAGAGCACAGGTGAAGCCTGGAGAACCAGGGAGTTAGCAGAAACTTGTGGGGAGCTCGTCTCTTGCCTCTAGCTGGTCCCCCGCCTCCCGCGCAGCTTGGATACAGGGATCTGCGGGGTCTCGTCAGGTTGGGGGAGATTGGTCATTTTCTGGTGTCATTTCTGATCCTCTGTGCACAGAAGTGGTGTCTTCTCCTGTCACAGCCATGCCTCAGCTCTCTGGAGCAGGGGGAGGCAATGGAGGTGGTGGGGACCCCGAGTTGTGTGCCACTGATGAGATGATCCCCTTCAAGGATGAAGGAGATCCCCAGAAGGAGAAGATCTATGCCGAGATCAGCCACCCGGAGGAGGAAGGGGACCTGGCAGACATTAAGTCTTCTCTGGTGAACGAGACTGAGATCACCCCAAACAGCAACAGCCATGAGGTAACTACAAGTCATAGTCCTGGGAGACACCTGGGGCTTATAGGGAGGGTGGGCATGTTTACTGGGAGTAGGGTTAGCACGTAGTTCCTTGGAAAATGCAAAGTCCACAAGTGTGTGAAACTACATACCTAGTGCTTATAGCAGTGTTTCCCAACCAGGGTGCCTCCAGCTGTTGCAACACTACAACTCCCAGCATGCCCGGACAGCCGTTGGCTGTCCGGGCATGCTGGGAGTTGTAGTATTGCAACAGCTGGAGGCACCCTGGTTGGGAAACACCTATAGCAAAGAAGTTCAGACAATGATGTTAGATCTCCAGTCTTGGGATAGTGTTTATATGTTATGTCAGGCTCATGCTTCTTGCATGTATTTTATGTATAGTAAATGGATACACCGCTTGTTTGTTTATTTATTTATTTATTTATACATTTCTTTATTTATAAACATTCTAGCTGTACAGTGGTTTGGTGATGCTTTGGAGGAACATACTCATTACAACTTTATGTCCACAATTAAGTTGATGACAATTGTCCTTATTCTAGTAGTGACAGTGGCTGGGTTCACACATACAGTTCCCGAATACGTTTTAAATTTGAAAACTGTATGGAACCGTATTGAAAACCGTATGCATTGACTCTCCATTGAAAACCGTATGCATTGACTCTCCATAGAAAACCGTATGCATTGACTCTCCATTGAAAACCGTATGCATTGACTCTCCATTGAAGACCGTATGCATTGACTCTCCATTGAAAACCGTAGGACAAACAATGCATCCGGTTGCATCCGTTTTGCGTCTTGTACGGTTTTGTCCGTTTTTTTTCCCGTACCCAAAACCGTAGCCTACCACGGTTTTTGGTCCAAGTGAAAAACCGTATAAAACCGTATAAGTTTTTATTTAACATGGGAGTCAATGGGAACCGTACAGAACCGTATGTGCATTCGGTTCCATCCGGTTTGCACCCTACGGTCTGACATTGCAGAGTATTTTTTTCATGGAATTTCAATCAAACAAGTAAAACTTTATTCATAATGGAGTGAAAAGTTAAAAATCTATACTTTTTTTTCTTAAAAAACAAATGCAACCGGACATCATTTTTCCAACCGTATACGGTTTTTAATCGTATAAGGGTTAAAAATTGTACACACGTTTTGATACAGTTTAGTCCGGTTTTGAGGAATCAGTTTTTCATCAAAAACCTGATATGTGAACTGTATTGCAAAAACGTGGTGTGAATACAGCCTTACTACTCACACCTGAGCAGATAAAGGGTTTACTGACACGTGCTCAGTAGAAGTCAGTGCAGAGTGCATTTTGTACATTTTTCCATATCCCTGACCCTATTATTTCCTATTTAGACCTAAAGATTTCAGCTATGGCTTTTGTGAGTCGCCACCTTTACACTTGAAGATCAAGTGTATTTCTTAATCTGGATGCCTATGGCTGCCTTTGCATTAAAGAAGAACTCCGGTGGAAACAAGTAGAAAACAAATGTTTTCAAATCAACTGGTGCCTGAAAGTTAAACAGATTTGTAAATTACTTCCATTAAAAAATCTTAATCCTTCCAATACTTATTAGCTGCTGTAAAAAAGAGAAATTTGTGAATTTTGTTTCTGTCTGACAACAGTGCTCTCTGCTGACACCTCTGCCCTGTCAGGAACTGTCCAGATTAGAATCATATCCCCATAGAAAACCTCCCCTGCTCTGAACAGCTCCTGACACAGACAGAGGTGTCAGTAGAGAGCACTGTTGTCAGGCTTGAAAGAACTTCACAAATTTCTCTGTAGGATATCTGTAGTATACAGCAGCTGATAAGTACTGGAAGGATTAAGATTTTTTGATAGAAGTGATTTACAAATCTGTTTAACTTTCTTACACCAGTTGATTTGACATTTGAGATCCCCTTTAAAGCCATGCTGTCTTCACTAGGAGTGCAGTCAGTTGAGGCACACAAACATGTGGAGAAGAGGAGGACTTGCAGGAAGTCTTTAGGAACTGTTTATTCATTTGATCTTTCATAATATACAGGATAAGCAGCTCTGGAAACATCATTTTCTGTGAACTCAATGTGCCTTCTCTGATGTAAATGCCTCTTTGGCCTTGGCATGTGTCATTTCCATTGTCCATGTGAGCATTGGAGGAGGTGCAAGGATGTTTCAGTTTAATGGCCTTTTATAATCACTTTAACATCCAAACAGCATCTCTTTATATAACATTTTCCCCAGCTAAATAATATATAAACAATAAACTTTATTGAATGTTTACATTTTAGATAAACAATAAGGTGGTGTGTCAGTATAATGCATATAGATTGCCTATTAGCAGCTTGGCAGTTTACCGTTACACTGCCATTATTAGTTACACCCTAGTATTATTTATTGACGTATAGAAATCTATATACGTATACATTTTGTTTTCAATTTAAAAGAGGGCAGCTAGTGCAATAGTAAAAGCATGTGCCAGCAAATGTATGGTTAATAGGTAAGGAGAGAACAGGAAGCAACAGTTTGCCACAACTGTGCAAATGAGTAGTAGCTGACCACAGGTAACTAACTGTCTTCAATGTGATGGGCAGAGGGAAGATCCAGGAAGGGGTTAATGACCTGGGGGAGGAGTGTTAGTAGTGTAGATCTTCCTATTATACCTTCAATTGTCTGTGTTAATATAACAAATATTCCATGTCACAAATATAGAATTCTTGATTCATACACTACATCCCACACATTTATTGTATTAATATATATGCATAGCTTTTTTGCATTTACCATTTTGTTACTTTAGTAGTAGCTATTGTTTTATACTAGCCAAGCTCATAGAACGCAAGCCAACTAGGAGCCTACTTGTAAATGACCCATCCTCCGCCATCTTCATCAGACTTGCCAAAAGGAGGCCATATTTGCATGTCTTTTACTTATCTGCTTAGCCATGGATTGTCTTCTCAGATCCATGTATGTTTCTTGTATTAAAGAACCACTTGGTTTTCCATGAAAAACATCACTGCCAATGTTCTTCTCACACTCAGGGCTATTGTATTCTGTATTCATGTTAAGCAACATTGTTGTTTTAATTCTAAGATCCTCTGGTTCTATGGCAGCCCCATACCTTGAAGCAGATGTATTTCTAGTATTGGAATTTAGAATATAATAAGGTAATACAATCTATGTTCTTACCCCTTTATATAGAGACAGTGGTATTAAATGTACTGTCCATACAGTCAACGTGCAACATGTCACAGCTCCAGAAAGTCCAGTGTGCAGCCATGTTTATGGCCCATGCTATTATTGGAATTCCCAATGAGTAGAGTAGACTTAGGAAACGGAACGCATAGGATGACATAAGTTTGTATAACAGGGTTGTAGCTGCATATTCAGGACACTTGTCATTTCAACAAATTGTTTCCCAGCAACTGTAATGGCAACACACAGATGACTGGAGTCTCTCTTATCTCTTTAAGTTCTGTGTCTGCTTTCCTTTGCTTGTATGTAAACTTTTCCTAGACTATCTAATCTTAGATTAACCCCTGTGAGGCTATAGTCCTGCCTCAGCCCTTTGAATTTTGTTTAGTTTGACCCACTCCTGGGAACTCCCCTAGAGGATCAGGCTGTGTGTGTACACTTATATATGTATGAAAAGTGGTAATTGAATAAATAGCTTTCACTTGTTATGCATGACCGAATAACCCCTCCCTCTTAGTGGAACCTTGATAGCACATAAAGACAACACCAGCCAGGCACCATAAGGCTATGTCCAGACAGAGCAAAAAGTTCACAGGACTCCTGCGGCTCCCTGTGAAGTTTCAATAATCCAAACATATGTCGTGAACACTATTTTTAATCAGTCTTTTATTGTGTTTCTGACACAATATCTTCTCTAACATACAGTAGATTAACCACTGAAATCCCTATGCAGAGTGTTATAGTGTAAGGCCTATAGCCGGCTACATTGAAAATGTACTTTACATACCAATAAATGACGACCCCTATAAATTTATTTTGTTTTAGATACAAAATAGTTTTTTATATAAGTGCCCTAAACATAAGCAGCTATAGAGGTATGGTAAAAATCATCTAAAAGTGGTTAATACCACGTCAGCCCTTTATGACCATATACTGTATATTATTTTACCACACATACAAGACATCATCTATACAAGTGCTATTCCACCAACAGAGGGAAGTCTATGAATTGGAAGATCTGAATTGTAAATAGGGTAGTTAGTATTGATGGTTGTGTTGTATTGTCACATGGCATCAATGACATGTTTGCATGTCTTGTAAATATATTGTTTAATGGATATGTTTCAGTGCTAATATTCTAGTTAACAGTAAACCTTGTTTAGCACAATTCTATAGGTGTTCCAGATTGTTTGTTGCTTTTATAGTTTGCAAGTACATTTTACCCCTTTGTTGCCAGATACATAGTGTAAGTCTTGTCTTAGAGGTAATGGCTTTGCTGAAAGAAGGCTCTTGTGCTCACGATTGGGCTGTCATCACACACGTTTCCCCATAGCCAGCTGTGTCCAACACAAGCAATGCAGACTGCAGGTGAAGCCATTAAGTGAAGGGTATATTGGCATATTTTACAAATATGCACTCAGTAATAGATGTGGCACTTTTTTTCTTCACATAATGTCTGTGTGCATCACATAACTTTAAAGTCCGGAGTTAATTTAGATGTAAAAAATGTATTTTAGTACAGGAAAAATAACCTAATAAAATGTAGGCAGTGTTGTTGAGCATTAGCTAAAATGTTGATCTATTGTAAGCTATGATATAAGACCCCTAGAGAACAAGTGTCTAATTCTTTTGCATTTATTGTATCAGCATATACAGACAATTTTGGATTGAGTCATCACTATTTTCTTTATCATTGGGTTCAGAACATTACACAAATGAAAGAACAGAAGTCTTGTGACAGAGATGCAGGAAAATTGGGATGATACCATGGATCCAACATTATGACAGAACGTACATGGTTCAAATTATCGGAACTCCTGACACGCAATGCTTTGTACAGCTATACTGACCCAAATTGATTCCTTTGTAGTAAAATACTACAATTATTATAGAATAATAGGCTGATTTCTACATGTAGATACTGTACGGTCATCACTCCGCCATGCCTAGTAGACTGAGGCTTTAGGGGGTGCCTATGGTCCTCACATTCCCAATGAATTACAATGAAAACCTCTGTGATCTCTGTATTTCTTCAGTGTCTTAATTGTTATAATATACCTGTAGTCTTGTCAATGTAAGAATTTTTTTTAGACCATAAATAATAAATCTAATAAGCACCATCTAGAATAATATTCACTTTGATATTTCAGATTAAACCATGCAATATTGGATATCTAAAACATTTTAAAAAAAACAGGAGACACATTTCTGATCTATAGTTAATGTAATATTTATCATTTTGTATGAGAGGACGTCTGACAATGAATGTTTAATGACAGGTTCTTCATTTAAATGCATATGTGTTTGGGTAGGTATAACATTAACAAGTAATAGATAGGATTAGTACTATTATCCACATTCCTATTGGTTGGAATGACGTTTGCTACTATAAACACGCATTCTATTGGCTGAATGAGTTGTGTATCCATGGCAGATTATGCAAAATGCCCCAATTCATAGAGCTTTGGTGAAACGCTTCTTTTTGTAGTAATGTGTTCAGACAGGTCATCTCTGTCTTTTTTAACGCTGACATTATACTGGCTGACCTTGTCACTCTTCTGAAAGGAAAGTCTTAGGATCTGTTTCTTGTGGGCTTTTAAAATGGCTACCTAAAATGAACTTTTGTCATTTATGTTCAATTACGTAAAGAAGCACTCTGGGAATTATTATTTTTGTTGGTTATGTAGTGCAGTTTAGACTGTTATTAGAGAATACTGTAGAGGTTCTTATGTATGCCGTGTGCTTACCTGTTTTAGCAGATGTCCTATGCATGGGTTTTCAGCCATGTTCATTACACACAGAATCACAGAAATGATTTCCTAATACTGCCTACATTTCCCAGCTTTGCAGAGAGAGGACGTGGAGCCTGGTGATCACCTGGTGATCGAATTACGTGGCTAGACTCCAGGAGCTAGCAGCTGAGAGTCAAAAGTGGGTTGGGGTCAGTTCCTATCTGCAGTTTTTGTATTTCCTTATTCAAAGTGCACTTTGAAGATAAATATTGCCATGAGGCAAAAGTGATCTGACCTATGATCACAACATGTAGTGTTTTTAACTAACATATCCAAGAATGTTACTCACACTGTAATTAGGATAATGTTCCTGCCACTTTTATCTGTGTTGACTCTAGTTTTGGCCAGATACCAGTTCCATTGTGCTGCTCAGGTCTGCTCACTTCTCCTGCATTCCTCTCCCTAGCAAGGGGTGTGTCCTTGAGCAACTTCATAACTCTGTGTCTCTCAGTGGCTGCTGCAGGGACCCAGATGACGAGCTGTGAGAACATAGATGACTTAGCCAGAATCTAATCTTTCAACATATCATGTTTGTGACAGTGCCTCTTTAAGGGTCTATTCACACGTACAGTATTCTGCGCAGATATTATGCGCAGGATTTCAAGCTGTGCTCAGTAATTCAGCTTACATTGAAATCTGCAGCAGAAAATCCTGTGCATCAAATCTGCACAGAACACTGTTTGTGTGAATAGACCATAAAGGGGTGTTCCAGGATTTTTTTTGTCTGTACCTGTGTGTGATGATGGTTTTCTCACAATTCTTCTGTCATTTTTGCCTCAATATTTATTTTTAACAGCATACAAAATGACTCAGGTCTCGGGTTTTCCCAGGTTGCAGTGCGTCGAGATGTGACATCACTAGTCAGGTGTGCAAAGGGAGTCTGCCCTTCTTCATTGGGTGGGAGGGAGATCATTTTGCAACAGCTGTAGGCACCCTAGTTAGAAAACACTGGTCTTTTGAATGGATGCGGCTCATTTGTGTTTCAATGGGTGCAGTGGCTGATGTGAGGGAGGGAGGAAAGTGACTTTACCCTTACAAACATGGAACTATGGGATGTGTAGTTTAAGAGACCAAACTCCAAAAGGAAATATCCAGTTCACAAAAAGATAGCCACAAACATAGCCATTTAGCCTCAAGACAAGCACAAATCCCTCCTAAGCATGTCCATTACTGTCTGGCAGGTATGTAGTAAAATCACCTTATGGTGGATAACCCCTTTAAGCACTGTGATGTTTTGTGGCTCAGACTGGTGATCACATGATCCAGTTATAGTATTGAAAAATATGAATGCAGCTATGGAGAAAACACAAATGGCACTGTAGGAATAGTGAGAGTGCATGTGCTTGATATGGGCAAAAAAAAAAAAAACTGGAGTGCTTCTTTAAGGATCTCTGAGGCCCTTTTCTTGTACTGCCCAACAGAGCTTATGGTGCCGCAACTTCAAAGCATTTCCAGATCAGGCCTCTCAGTTAAAATATGCAGCAGTGAAAGCTCCTAGAGTGGATCCTGCTTTACTGCAGACGCATCATCTACCACCAAACACAGTGGATACCAGCAATCTCCCTTTTCTGGAAAATTCCCAAATATCATTTTATCAGGGCTTGGACACTGCATTGTCAGGGAATGTTTGTGTGATATTGCAGTGTATTTAGGAAATGTTCATTCATTCAAAATGATCTGTAGGCTTATCACTACACTTACTGAATTATCTCTTTGCTTTCTTTACCTGACTCTTATGTAGTGAACAGTCATAAGGTTTGTGTATGACAATCATATTTACCTTACTGGGAAACAAGTTTAAATTCTAAAAGCAGATTTAGATAAGTAGATAATATTTTAGTTTCCTTTGATAAACTACAACATATACTGCAGGTCACGCTCAGGTACACAGTGAACACACTGTTAAAACCTTAACTGCCTCCCTCTACATGCTTTGGTGAGAAAATACCGCGATCAACCACCATTCCACGTGCATTTGCGGAGTATTTATAAGGTAAGGTCATTACCTCATCATTCGGTGTCACCCACCGGACCAATCAGCCTTCAAAACACTTCCCACCCACCAGAATTGTCAGCTAGCGACCTCTCTACCTATCAGTAAGTGATACCTGTACATACGTAGCTGTTGGCATCATTATTCACCTTCCGTTCACTCATTCCTGTGCGCCGTATTCTCGTGACAGTCTCCAACTCCCGTTCATGATCACGTATCGTAAGGAGTACATCACTGCGCCGGCGACAGCTAGTGTGCCTCCAGCTGTTGCATAACTTCAACTCCCAGCATGCCCGGACAGCCGTTGATGTTCATGTTTAGTTCTATGCACCTGGGGAGATCATAGAGTGTATGCAAATTCCCTCCCCACCATAATGAATGGGAGTTAAAGGAGAACCCCAGCCAAAATGAACTTATCCCTTTTACACAGGATGGGGGATAAGTAGCTGTCGGACCACCCGCCCGCGATCTCCGTAATGGGACCCAGCTCTCAGTGAGGAGCATGTGCGGTAGATGGCACACGCTCCATTTATTTCTATGGAAGTGGCAAAAAGACCCGAGTAAAGCACTCAGGCATAATCAGCACTCCCATAGAAATGAATGGAACAAGTGCCGTCTACTGGTAGACAACATGCACTCCTACTGATGAGTTGGGGTCCCATTCTGGAGATTGCAGGGGGTCCCAGCAGTTGGACCCCCTGCGGTCAGCTACGGCACCGACTCCTACTAAATTTAGATTGGAATAAAAAAAAAAAAAGCAAGTTTAAATGTCTCAATTCACAAAAAGTTATAATTAATGACTTATCTACTGTAAGAATAAAGACCAATGCATGCAGTGCCTCACATAACCGCAAAATGAACACGTTAAGTGACCGTGAAGAAGCATGCTTTTCATGTGCTTCACTATATGGCACGAAACGCACAATTGGGAGCGGCAATACTTATACTTTCCATAGTGTTCTCCTGTTACAGGGAACCCATGGGTAACCTAGCCTCTCACTGATAAGGAATTAAGTAAATATGTGTTTGCAGGACTAGAGACACTTGTATAAGTGAAGGGAATGGAGGGTCAATAGTTCAAGACTGAAGCTGTAAACCATTGGAAAAACTGCTGCCATTCAGCTAAGGCTATAAAAACTTGTAAACTCCGATTGTTAGCTTAAACTTTAAACATGACTATGGGATTCTACTAGGGAAATCATGTTTTATAATAAATGCCCCTTCCTGGATCCTCCCACTGCCCTATCTTCAGCAGCAGATCAGCACACAAAAAGGAGAAGGCAGCAGCTTCTGCCCAACTACCTCTCTCTGCTAGAAGAGCTTAGAAGAACTTGGTGGAACAGCTTCTTGGATTCAACTGTAAGTGTTTATAAATACATTCACATATTAATACAGAGTAGCTTGGGAGTCGGAGTCGGAAGTACAAAAAACTGCGGAGTCGGAACATTTATCTACCGACTCCACAGCCCTGCTATTCACACAGGCTGATTTTTGCTGTTCAGCCCTTTTTTAAAAGTCTTCCACATAGGCCAATGCACACTGCATAGAGGAGAAACTATTGGTTATCCCCACATGCAGAAACAATTTGGCAAAGGAATGTTTGATGGCTATTTGGGGTTGCATTTACATGGTGTATTAAATCATAAAACATTGTATTGGACCCTACCATATTAGTAACCTGTGTATATTGCTAGTCATAGCTAGGCATATCTTCACCAGGGGCAAACACTCAGTTTGCTGCATGGGTACATACCTTGTCCATGACAGAGCGGCTTGCCTTTACCTTCCTGACACACAGCACCTGACCTTTAGATCTGCTCCTATGGTTATTAATATTGTCTCAATCGTATGCTCTAAACCAGCCACTAATGGAAAATGTTCCTGATCATGTTCACACACAGTATTTAGGTCAGTGCATAGGTCAGCATTTATTAGCCAATACCAGCAGGAGCAAATCCCCATAGCAAACCTCTCCTGCTCTGGACATTTCCTGACATGGACAGAGGTGTCAGCAGAGAGCACTGTGTTCAGACAGAAGAGAAATTCAAAAAGAAAAGAACCTCCTCTGGAGCATATAGCAGCTGATAAGTACTGGAAGGATTAAGATTTTTAAATAGAAGTCATTTACAAATCTGTTTAACTTTCTGGCACCAGTTGACTTAAAACATTTTTTTTTCAGGGGAATACCCCTTTAAGGTCACCATACACCTTAGGTAGCTTTTTTTCTGATCCAACTATACGCACCCAGCTTGGCCAAGTACCCATGTGTTTTCAACGGGTAAGGGGATCCCCATGAGAGCATGAGAATCGGGTTTGTTAAAATCCAAATGCACAATCTCTCTCCCTGACATCATCCTCAGAGTCAGAATGGCACCATACACATAAGTCCTCCCACTGATGTGCATATGCTCTGTAGCTCCCACCCCCGCCCAACACTGATTGACAGCTTCCTGGTATGCACAGTAAAGGAAGAAAGCTGTCAATCAGCAGTGAAGGGGGAGGGGAAGCCTGTAACTCATGAACATGAGTTACACAGTCCATGGCTTATGATAAAACTCTCTCTATCACTACTTAAAGGAGAACTCCAGACCATAAAAATTGTCCCCCATAGTGCTGGCAGTAAAAAAATAAAGATGTACATACCTTCCTCCGCTCCCCCGGGGCCTCCGGTAACTGGCTCCGGTCTCTGCCGCAATCCACTTCCTGGTTGCCGGTGGTTGAATGAATCAGCCAATCACCAGCCGCAGCGCAGTCCGACTTGACCGGCGATAGGCAGTGTAAAAACGCTTCAGGACACATAATTCTTCACTACACCGGCACCTGCGGCTGGGGCCGAAAAGTCACACTGCCGCTCAGCCTATCGCCGGCCGAGTCGGACTGCGCTGCGGCTGGTGATTGGCTGATTCATCCGACCACCGGCAACCAGGAAGTGGATTGCGGCGGAGACCGGAGCCGGTTACCAGAGGCCCCGGAGGAGCGGAGGAAGGTATGTACATCTTTATTTTTTTACTGCCGGCACTATGGGGGACAATTTTTATGGTCTGGAGTTCTCCTTTAATACTGTCCTCAGTGCAGCTTAAAACTGGTGACAGATTCTCTTTAATTTAGCTCAGAGGAAGCTAGAGCTGGCAATACACACTGGATATTTTTCCTTAAATCCTATTGCTAGCAATGTAATGTTGACTGACACCTTTGGGACCTCTACTATGTAAACTAATGCAGACCGATAGTGGAAGAGAGTCCTAGTGGCCATCTTGCATCCACCAAACCTTTCAGTCACTGGGCACAAGCTGATTTTTTATATCTCTTCATTTAAATGTTACCGACTGCAAAAAGTACATCCTGTAATAATATTTAAGGCTTTGGTAAAAAACAAAAACACAGCTGTGCAAAGAATATTTGTTTAAAAAAATTTGGGACTTCCAACACGCAGGAAGTGGATTAATGAACAGATGCAAACTGGGTAATTGCTGTCAGATGGTAGTCCCCGTAGTTTAGTAAACACATTATCTGATACCTTGTTCCAACACAGGAAGGAAATGCAGAGTTAATAGGACAGTTTCAATGTTAGGGTTCTGTCTGCCCTACTGTTCATTCTAATTATATCCACACACTTTCATGTAGGCGTATATCAGAGTTATAATTATTAAAGTAGAACTCTACCAATCTCCTGTAAAATAAATAAAAAACCTATCCCTAAGAGACCTTCTGCTGGCTTTTTTTGTCGATAGTATGGGCTTTGTTTGTCCAGCAGGAACACATCCACAATGAACAATTTCTTCACTGTATATATATGTATATATATATATATAAAGGCTATGGTCTGACCACAATTCCATGTAGCCTCTAAAACTGGCTAGTCATCTGTATCTAATAAGAATGCAAAAATCTTATTGTTCTCTTCACTGCTTATGTAAGTAAATCCCATGTCTTGATGGTAAGGGGAATTGGCTTTAGTTTTGCCTACATATTTTCTCGAAGAAAGATGAAATGTAGAGAAAAAATTTTCATTAGTTTAAAAGGGGTTTCTTGGACTTTTTTTGAGCTTCAGAATAGAACATCAGATCAGTGGGGTGCCAATAATGGTCCCCTGCCAGTCAGCTGTTCACAGTGCCTGCAATACAGTGAGACAGGGCAGGAAGCAGACAGTTCCTGAGATTCAATTGTGGCAGTGCTGAGTTAGTGCAGCTCAGCTGCCATTCACTTCACTATGTATTGCGTGTTTGGTTCTGACAAATGGCTTATCGGCCCACTAAACAGATATTGATGTCCTCTCTTTGGGCTAGGTTACCAATAAAAAAAGTCCCATAAACCCCTTTTAGAGCAGGTTAGATGGGGCATAGGAAGTCGTAAGCATAGCTTAGCAGTTAGCATAGCATAAGGTATTGCGTGTTTGGTTCTGACAAATGGCTTATCGGCCCACTAAACAGATATTGATGTCCTCTCTTTGGGCTAGGTTACCAATAAAAAAAGTCCCATAAACCCCTTTTAGAGCAGGTCAGATGGGGCATAGGAAGTCGTAAGCATAGCTTAGCAGTTAGCATAGCATAAGGAAAGGTACTCTATAAAAGGCATGCTTAGATCAATTGGCATTCCATTTGGTGACTGACCATATTTTACGTAATACATTGTTGCAACAATGGCCCTCATTTACTAAGAGTGGAGTGTTGGTTTGTGTTTCTTTTTTGTGTTTTCAAACTTTTTTTCACTTGGTATTTACTAATCTGTCGCACTTTTCCTGATATTTTTAGTCGCAGGGAAAAATTCTGTTGCGCGGCAATTTCTGTTGCACTGTAAATTCTGTTGCAGGATTTTCTGTCGCACTGTAAACTGTCGCAGGCAGGTATATTTCTGTCACAGTTTTTCTTCTACAGAAGTTTAGATGTGGGAGGTGGGAATCCCAGCAGGGGTTTCCTTGACCTTCCAGTGAATATCCGACTTCAGCACTGGAGTGCTACACCGGCGTGGATAGATTCATAATTGCTTTTTATTGAAAATCATAAAAAGTGGCAATACATGGTAGGACTACGCGTTTCTGAGGGGATCCCTCCTTCCTCAGGTCCAGTTACAGTGTGTGGATACAGTACTTTATATATACATATTTTCACGAATACATTTGAAGTTTGCCGGGTCTGAATGCCATTGGAGGCTGAGTATGACGTCAGCCTCCAGGGTCTATTGGGCTAGATCTATAACATTGTAATTTTTTTTGCCCATTGAGATTAATGGGCCCATTGTGGTCTATGGAGATCTTACAGCAAACTGGGTAGAAAGCTAAATCGCAGGGTCCTGGTTGTAATGTGGATACCACACATTACCTCCTGTTTCAATTAACCTAGTTGCCTATTTATGGTATCCAATTGACCTAGTTCCCACAGTTCAAACACTTTCTTAACTATGAATTGACCAATATATGTCTATCCTAATTAAAGTATAAGCCCAACACTGTATATCAACCTGGGAATTGAACCCACACCAAGGTCTCCCATCCACATTACCACCAGGCCCTTCTGTTTAGCTTTCTACCCCATTTGTCACAAGTTCTCCATAGCCCACAGTGAGCCCATTGATTCATTCATATACACCACCAATAGACCCTGGAAGCTGACGTCATACTCAGCCTCCAATAACATTCAGACCCGGCAAACTTCAAATGTTTAATGGGTTAATGTATTCATGGAAATATGTATATATAAAGTACTGCATCCACACACTGTAACTCGGACCTGAGGAAAAAGGGAGACACATATAGATAGATGTATTAAATGAGTACCATATTTATCGGGGTATACCACGCACCGGCCTATAACACGCACCCTCATTTTTCCAAGGATATTTGGGTAAAAAAAGTTTTTTACCCAAATATCTTTGGTAAAATGAGGGTGCGTGTGTGCATGTGTATACCCTGATAGACTGTTTCTGACCCCACAGATGCGTGGCTTTTGCGGGGTCAGAGACCGCCGTCGCTGCCCGCTTCTCTCCCCCTGCCTTTCCTGGGGTCTAGAGTCCTGCTGCCGCTGCTTCTCTCCCCCTGGCTGTCCAGAGACCACCACCGCCACTGCCCCATTGCCTCCCCCATCCCCGGTTTTATAATTACGGTACCTGTTCCCGGGGTCCACGCTGCTTCTGGCTCCGGAGGCGTCCTTAGCTGTCACTGTGCGCCGGGCCACTGACGGTGACATCGCGTTGAAGACGTCACTCGTCATTGCACGGCGCATAGCAACAACGCAGGACACCACCGGAGCCAGAAGCAGCGCGGACCCTGGGAACAGGTACCGTAATTATAAAACCGGGGATGGGGAGGCAATGGGGCGGTGGCGGTCTCTGGATAGCCAGGGGGAGAGAAGCGGCGGCAGCAGGACTCTAGACCCCAGGAAAGGCAGGGGGAGAGAAGCAGGCAGTGACGGCGGTCTCAGACCCCGCAAAAGCCGCGCTTCTGCGGGGTCAGAAACAGTCTATCAGGGTATACACATTAAATTGTGCAAAGAAAATTCAAAATTAAAAGTAAGAATTGCTTGAAAAAGACGAGACAGGCAAAGGAGCGAACAGCCAGAGAATTTACTCTGCTTTCTGAAACTTTATACATGCTTTAAAGTGTAGGGTTTTCTTCCCAGATAATTCACATGAATTTCAGAGTGGTTTTAGGAAAAGACGAGTGATTTTGGCTGAAATGTAGGGAACACAACCCTTTTCCCGAAAACAACACCCATTTTGTAGGTTGTTTTTTGTAGGTTGATTCAGAGTCTGTCGGGTTTTTTCTGTCACACATTCTGTCGCATGTTCCGTGCGACAGAATTTAGGCGCAAAACCCAACAAAAAGAATCGGAATCCTGTTAGTAAATGAGGGCCATTGAGTATACTTGGTACAGTTCAGGGTGTCTTTAGGAAGGCCTTATTGAAAGCTCAGTTTTTATATTAATTTCTATTGGGTTTCATAAACTGAATATATATAGAGGACGTGGAGCTCACAATACACACAACACGAGGTTAACTGTGACCCTCTCACCCAAAAAGAGGGAAAAAACTGAATAAATAAAATATTCACAGTCCACAGTGTTCTACCCACCAGGGGTATATGATGGAAATCAATGCAAGTATGCAAGATGTAAATGAGGAAATATTTATTTCTCTCCTAAAATGACAATTTAATCATATAGGTACATATGAAATATAAAATATTTTTTGCAGGGCCCTTGCGTTATTAAATGATATAAAACCCAAAACACAATCATACATAAATCATGAAATAACAATGCAATATCAATAATTTTCAATAGTGCGGGGTGTCCACCTGCAAGAAAAATACATATAAATATATATGAATGGCGTGTCCGCCTGAAATAAAAACATCCACCTAAAAGGTGATAATGTCCACCCAAATGTAGAAAGATCCACCTGTGGAGGGTGAGATTCTATCACTCAATCTCAGGGTGTCAGGATGCACAGTTCCATAAGATGGCAATAGAAAATGTGTACATAAGCAATTCCCACTGGTTTCATCAATTCCCCTCGCTACTTAGATGGATAAGAACAAGTCTGTAACGGAAAGTACTAACGACCTGGTTTGGCACTATGTGGCACTCACCGCTCCACGCCGGGGCTGCGGGTCCTTCATAAACTGTGGGAGGAAAGACAAGCATGATCAGTTTTATCACATTAGCGTTTTTTTACTCATTTTGGGCCAAAATATTCTGAGGTGTCGTCATTGTAAAAAGGAAAAGTGACAGTTCTATATTGTCTGAGTCAGCAGAGACAAAGATAGCAGTGAAGGTGAGGCTATCTTGGTCTTAAAAATGGAAATGTGGTTATGTGTATAAGGTCTGTACTAAGGTATCACATGATTTCTACACTTTCCTAATGGCTAGCTGAAAGGAGTAGAAGCACAGTTCTGGTGTGAGACTCATTGGAGCGCAACGTTTGCCTGGGGGGGGGGGGGGGAGCATCATCCATCATTCTGTGGTGGCTTGCACTGCTTCCTCTTCCTATGACTCTGCTTATCAGACTGTGGCTTGTGGTGGTGCCTCTAGGCACTCATAGTGTAACTGGTTGGTAGAAAACAAGGTGAAACCCACTGGTGTGGAGTGATGTGACGCCAATAGCAGGGTGAGGAAGGGCATTGTATTCAGTTGTATAAAGGATGTGGATATAGTTGAAAGTGGCAGGCACAGGGGGTCTTTTTTTTTAACAGTGCCCTGCTGTGTAAGTCTAGATGAAAAAAAGGGCCAGGGTACCAGGACACCCCTGGCAATATGAAAGAAATAGAATTTAGATTTTTTTAAGATCTACCTTGCTCAAGATGATCTTGTACTTTAGCCTTAGTCTGATATATTACCCAAATAATGGTTTGGACCTTTGATATATAAATATAGAGCACATGTAAAGAAGAAAAACTCTAAGTTTTCTTTATCATAAAAGGTCAAATGTGGCTGAAGTCTGAAAGGTTTCATAAATAAGAAAATGTTATGTTATCTGCCTCTGTCATTGTAATGGGGTTGGGCACCTTTAGAATGTTTTTAATAAATCACTACTTACTTATACATTCTATAAGGCTTCCCTGAGGCCTTGTTCTCTTACATCACCCGACTCCGCTCAGTCCTTCATCTCTACCTGCAGTCAGGCAGCTCATTGTCCATACATGGCTGCCTATGGAGGAGCACATGGCCATAGATGTCACTTTGCCTCCTCCACTGCGTCTGCGCTCCTTGGTGGAGGCACGTGTATCGTTACTTGCTTCTCCCTAGGCAGATTTGTATGGACAATAAACTGTCCGGCTGCAGGAAAAAAGGACCAGGCGGGAGCGAAGTCGTGTAAAAGAACGAGGCTGCAGGGAAGCCTCATAGTGTGTAATATCTTCATAATCCCAGCAGTGGTTTATTAAAAAAACATCATAAAGGTGGCCAACCCCTTTAAGTATTCAAATATATCATATCAGGATGGTAGTGCTGACTTAAGAAATGTTATATCTGCACTGTATAAATATAGGCTTATGGTCAATTTCATTTAGTAAGAAACCTTGTGGATGTATTTTTCAGATTTCAAGAAGAAGACAGGACTCTTACCATGAAAAGTCCAGAGAACACCCAGATGATGGTAAGTTCAAATTGATCTCAATGTTTATAGCAATTTTAGTTATTATTAGCTTAAATTAATTTTTATTAGAAAATGTCATCTATTATGTATTAAACAGCAAAAACATTTAATAATAAGAGGAAAAATGATGAGGCACTGGAATTGCAGTTACTCAAAGTTTATTCCATCAGGTCATGGATACAACTGAGGCCGACCTGGTCGGCCTCAGTTGTATCCATGACCTGATGGAATAAACTTAGAGTAACTGCAGTTCCAGTGCCTCCTCATTTTTCCTTTTATTATTGGATTTCTTCACTCAATTTTCTGAGGATAGAGCACGGACATTGGGTTACTCCAAACAGTGTTCAGGTGTTGACCCGATTCACACTACGTCTCTCCGCTACAGAATTAAGGAAAGCGGCTGTGCCGTACTCACTTTTTTCTTCTATATAGCAAAAAACATTTAAAGTGTACCTGTCCTACCACAGAAAAAATAATGCTCATATATGTTACTCACTAGATCATGCAAGTTCCCTACATTTTTTTTTTTTTTTTACTTTTGTCCCACAAATCCCTCCATTGTGCTTCAAACTCATTTTGACATCCACTGCTCAGGAAAGAGCATGTCCAAGACAAGCACTCAAGACAATGAGAGCCCACTCTCATTCACAATGCATTAATTTCCTCCCTGAATCTTCTGTGCTGCACTTGGTCTCTTAATACAATCACAGCAAGCTTCTCTGTATCCCCCTCCTCTCTATTTTCATACTGCAGTCTGATAGACTGAACCCCACAATGATTAATTGACTGGTGGGCATTGGCAGCCTAGTAAGAGGATTAGCCCCTTATGGCTACTAGGTATTGGCATTTCTGACAGTATCAAAGGGTTGGATCCCTGTACCGAGCTGCTGGACACTCTTTTCATAAAATAAGTAGGTTAATTCATTGCCCTCTAACAGTGTTATCTTGTTATACATCAGTAAATAAATTAAGGTAGAACTCGTTATTATGTCTGCCCCCTGAAAGTTTTTGAGAAAACCTTTACGAAACTACATCTGTCTTGAAGTCAACAAGCTAGACAGCTGTGTCCCAGAGCTGAATAGATTACTAAACCTCCTCCAGTAAAAACATACCTTAAGTTGAGTATAAAAAAAAACATTATTTGAGGTAAAACCAGAGGATCCTGATTGAAAACGCTGAGTTATTTTTCACCACATTTTTGACTAATCAGACAGTCTGTAGAAGTTTGTATACAAAGGCAAGTGGCCAGACAGTATAAAGTCTGAGATGGTGTTTTGGCCAAAAACAGTTGTTGGAGTAAATGTGGTATTTTACTGAAAACGATACTTGACTAACTCCGGGAGGCAGCCTATGACTCCCAGCTGCTCTTCTATTACAAGTGTCAGAATCCTATTAATGTAAACTACTTATCAACTCATATTATAATGCAAATCAATAGATTCTAAACTATTTATTTAAAACGTACCCGTCAGCTACAACAAAAAAACAATTTTTTTTAATATATCACTCAGTACCTAATCCTGACCATGTACATCGAATTTTTATGTGTCTAGCGCCTTTATTTTTTTTTTTATTACACTTTTAATTTAGCTCACTAGTCTGAATTCCTCTCAAAGGGAAGGGGCGTGGCCTCACTGTGCAGGTCTCCGCCCCCCTCCCTCAGTATGCTGTCTGCTCACATCTCCTCTAGCATTAGCAAAACTACTACTCCCAGCTTGTCCTCACTGACAGTAGCGGGACACAAGCTGGCAGTGGGAGGATTTTTCCTCCAGCTGTGAGCCCTGCACTCACAGCTGTCAATCAAGGAAGTGTGTCCATGACATAGGTGATGACGCATGGACACAGCAGGACTAGTATGTGTCCAAGCAGGGGTGGGGGGGGGGACAGTTGTTTGACTGGCTTTTTCAGGATGAAATACTGAACATTTTCTAATGAAAGCAATTGCAAAACCTATTGGTTGTTGTAATGAACGTTATATATGTGGGAGTTATGTGTTTAAAAATACAGTTCTAAATGTCAGAAAGCCTCGCCTCCTTCCTCCATGGCTTCATTTAGTATATTTGCATAGAAGTAAAGATCTAGCATCTTATATGTGGTGTTAGCGGTAATGTTATATTAAACTAACCAATACAACAAATAAAAGGTGTTAAAAGCCATTGCCACCTAAATAAAACATGTCATTCAGTTTTCTTTTACTGTCGCTTTAATTATACTCCAGATATTGCTCCAACATGTTCTGCAGCACTGATGAGGTTCAACACTGATAAATGTAAGGTAATGCACATGGGGAAGAAAATCCGGGCTGGGATAATGTATTAAATGGGAGAACACTTGGGACGACTGACATGGAAAAGGACTTAGGAGTCTTAGTTAACAGTAAATTTAGCTGTAGTGACCAGTGTCGGGCAGCTGCTGCCAAGGCAAATAAAATCATGGGGTGCATCAATAGGGGCATAGATGCCCACGACAAGGAAATAATTCTACCGCTGTACAAATCACTAGTCAGACCACACATGGAATACTGTGTACAGTACTGGGCACCAGTGTACAAGAAAGATATAGTGGAGCTGGAGAGGGTTCAAAGACGGGTAACCAGGGTAATATGGGGAATGGGAGGACTACAGTACACAGAACGAATATCAAAATTAGGGTTATTTAGTTTAGAAAAAAGAAAGCTTAGTGGAGACCTAATAACTATGTATAAATATATCAGGGGACCTTACAGAGATCTCTCCCATGATTTATTTATATCCAGGACTGTATCTATGACAAGGGGGAATCCTCTACGTCTAGAGGAAAGAAGATTTCTACACCAGCACAGAGGGGATTCTTTACTGTAAGAGCAGTGACACTGTGGAATTCTCTCCCGGAGGAGGTGGTCATGGTGAATTCTGTAAAAGAATTTAAAAGGGGTCTGGATGCATTTTTTGGAGAGTAATAACATTGCTGGTTATGTATATTAGATTTATAGGGACAGAACGTTGATCCAGGGATTTATTCTGACTGCCATATTTGAGTTGGGAAGGAATTTTTACCTCGAGTATGAGAGTTTTTTGCCTTTCTCTGGATCAACTCAGTAGGGCCCCGTTAGGGTTATAGGTTGAACTTGATGGACTCTGGTCTTTTTTCAACCTCATGAACTATGTTACTATGTTACTGTACAAAGAGTGCCACCATTTACGTAAGTCCCTGTCACCTGTGGGGCCATAGCCCAGTGTGTGAACATAGCATCAAAGTGATGGATGTTTCCCTAACTCAGTGACATTACTCTTCAGGATTATAGGAAATAATGGAATAACTCTTTCAGGAGCTGTTTTGGTGGCCACATTTTTTGCTTACACTGCACCACATTTGCTTAAAATGTGGCACACACTATTTGCGCCACCTATTCAGATATTTAGCACCTGATTTAGCGCCCTGTTAGCCAGTTTTTTTAAAAAGGGGTGTGGTTAGGCTTTTTGTGCTATTAGCACCCTATTTTCAAAGGTTTAGCACCACTTTCTGGCGCACAAAGTACGTCAGCTAATACCAAGTATACCCGGTGTTAAATGGTTTGCTATTTGTGCTATTTGCCCCAAATTTTCAAAAGATCAAACACACTTCTGAAAATCGGGCGCAGTTAAAGGGGTACTCCGGCGCTTAGACATCTTATACCCTATCCAAAGGATAGGGGATAAGATGCCTGATCGCAGGGGTCCCGCCGCTGGGGACCCCTGTGATCTTGCACGCCGCACCCTGTTTATAATCAGTCCCCGGAGCATGTTCGCTCCGGGTCTGATTACTGTCGATCACGGGGCTGGAGCGTTGTGACGTCAAGGCTCCGCCCCGTGTTACGTCACGCTCCGCCCCCCTCAATGCAAGCCTATGGGAGGGGGTGTGACCGCTGTCACGCCCCCTCCCATAGGCTTGCATTGAGGGGGGCGGAGTGTGACATCACACGGGGTGGAGCCTTGACGTCACAACGCTCCGGCCCCCTTAATGCAAGCCTATGGGAGGGGGCATGACAGCTGTCACGCCCCCTCCCATAGGCTTGCATTGAGGGGGGCAGAGCGTGTGACGTCACACAGGGCGGAGCCTTGACGTCACAACGCTCCAGCCCGGTGATCGACAGTAATCAGACCCAGAGCGAACACGCTCCGGGGACTGATTATAAACTGGGTGCGGCGAGCAAGATCACGGGGGTCCCCAGCGGCAGGACCCCTGCGATCATGCATCTTATCCCTATCCTTTGGATAGGGGATAAGATGTCTAAGTGCCGGAGTACCCCTTTAATGCTGTTTGAGATGCTAAATAAAGAGCACAAGTTATTCCACAAGTCTTTGAATATCCCCCCAGTGTGTTTTATTGCATATAGATGCAGAAATACTCATAATTGTTGACATCAGATTTTTACATATACGTTTTACTGGCAGCAGAAACAGTGCTGACTTGGCAAACTCCTTGTCACTTAGGTGTCATGATTTTATTTCACTATACAATGGAGCCCCGCTGTGGGTTAAACTTTGTGGGGAGAACCTTATGTTACATTGGTATCCTGGCCTGAGTTTAATTGCTGTCAATTGGCATGAATAGAAGCAATTGTTCATGTGACAAGTATTCATAAAGGAAGCCAGGGTAATATGGTATAATAGTGAGATGCCAGCCTGTCCCGTGTAGTGGTCACATTTCACAACACTTCTTACAAAGGCCACTGTTTTCATAAATAAATAGTTGCCTACAATGAACAACTGACATAATAATACTCTATGAATGGAAAAGACGATTGCGGTTTTACTAACAGCTGACACATTAAAAATACAGCAGGCGTACACATTCAAGTATCGCCTCTCACCAAAGAAAAATAAGCAAACTTATATCATAAACTTTTCCAAGTGCTCGCATGCCACTGGAAATTCTTGACGTGAACCAAAATTTGAAAATAATAAGTCTTACCATTTCTCGCTTGTCAGAGGGTCAAATTGTTCATTCTTTTTCTTTTCACTTGTTGGAATATTTCCTTATAATATATAGAGTTGATTTAATATAGTTGTCATTTTTCTTTTTCTTTTTCCAAAACACAGTTTTATTGCATTTGCTTTTGGACAGTGTTTTCTTTGACCTCAACTTACCTTACTGTCTATTCTGTCTATTTTGTGCTGGAGCGGATATATTTAGAGGAAATTATTTGACAGATATAAGGAGAAATTACATCCCGTCCTACCATCCTCAGAACCAGCTTTGTGTAGCCATTGGCGCTGGCACGATGGGAGCTCGAACACTTTCTTAATAGAAAAGACAATAACGGGGGGAGATTTATTAAAACCCATCCAGAGGAAATGTTGCCCAGTTGCCCATAGCAACCAATCAGATCACTTCTTTCATTTTTCAGAGGCCTTTTCAAAGATGAAAGAAGCGATCTGATTGGTTGCTATGGGCAACTCAGCAATTTTTCCTCTGGACAGGTTTTGATGAATCTCCCCCAATGTTTTGTACATTCCATTTTATAAAATGCCACTAAAACATCATAAGGAACGCATGAAATTAAAAAAAGTAAAAAAATTAAAAAAAAACACTGCAAAGAAACTGTGTGAAGGAGACCTGATCATTTAGGTCTAAAGCCAGGCTACCAATGTGTGGGAAAGGCATGCATGAATTTATTGTCAGGGATGTATCATCAGTTTTTAGTAGACTTTAAAGGGGTACTCCACTGGACAGCGTTCGGAAGTAAATGTTCCAATTGCTGTTTTCGCGACATCACGGTCACGCCCCTTCAATGCAGGTCTATGGGAGGAGGCGTGATGGCCGTCACGCCCCCTCCCATAGAATTGCATTGAGGGGGTGTGGCCGTGATGTCACAAGGGGCGTGGTCGACCACCGCAGCACAAAAACACAGTTTGGAACATTTACTTCTGAACGCTGGCCATTGGAGTACCCCTTTAACAAGTGATGCATCTGACTGGGAAGCTGTGGACTGTTCGGCCATGGGCCCACAGGCCCTGTCAAATAGATCAGTCTTTATACTTGCCTGACATATGCCAAAAGGACACTGATATGGTTTATACGTAAATGCATATGGTGTATGCACCATGTATAGAGGTGATGTGTACAGAGGCTAAGACATTTGTTTTTTATTTATTTATTTCTTTTTTCACAGCAAAAGCATACTGTTTTAATACAGTGTTCTGATGAAATCTCCACATGAAATTTTCTAGCAATGACAGTAGATCAGCTGTAATAACATTACATTACACATCCAGCTGAATGTGGTTTATAAAATACTGAGGAAGACTAATATTTTCCATCATCTTCCTTTGTTTTTAAGTGTTTTTAACCCGTCCATCACAACAGCTAAACAGTGTCCTCAATGATAGAACGTTAACTAAAAACGTCTTTCTTTGTTAACATCATAAAAGAAAGTAAGTGCATCTAAGCAAGACCATAGATGGTCATACACGCAAGATAGATGTGGGCTAAATCCATATATATGCACACTCAGATCAACCAAGCATGCATGTTTATTAAAATAGGGAATGGGGAATCAGCAGCTTCTTAAATGGAATATGCCATAATTTTCATGCTTCCTGAAAGTGAAAAGGACCCTGGTGGCTTCTGCTTGCCATGCTGGCCTTGACTAATAGATATATATATATATATATATATATATATATATCCAAACAGAGAGATCTATCAATCTAGGCCGGCAGGGCAGGGGGAATCTGCTGGGGACCACTTTATGATTCATGGTTCGGGCACCTTGAAAGTGATGACAAGTTCCCTTTAGCACTTCTCCTACCACTTATGTCCAAAGGCCATGGATTACACTGCTTGCATGTAGATATCTGTGGACTGCCATCCTGCATTCATACACATTACACAATTGGTGCCATTGGCCACATCAATCATACCATATATTCTTTGGGTTGCATCATGGCTTTTGATGGTTTGAATGGAAGAATAGTGCCACATGACAACTCTGCTGGTACTGCCCTCAACTGAGCTTTTGAGGGCATTGTGAATGTTGCCTAACTTTGCCAACATTACTTTCTTAAACAGCAATTCACCATAGGGAATCAGTGCAGCCCTTGGTACAGATTTCTTCTTTCTTTGATTAGATAAAAAGTCCTAATGAATTGTATGTCTTCTAGGGCGCATTATTAGGAATCCAGTTTTGAGATTCAAAACAATATAGAAGACATTTCACAACTCCACACATCACTGTTCTGCATATCCTAATGTTGAATATTACCGCAAATGAAAAGAGCTGTTGTCTTAGTGTGTTTCCCTGAAAACGTTTTCCATAAGTCATTTTTTTTTTCTTTCTGTTTTTGTGGTGGCGAATAGTTGGAAAACATCCGGATGGTGGTTTATACAGCAAAGGCCATTCGTATCCTGGATACCCAAGTTACATCATGATGCCAAATATGAATAATGACCCATACATGTCAAATGGATCTTTGTCTCCACCCATTCCTAGAACAGTAAGTGCACTGTGTGTTACTCAAGTTTGTTTCTTCTCAGACTCCGTCCAGGTCAAATTTCTGTGTAATGTTTATGAGCCTTCAAATTCTACTTGGCAGTACAAAGCATAAAATGGGTTCTTTCTGTGTGAACTGTGCTGTTATTGTCTACAGTAGTTTCTGAAGTATTGGAGTATACTGCTTCCAATTACCAGTATCTATGTGCTATGTGTTTTTCTGTAAAATGGCATGTTTATTTGGGATCTTGTTTTGTTTTTGTACCTGGTATGAAACCGAAACTTATATTTTTATGGAGAGATTTTATAAACTATTATATGAAATGATAGTTGTTCTTATAGAGACAGACTTTTTTCCCCTATTACGAGACTCTTATATATGTATGAGTTTGAGAAAGACAAAATATTCTTTTTTTTTTTTGCCAAATTTAAACTCTTAAAGTATTTAAAAACACAGGTATCACAAGAAGATAGGTAACTGACACATTATCACCCTTTTTAATCCATATTTACAATACCCCATCAAAGTTGAGTGTCATGAAGCAGTATGTACCATTTTACAGATTAAAGGGGTTGTCCAGGGGTAAAAAACGTTTATATATGCTTGGATGTAATGTAAAATGTAATGTAAAAATCTGATGACTGCCACGCCTATTCTCCCAGTCCCCTTAGTCACCATTAGTTCTTGATGACTCCAATGGTGTTCCACCTTAGTCAGTGACTGGCTGAGCAAGCACTTCTTGCAGAGACAATCAGGAACCAAAGAGTAGTAGTGATGAGCACAGACTGGTAGCATCGGAGCAGCCGCTGTGGTTGCTTGGGGTAGATATTACTTTATTAGTTCTACTTCACCCCCAGGCATATAGAAACCTTTTTTAGCCCCTAAACAACCTCTTTAAGCTGGACATATACTAAAGATAAAAGTGTGCCTAAGTAACTGATTTTGACTATTTCAGCTGAACGTTGTTTGAATATTATGTAGAAATGGTTGTTTGTGATTAACAAACTATTGTCTCCAAAATGCCATATGTTAGGTTGGCCAGAGACACCCTGACCCCATAGGTATTATACTGTCCCTAAAACTGCCTCCAAGATCTTCTGAAAAAAATTAATATCTAACATAGTAAGAGACCTTTCCACCCAAGACAGTGTAAAGTGTTGTATTATTACGTCTATATTAATTATACAATATAGTACAATAATGTTAACCTTTGCACCTCTGGTAAGTGTAGATTGTAAGAGAAACAATTATGGTTGGCGGGGACAGCTTGGTTTTCTGTAGGGAGATTTGGAATGTATTTATAGTTTGACAGTGTGTTAAATGAAATCTGTCATCAGTATCACCCCCACTAACCTGTCATACAGACCTGTAGTGCAGGTGATACTGATTAAAATGATACTTACCGCGTCCCAAACCGTAGCTCCGTTCTGCCGTAATTCATATTTTTCGGTATATGCAAATTAGTTGCTTGGGGGGGAGCTACGAACCCTGCTCCGGGCACTGTGACGTCATTTTCGCCGGGTTTGGCTGTGCCCGGCTCCTCCATATTTATAATCCCCCTCCCTGCTTGCTCAGCTTGTTACTGTACTGCGCATGCACTGCTTCTTGGGTACACCCGGAAGCGGTGTCCGGCTGAGCTTCATTCTCGCGGCCATCTTAGACTTGTAAGGATCCTCCGTGCATCCTCCTCTAGTTATCTCCCGGCGAAGATGACGTCACAGTGCCTGGAGCAGCGTTCCTAGCTTCGCCCGTGCCCTAAGCAACGAATTTGCACATACTGAAAAAGATGAATTAAGGCAGAACGGAGTGACGGTTCGGGACGCGGTAAGTATTATTTTGATCAGTATCACCTGCATTACAAGCCTGCATGACAGGTTAGTACGGATGATACTGATGACAGATTTCCTTTAACATTTTGATCTATTGTGTTGGTTATTCGTAGGCTATGGTAGAATCAATGACCATTATATGTTTTTGTTTTACAGTAATAAACTTGGCTTTGTTGTAATTGTATATGTTTGTACCATGTCTCCTTTAGAGGTTTTCAGCTTGACTGGCTACTGTCTATATGTTAAACCCTAGTTTAATGACAAAAAAAATGTGCATACAAAAAGACAAACTTCTCAGATCACAGCGTTATTATGTACAAGGAGGTGAGCTTTTTAACACCAACACATAAGGCGTTTGTTTTAACACCTCTAAATGTCGTTGCTTTGACCAATTGTTTATCATGCCGGCAAAAGTGTCATATCACCTAAGTGGGATGTTTATATACAAAGGCTGCCAACCTCTACAGACGTGCCTAGGTGCATACTTTGTTTTCATATGCTTTGCGGCCCTTTAAACCTTACAGCTGTTTTATTGAAAATGAACAATCCACGTGTTTCTGGTTGATTTAGGGCATACACGGGTCCCTGCTACTTTCATCAGTGTGAAAGTGAAGGCAGCTTCACGGGCAGCCCCTGCTAACTAAACAAGTTACTGTCCACAGATGCGGATCTGGAGACTTTTAAGTCTAGATTATGTTACATGACACAAACACAGAGATCTGACTGGAGAAATGAATCCCAGCTCCGCATAACACATTGCCTTCATATGAGGAGTGAAATCTGTTTTGAATAAGGAGACATCATATTAGAATTCTTTGTTTCTCAAAAAGCTCGGGCCTACATAGATTTAATTTAAAGCATTCTCACATTTTGCCACATAGAGCCTGTGAATATGGGCTGGCGCACGTTGAAAGATACTTAATAGAATTTTTTTTTTCCCTGTAGATGAAGTAAACAGAATTTGTGGCTTGGCAGATAGCAAAAAACTTCATTCTTTTACAACATATATTTATGACTTTTTTAGCCTAAAGCACTGTGCAAAACGGCTTAAGGTGTAAAGCGTTCATTTCCTGTTGACATGTTCAGGAACATTTTGCAGTGCCTCCTACACAAGGGGTTAACACTGTAATCACCTGTAGTGCTGTCAGTTTGTAATGTAAATGTCAAAATTCTGTCCCTGCGAGCGTATCTCAAGGGCCGTGACTGACTAGTTGATGCGTTATGTACGCATATATGTGTCTATAAGCTACACGCATGGAGCTTGTTGCACGTAGCTTGTCACAACTAAATACATGGAAGGGAATAGATACCGTATATACTCGAGTATAAGCACAATGTTTCAGCACAATTTTTCGTGCTGAAAACGCCCCCCTCGGCTTATACTCGAGTGAACCCTCCGCCTGTCAATCCCTTCATCAGTGGTCTTCAACCTGCGGACCTTCAGATATTGCAAAACTACAACTCCCAGCATGCCCGGACAGCAATCGGCTTTCCGGGCATGCTGGGAGTTGTGGTTTTGAAACTTCTGGAGGTCCGCAGGTTGAAGACCACTGAGGCCTTCGTCATCATCCAGACCCCCCTTTAGTTTTGAGGGTGAGCTGGTCCGGGCCATCTATGCTGCAGGACCGTCCGGTGGGGAGGGTTAGTCGTTCCGGGCTGTCCATTTTCATCGGGGGGGGGGCCCTCTTCTCCGCGCTCCGGGCCTGCCCCAGACTAGTGACGTTGCCTTGACGACGACGCACAGGGACGCGCATGAACGTCCCTGTGCGTCGTCGTCAAGGCAACGTCACTAGTCCGGGGCATGCCTGATGGCTGTCCGGGCATGCTGGGAGTTGTAGTTTTGCAACATCTGGAGGTCCGCAGGTTGAAGACCACTGATGAAGGGATTGACAGGCGGTGATGATGACCAGGGTCTGGATGATGACGGGGGTCTGGATGATGACATGGGGGGATGATGTATTTCCCACCCTAGGCTTATAGTCGAGTCAATAACTTTTCCTGGTTTTTTGGGGTGAAATTAGGGGCCTCAGCTTCTATTCGGGTCGGCTTATACTCCAGTATATACGGTACTAATCCTTAGAAAGTTTTGCTGGCTCCTAGTACTCATCCAAAAAGGATCAGAATTACCTTTGTTCTGGTTGGTAAAATAAGGTTTGGTAGTAAAGAGCAACTGCCCCATTTGTGAATGAATTTCTTCTAATGGCAGCTGCACGGCTGCCGCCAGGAGCCAGCGCTATGTGACTGCCTTCAAAGATCCAGCCAGCTGATGATGAAATTGGATATTGTTCCTGTTGCTTGACATTGGGAGTGAGAGACAAACCATATTGGCAAGCAATGCAGCATGAACATGCCTCCTACATTCTTGTTTGTGTAGTAACTTCAGCAAGCAGCCTTGGTAAATGTCCCTTTTCCTTTTCTTCTAAATAACAAACTAGGGCACAGACTACGTGTGGTTGTTCTTCACTGTAACCACTAACTGTTAGAGAGCCTCCACCCAAATATATATATATATTTTTTTTTTATAAAATCTGACTTTCACTATAGTCTGAGATAGGAGCTGGCATAGACTCACTGCCACCATGTGTATAGTTACAAAGTTGGTAAAGCTAAAAAAAAATACAGCCATACAGTAGGGCTGGGCGGTATGACCAAATGTGTGTATCACAGTATTTTTTAAACTTTTGTTCCACGGTATATAACCGTATTTCCTAGCCCCCCCCCCCCCCCCCCATATTAATTATCAGCCCACATCCCCGTCGGAGTAAATACTCACATATCACCTGCAAGCGCTGCCCTCCTCATCCTGTTTGTTGCGGCCGCCGGCACCGGCACTCTATACTGTGCCGTATCCCTATGCCCGGGCTGCAAAAGGTAAACAAAATCAACTTTAGCGCACCTACGTCAGCCTTACACTGGGGACAGGAACGTCGAACAGCCGTCAGCCTATCACCAGCCGCAGCGATGTTCCGTCTCGGCCAGTGATAGGCTGAGCCCACTGTCATGTAAGGATCCGGCTTCTTACATGAGAGTGTAGCTCAGCCTATCACCGGCCGAGGCGGGACATTGCTGCGGCCGGTGATAGGCTGACGGCTGTCCGACGTTCCCATCCACAGGAAGCAGATGAGGCCGGTACCGGACCAACGGGAGGTGAGTTAAAGTTTATTTAATTTATTTTTTGCAGCCCGGGCATAGGAATACCGCACAGTATAGAGCAGTGGTCTCCAACCTGTTGACCTCCTGATGTTGCAAAACTACAACTCCCAGCATGCCCAGACAGCCATCAGCTGTTCAAGCATGCTGGGAGTTGTAGTTTTGCAACATCTGGAGGTCCGCAAGTTGGAGACCACTGGTATAGAGTGTCAGCGCCGGCAGCCGCAACAAACAGAACGAGGAGGGCAGCGCATGCGGGTGACATGTGAGTAGTACCCTGATGGAGACAGCGCTGGGCTGGGCTAATTGGGGGGGGGGGGGCAGAACAGCGCTCGCAGGTCACATAGGTTTAGCTCCCCGATGTGGGGACGGTGCAGCGCTGGGCTGATTCATTCATTCATTCCCGAGGGGGAGGGGCCAAACCGGTATTGCGGTATGGGTTAAAATTAATATCGTGCAGCACAAAAATGTCGGTATTCGGTATGAACCGGTATACCGCCCAGCCCTACCATACAGGCAATTCAGCCTATTTTACAGTGGTGTTGTTCTGGAAGAAGACAAAGAAAACTTGAGGTAAAAGTCTTTTCCCAACTCTTAAGTTTGGCAAGCAGAATAAATCCCAGGATCAATGATCCATAACCTGTAATATTATTATGCTCCATAAACATTAGTTCACTATGATGGGCCGTCCCATTCTAGAAGGAGTAGAGTTTCTACAAAGAGAAGCTCTATATTTGTGGACTCATACACAGATTTCTTCATTTCTGCTAGGACTCACTGTTCCTTTGTATTGTAAATAAGGGGATCCAGCTCAACAACTAGCGACTTAAATTTCCCTAAATGATTGTCAATATGGGACCACTGTAAGGTTAAAATGGATAAAAGTAAAACAAGGTGGCTTGACAGTTCATAACCATAGTATTCTCCTGCTCGTATATTTTTGTTGTTTTATACAATAAACACTTGTACAGGATCGGCTGCATTTATTCTTTTTCATTGAAGTTAATGGGAAGCAAAATTAACTGCACAAAATATGCAGCAGATCTTGTACATGTGAACATACCCTTAGATAGAGAACCTCTTTAGTGGGCCACATGGTATTGTAGGGTCTTGTTGACCTTCTATAGACCATGGCCCACATTTATCATTGTCTTTAGAATGTTTTTTGTGTCTAAAAAAGGGGCAAAAAAGGCGCAAGCAGGGTTTTTTGCACTTTTTTTGTCCCTTTTTGTTTACACATTTTGAGTTGCAATCCACTGATTTTGGCAATAGACATGATATGGAAGGGATTTATCATTGCGCCTTTTTGTAAAAAGGAGCAAAAAAAGGCGCAAAGCCACTGAAAAGTCTCTAAAACGACACCAGCCCAGACATGGTGTAGCTTTTTGGTGTATGTGCAGACAGAAATTTCAGAAAATGTGACCTGCACAAAATTTATTAAAGCTCTTTTACCTTTTAATAAATTTGATGCTTCTACACATTATCAGCACACAAAAAAAAAGGTATAAAAAAATGCTTCACTTACACCTACAATGAAAAATGTGGGCCCATGAGTCTACATTCATTTTCTAAAGCAAAACGTGCATACCTTGTATATTTCAATATTTTCCCAGAAAAGCATCTGCTAAACCACACAAAAAGTACCAAGCGCCCAATCTTTTCTTAACGTATCTGTTGGTATATTGCAGTCAAATTCTGTCTATGTGGTAAAATATCAAAGCAGGAACAGTTTTCACTTTTCTTTTGCTTAAACCATAGCTTGCACTGTGTATCATAGTTTAACCATACTCGTAGTAGACCTCTTACACAACACAGTATCTTTGTTCTTTCGGTATGTGTTGTGTAGGTGTTAGCATCGTAAATCTTTGGAGATATATTTAGCATTTGTATGTACAAAAAATATTCCCCAGAGACTTTAAACGTCTATATTACCTCCTATTGAACAGAAATATGAAAATTGTCATTATGTATAACTATAAAATGGTCAAGGTTTCTGTTCACGTAATATAGGTGACATGATGGGTTTCACAATATTGTTTTGTAGAACTGATGGAACATTGACTGCCTGGAGTGTGGTATTTTTCTCTAGTTAAAGGGGTACTCCGCTGTAAATGTCTTATCCCCTATCAAATAGGATAGAGGATAAGATGTTAGATCACAGGGTCCCGCTGCTGGGGACACCCACATTCTCAGCTGCGACACCCTGTCATTCTGTGTAGGGAGCGAGCCCGATGACTGGCGATGCCGGCTGCCACGCCCCCTCCATTCTTGTCTTTAAGAAGCGTGACGCCTATGTACTTGCCGTCATGCCCCCTCCCATAGACATGAATAGAAGGGGCGTGATGTCACAAACGCGGAAGCTGCAAGCTTCCATGTTCCGGACTCCACCACTGCCTGCCCTGAGATCAGGGGGGTGCTCAGTGGCGGGCCCCCCCACGATCTAACATCTTATCCCCTATCCTTTGGATAGGGGATATGATGTTTACAGCGGAGTACCCCTTTAAGTTTGCCAGATTTGATATGTGTTGTCTGAACCTGTGTGACCATATGCCATGTGTATGGTGGCCTTCTTTATTATTCATGTATTTCTACTGTCCAAACCTTTTGTTCTCAGTGTAACTAGCCAATGGCAGGGCTTTCTGGCAGTGCCTCTCACCGTTCAAGAGACATACATGCCGAACATTCATAAGTATAGCCAGCTTTACTTTTCTGTCTTCCCAGATGTTTAAAAAATTAAGCATTATTGTATTCAGCTGAAATGGAAATTAGATTGTAAAGACTTGTAGAAGACAATGAAAAAAAAAAACTACCTCACAAATTGTCTATGTTCTAAGCTTGCTAGACAGTCCAAGCTTGAGTTCAAGTGGCTACTGAGCAGTAGGTTCTGCCACCAAGAGCAACCATATTGGCCGGTGACTCCCCTTGCCCAGCTGTTTAACATCTTACAAGGAAAGATGGCTGATGGTCTCCTACTCCTACACTACAGCAGGGTATATATATATATATATATATATATATATATATTACACTGTAGTAGGGGGATCAGCAAGAGAAGTAGGGGGACCAGCAAAAAGAGGGACAGTGTTTCCCAGATGGTTGTCTCTTTATGTGTGTTTGCTGAAACGAAGCTACTGCCAAGAATCTTATTGCACCCTATTGCCTTGGGCAGTCATTAAAACACTGTTAATTTTTTTTTTTATTAGTTATCTGGGACTAGGCTAATGCTAAAGGTAAATTCAATGTTTATTTAACAGAGCCCCAAAAATACAGAAAGCCTATAGAGTATTAAAGGGGTATTCCGGGCAAAAACATTTTATCCTCTATCCAAAGGATAGGGGATAAGATGTCTGATCGCGGGGGCCCCGCTGCTGAGACCTCCTGCGATCTCCCTGCGCAGGTGCTGAATCTCCAGTTTCGGAAACCTCCGGGACTGGGGACGTGACGTGACGCCACGCCCCCTCCATTCATGTCTATGAGAGGGGGCGTGATGTCCGTCACGCCCCCTCCCATAGACATGAATCGAGGGGGCGTGACGTCACGTCCCCAGTCCCGGAAACCCAGAGGTTTCCAAAACTGGAGATTCAGCACCCGCATAGAATGCGGGTGCTGCAGGGAGATCACAGGGGTCTCAGCAGCGGGGCCCCCGCGATCAGACATCTTATCCTCTATCCTTTGGATAGGAGATAAAATGTTTTTGCCCAAAATGCCCCTTTAAGGAGTATTTGTCATTCATACCAACTCTGTATTGACACAAACGTTGCCTGAACCCCATAGCCATTGTCTCTTAATGAATAGAGATGAAAGGAGTGGGGATGTTATGGTAAACTTTTAAAAACACTAGAATAAATTACATAAAAAATAAAAAAGAATTATGGATTATTAAATGGCCATAGTAAAGTACATACAACTTAATTTGAGATCCTTGAGAAAATAGGGAATGCTGACAACAGAATGGCAAACTAGTTGTCTTTCTGCAGGTCTGTTTCTTCCGTTTCGGGTCCTGGGAGATTACTGATTATCTTGCAATTTTTAGAGAAACAAGTAATAAACTTTGAAATCAGAATGTTATACCAATAAGCCCTTAAGGGGTACTCCGGTGGAAAACATTTTTTTTTAAATCAACTGGTGCCAAAAAGCTAAACAAATTTGCAAATGACTCCTATATACAAATCTTAATCCTTCCAGCAATTAACAGCTGCTGTATGCTCCAGAAGAAGTTGTATAATTATTTTCTCCCTGACCACAGTTCTCTCTGCTGACACATCTGTCCATGTCAGGGACGCTCTGGACAGTTCCTGACATGGACAGAGGTGTCAGCAGAGAGCACTATGGTCAGACAGACAAGAACTATACAACTTCCTCTGTAGCATACAGCAGCTGATAAGTACTGGAAGGATTAAGATTTTTTAATAGAAGTAATTTACTAATCTGTTTAACTTTCTGACACCAGTTGATTAGACAAAATTTGTTTTCCACCGGAGTACCTCTTAAACCAAATTTTGATCTATTACAAAAAATTGGTCTTACTGTTATACACAAGTGGCTTTCGATAGTAATGTAGACCTTGGTATAGAAGGACTTTATTCTGCAAAATGTAGACAATAAATGTACATTTATTTGCTGCAAATATTGGTTCTGCCATGCAAAGTAATGAAAATACTACATGCTTTGCTTTGTGTGGCTTCACCTACATTTGTGGGGTCTTAATATTAATGAGTTTTTTGTCTTGACTGTTGTATTATCCTTAGTCTGGGATGAACAATTATTACTTCCTAGATTGCATATTCTGATTAATCGTACACTTATTCGGAAAGGTTTATCTATTACAATCCCTGGTTATTTCTATAAAAAGTTATTCAAGGGATTAAACAGCATCACTGCTAATTCAATTAGTCAAATGTTGAGTGAATCACCCTTGTTTCATCATGGATGACTACTGCTACCCAGTACTTGTGTATAATTTATAGGATTATCCTTTTAAGTGCTTAGAACTATAACATACAGCCCCTTGCTGTACAAGTCACTGCCGCCATCAATGTATTCTGATGTTACCATATCACTTAATACAAAGGATTAAAGAGAAGACAAATAGGCCCCTCTCCTGGTTCTGCTTTACATCTGTGTCATCTCAGAACAGTAACGCGCCCCCCCCCCCCCCCTTATATCCAGCAATCCAGTGGTGGTAAAAAAGTGCCGGAGGGAAACTGATGGTAGAGCTGAACCCATTTGTTTGAATGGGACAGTTCACAGTTATCTGATGCTTCAATTTGGAACTTGAAACGCTGGACACAACGCATGGTGCTTGCGGTGTACACCCCCCCCCCCCCCCCCCCGAAATAATAGGCACTAGATCCTAAACAACTGATGCCAGATGATACACTTTGCCATCAGTTGTGGACAGTTTTAGACTGGGTTCACTGAGCCGGCTGTGTTACACCACTTGTGTTACTCCCCTGGCTTTACAGTTGTGTAAGCATAATACCATGAACCACTCTGACAACATAACTCCAGGAGTTGCAGACAGAACAACAAACAGAACAGAAGTTATCTAAAACACTGACCAAAATGAGGACCAAATACTGACCAAAATACTAAGTGTGAACCCAGCCTATGTCTCCGATACAAGATTTTTCTCTCTGACTGGAGCCAAATAAACTTGCCGTCTCATAAATTCTATATGGGGTCATGTAGGCACCAATAAGTGGAATTTGTCGGATGGTGGAAAAGTCCTTTTAACATGGCCTAATCAATAATAGGGGAGGACAGTCAGGGTGTTATTGCAGCTGTTCACATGCTGGGGCAGAGCTTGTTGTCTGTTCCTACTCTATCACTGACACTGGCGGCTAAGATAACTTTGCAAAATTCTCAGGCTTCAGATGCACATTTTTGTGTGATCCAATTCTGATCAAATTTAACGATACTTAGTGTTACTGAACGTTGGCGATTGATTTAAATGAATTATTACTGCTGCTATTATATCTGAATTTTGTAAACAGTCTCGGTTAATGATTGACATGGCTCATATTATTGATGAATTACTTCCCCCCCAGAGAAGCTAGTGTACTGCTCTCGACACACTGGCTTCTTCTTTACAGGGGGCTTATACACTATTTCTGCCCAGGAGCACTATGCTGTCTGTGACTGCTTCCATCTAGAGCACTGGTTCAAGGGCAAAATATGCTACATGGTAGCACACAGCGGTACATGAAGACAGTAGCCAAAGACTCTTATTCAAGTAAACACTGTATACAAACTCACTAACAGTCTTACGAGTACCGTAATATTTGTTGTCATCCAAAATCATTAGGTTAGGTTTTATATCATTTCTATGTCTTGTTCTATAAAATCTTGTTTTGTGTATTGTGATAGATATGTAGTGATTAATGATTTTTTACTTTTATTCAAACAAGCGCAAAGCACTGAGGAGGTTGCATGAATATTCACAGGTAGACAGAGGTTAGCCAAAGAGTATTATCGGGTGAATTTTCCATATTGGATGTTTGGATCATTGATTTTCAAGGAAAATGGTTGTAGGTGTATTAAACATGAATATTTAGGCTCTTTAGATTTCCGTACCATTGGAAATACTGGTCATAATTTCACAACTGGAAAAAACAGTGTTATTAGGGCTGTAGATTGAAAGCAGTTGCACATATGCTAAAATATTGCTATATGGTTCTAGCTTACCAATGGCAAGAGCAAATCTGTTTACCTCAGTGTGCTCAACCAGTGGTTGAAGGTTTATTTGGCTTTTGAGCCTCTATGCTCCACTGACATCAGGGACCAACTCCTGATCTGCACAATTTGGGCAACCTGTCTCAGACTTTAGGTGTGTGTGTGGTGATCTTCATATATGTGTGTTTTGTCACCAAGTTATGGACCGTTCAATAGAAAAGTATCACTTGACCTTCCTTCAGCCAAATCCGGTGATAGTCTCCAAGCGTGTGGGTAGAGTAGAATTGCCCAATGTTTGCTTCTGTTGAAATACCCACATCCTGCTTGCTTGGTCATAAACATACATGTTTAGGCAATCTGAATGTACATCTTTGTGGATGTTTCCTGGACACAAGACTAATATAAAATGTCTGTGGTGAGCTGACCTAAAAGCAAGATCATTGGGACACTTTATACAAAGATATAATAGCACAACAAATAAAAATAAATGTGAGACAGATATATAGAACCATAGATTGATCGATATATAGATCCATAGCTTCATTGATCGATATATAGATTGATTGATCGATCGGTAAGTAGATATATATATATATATATATATATAGATAGATAGGTGTTACATAGACAGAAGGAAAATACATAGATAGAAAGATGGCAAATAGATAGATAAGTAGCAAATAGATAGATAGCAGATAGATAGAAAGATACCGTCAAGACCGTAAATGTTGGCACCCAAATTCCAAAAATGGGCTGGACAAAATTATTGGCATCATTAACTTAATATTTGGCTTTACACCCTTTGAAAAAAAAAAACTGAAATCAGTCGCTTCCTATAACCATCAATAAGCTTCTAACACCTCTCAGCCGGAATGTTGGACCACTCTTCCTTTAGCTCTAGGTCTCTCTTATTGGAAGAGCAATTTTAAGATCTCTCCACAGGTGTTCAATGGGATTTAGATCTGGACTCATTGCTAGCCACTTCAGAACTCTCCAGCGCTTTGTTACCATCCATTTCTGGGGGCTTTTTGACATATGTTTGGGGTCATTGTCCTGCTGGAAGACCCAAGATCTTGGACACAAACCCAACTTTCTGACACTGGGTTGTACAGTGCGACCCAAAATCCGTTGGTAATCCTCAGATTTCATGATGCCTTGCACACATTCAAGGCACCCAGTGCCAGAGGCAGCAAAACAACCCCAAAACATAATTGAACCGCCACCATATTTCACTGTAGGTACTGTGTTCTTTTCTTTGTAGGCCTTATTCCGATTTTGGTAAACAGTAGAATGATGTGCTTTACCAAAAATCTCTATCTTGTTCTCATTCATCTATCCACAAGACCTTTTCCCAGAAGGATTTTGGCTTACTCAAGTTCATTTTGGCAAATTGTAGTCTTGCTCTTTTATGTCTCTGTGTCAGCAGTGGGATCCTCCTGGGTCTCCTGCCATAGAGTTTCATTTCATTAAAATGTCGACGGATAGTTTGCGCTGACACTGATGCTCCTTGATCCTGCAGGACAGCTTGAATATCTTTGGAACTTGTTTGGGGCTGATTATCCACCATCTGGACTATCCTGCATTGAAAACTTTCATCAATTGTTCTCTTCCGTCCATGCCCAGGGAGATAAGCTACAGTGCCATGGGTTGCAAACTTCTTGATAATGTTGCGCACTGTGGACAAAGGCAAATCTAGATCTCTGGAGATGGACTTGTAACCTTGAGATTGTTGATATTTTTCTACATGATATTTTGGTTCTCAAGTCCTCAGACAGTTCTCTTCTCCTCTTTCTGTTGTCCATGCTTAGTGTGGCACACACAGGTACACAATGCAAAGACTAAGTGAACTTCTCTCCTTTTTATCTACTTTCAGGTGTAATTTGTCCCAGGCCAGTTTAAAGGAGCATCACATGCTTGAAACAATCTTATTTTTCCACAATTTTGAAAGGGTGCCAATAATTTTGTCCAGCCCATTTTTGAAGTTTGGTGTGACATTATGTCCAATTTTCTTTTTTTCCTCCATTTTTTGGTTTAGTTCCAATACACACAAAGGGAATAAACAAGTGTATAGCAAAACATGTGTTACTGCAATCCTTTTCTCTAAGAAATACTTCATTTTCTAGAAAAATTTCAGGGGTGCCAACCTTTACGGCCATGACTAGATAAATGTCAGATAAATAGATAGATAGTGCACTGCAGGTATCTTTATATTTTAAGCAAATAAAAATCTGTTAAAAAAAACTAAAACTAATTGACAGTAAAAGTCACAAAGATGGCAATGATGACCAGATCCTTGGTGACTATTTTTTATACCATAACCATTCATGTTGGCTTTAAGATCCCATGTTAGCATTAAGCAACCGATCATGTTGAGTCTTTCATTCAAATAAGGCCTCTAAAAATGAGAACTTGAATCTGATTGGTTGCTGTGAGTTATGCCTTTACTTCTCTGTTGCTCTTCTTTAATGTATCTGAAGTCTAGTATACTGCCAGACCTTTTAGGGTAGCATGCACATTGTCAACAGCACCGATTGTTTCCCTCTATTTAGAATTTTTGGTGACCTTAATGTAAGTGTCAGTAAAAGGGGCAAAACTGTATTGGTAGATTTTTATGTAGGAAAAAAAACATGTTTCCCATATATATATATATATATATATATATATATATATATATATGTATATATATATATATATATATATATATATATATATATACATACAGACAAATTAAATTGCTACTATACCATAGCTTCTGTCTGGTGGTAAGTTTCATTTGCCGTGTGTTTATTTCCGGTTCATACTGAATATCTGGAGGATGTTTTGCATTTTTTTTTCTACTGTTTTTTTCTACTGTTTGTCTCAAAACATCCTCTTGATGAATTTCTTTTTCCCACTAGCGTGAAAAGCAGGTTTGAGAAAAAGGTGGCTGTCACATTACTGTATCGTATTACCATTTGTATGTGGAACCAACCAGACTTGATGCTGGTCAAAACAGTTCACATACAGCTTGTTTAGTTGGCCTGGAGGCATGCAGAGAGGAGGATTTTGGTGTGGCCGGACTCTTTTGATGCAGTAGAAAAGCAGTAAAGTCCAATAGCTAGGTATGTGTATCCAAAACATGTTAACAGCTTTAGAATGGAAAGCATTTGTGGCTTAGCATCTGAATGTTAGAATTAAAGAGCTGAGAAAAGCATTATCTTCAGCTTCTTTTTCAGTTTTTTTTCTTCTTTTTTTTTTTTTTCAACTCCGAGAAAACAGCTATGGGTGATGTCAGATCCAGTACTGAAAACATTGAGAGTCCTGGCAGAATGTAATACAGCTGCAGTCCAACATGATGCTGAAATGGGGTTGTGAGAGCATAAAGGCTTTCCGTATTCCCAGGGCGCACAACTGCTTGCGGCCTTGGCTTTGATCTCTTCAAAGGCTGCTGCCTCCTCCTAGATGGGGGAGACTTGGCTGCCGTTCGCTTGCATTGAAAAAAGGCAGAGGTCTCTATTCAGGCAGAAATCAATCACTGTGCAGGAACAATTAAGTGTAATTCAACCATCATGGAACCAGGATGAGATTATGGGTTTGTTACCTGAGTGACTGCGTGGAGATGGGGAGCAGGGGCCTGCTGACACTCCACATTCTGATGGCAATAATAGGCACATGAGTGATGTGGCGGGCGGGGGGAGACACAATGACAAATCATGGTCATGCTGTCCAGCCGAGCAGAAAATGAGGTTACAATTGAGAGATAATACTTGCATATGTAACCGTATTTTAGCAAGCTGGGCAACTTACGGGAATTAATACAATGGGACCCCAAATCAGAAGCATGTAAAAGTAACTGCTATGAGAAATAAAATTGAGCCCCTTTGTGTGGATAATATATATATATATATATATATATATATATATATATACATATTGTCAATTGTTACCATCCATAATATAATATTATTTTACCTAAGTAATAACACATAACAAGTAATAACACATAGCCACATCAGGGTCAACGTTTTTTTTGGAATAAATAATATGCATAAAATGAATATACTTATCTAGAGCACAAAGTCATCCTCAGCTTCTGGCATCATATATAAGAAGAAAAGTTATAAAATGTTTCCTCCTTTTGTCAAGGCTAGGGATTTTTTTTAAATTTTATGTGCTGCTGTCTGACTGCAATGTGATTTCCTTTGCATAAAATGGAAATCCACTCATTTTAGCACTTTTTTTGGCACTTCACAGACATTTTCGAAGAATAAGTAAAAAACCCTATCCCTTGATGTACGTTATATTAATGACATATGTCCTGTCACTGAAATCCCGGTCATGCCTGTCGTAAGATAATATGCAGAGGCTGCGTATCATGTTCTCGGAACCATAAAAATTACAAGTAGGAAATCCTTGCTAACCAATTGTAGCAAAAAAGTGCCAATTTACCCCTTTATCCCTCGAGGGAATGGCCAATTAGGAAAACAGGCTTTAGAAGCTTATTAGGTTGGCAGTGTCTAGTAAAACTCGGAATAGCTTTGTTGTGGCATGTTTGTCTCCAATAAGTAGGTGTGCAGGCCAAAGCATAAACAAGTTTAACAAAGGTGGTCATTAGGCTGGAGCCATGAATAATGTTCTGCACCGTTGTCACGTAAGGCAATGACACATGACAGATATAGGTAGGATGACGGGATGTTACAGTTGTCCATACTTGATGAGAAAAACAATTGATGCGACTTCGGTTTTGTGGTTTTCTCAGTATTTGTCTTTGAAACTGTCTTGAGGTTCAATCCTAGCATGGGCGGTATATATGGCTGTTTTTCTGTAAGACACAAAACAATATTTTTTGGTATAGATGGCAAAAAAAATTATTCTAGCAAACAAGCGCTTCCCCTTGGCTATGTCTTGCAGAATCAAGGCTTCTACGCAGAGGTCAAAGAGCGATAAATAAATGAAAATAAAATGAAATAGCAACAGCAAGAGTATGAAGATGCATCGATGAGGAGTTTAGTACACAGGGCTGCATTTACCTTTTAAGATGTTCAGGCGCAGACATCAGAGGCGTGAGAGCTGCTTTGAGTTACAGATCTTCAAACAATATAAGTCAAAACAAAAAATCAATTCCTCCGGTCCCTGGGAGCAGTTATCTAGAGATAAAAGAGAAAAATAAAGTTATGCTAAAACAGAGAGGAAAAAGGAACCGATATGCCAAGGGTACACGGAGCATGAGCATTGCTGTAGTGCACCTCATATGAGCCAACATCAATGAATTTTTATCGCATCAAAAAAGTTCAAGCTTGCCAACTTGCTTCAGCAAGCCTACAATCTGCTCTAGGGCTGCCCGAAGCTTTGGCTTCAGTAAACTTCTTTTTTCCCCCATCTTTTCTTGTGCACTTCTCATATAGTCGAATAGGAATAGTGAATGCATGAAACTTTACTATACTCAACAAATTCATAACTGGCCATTACAGCATTCTTGGGCCAGTTCCACACAACCGTGCTTTGGTCACTATTTTGCAATAGTATTTGTAAGCCAACTCCGAAAATAGTCTAAAACATGGAGGCGGTACAATTCTTTACATTCCATTATATTGTAGATTTCTTTTCTATTTAGGCTCCACTGCTGCTGTCAGCCAATATACATATACTGATCAAATAATTTAGTATGAGAAATCATAGACTTGTCCTATGTGAACTAAAACTATACTTTTGGGTTGATAATTGTTATCTTGTTATCTATGTAAAATAATTGAATTGCACAAATTGGCCTAGAATTGCTGCCAATCGAGCAAGAGGGTGTTTCGTAGGACATACATGCTACAGAGACAACCAAGATGGCAGATATGGGGACCATAAAACAAGAGACCTAGGTCAGGTTGTACCATCTCATCCTTCTTGTCCATAGATAGAGAGCATGTACATTAGCACATACAAGGGGAAGCATTAACTATAACCAAAAGGAGGGAGTCCACTCATCTTTGTGTCCGTTTCTGATGAAATTATTGGGCGTGTATTGTTATTATTGTTATGCATTGTCCATGTATGTATATACTCCATAAATAGTGTTTGGAAACAAAGCCATTGCTAATTGTTTTGCATGAAACATACATGAATATGAACATAATGCAAGATGAGATATATCAACTCTAAATGTGTCTAGGCAGGTAAAGTTAGAATGGATAATACAATATAGTGTAACATTCTTTGATTCTGGGACCTAAAGATTGTCAGATTATCTACTACAATATTGGAGAAAATAGCTGAGGATAAAATGTTAGCACAGACTATAACAGTATTGCCTATTTATTCAGAAGGTGGTCATTAAATCATTATTTGGTCTCCATACTCAGCCTTCTTTCTTTTAGTTTTGGGAAATTTTTGATTATAATGTATTTTTCGGTTGCAAACAAATGCCAGATGATCAAAAATTCTAGATTAGTGAATGTAGATTACCGGAATTGTACAGTAAATGAATGCTATGTCCATGGAAATATACTCAGAACTTAACAACCACTCTTGATACATTGTTTGTTTGCTATTTAATGCTGTAAATGTTCATTCTGTTGCATGTTCCTCCACCTTTTAAGACCTAAGTGTCCGGCAGACTGAGCGTGCAATGGCAACTGTAAAATGCTGTCGGATTGGAGATTTTTTTTTTTGTGTATCAAAAGTATCTCTACGGCAGAAATGCCTGACCTTTCCCAGGCCTTTGATCATACTGGCAAGCTGCGAGATAATGAACACTGAGTGAAAAAGAAGGAAATTTGGAAAAGCCTCATGTCTTCACACTAATGGGCTGATTTCCACATTCAGATGTGTCACATTAAACAATAACTTAGTCATAGTTTGTAGCACGATCTGTCATCTTACTTTCTTAAGAGGCCCTGAACAAGAGTGAAATAGGTACAATCTACATCATAATATAAGACTAAAGGAGGCAAACACTTGACAGGTTTATCCCCTGTATATTGACAGTACTGAAGAGCATAACCTGCAACACTCTTTGGCACCACAAAAATGTATATGCGTAGATATGGTACTATTTTCAAAGTATAAGTCAGTATGTATAAGGATATAATTGCTTAATACATGCAGGGCCAGGATGCAAGATTTGTTTAAAAAAGGCCACATTACCATTTCTGTATTAGTACAGAGGGACCTATTGGGCATTTTTTTAGAATCTAGGGCCTGGATGTGACAGCATACTACATACCCCCTATATTTAGACCATGTAGTTATATCTGGCTCAAATGAAATATACCTTATATGTATTATAGGATAGGGGATAAGTGTCAGATCACAAAGGGGCCCAACTATTGGGAACCCCGCGATCTTAAGGATGGGGTCCAAAGTCTTTGTTTTGAATAGAGCAGCAAGTCAAACATGCGCAACACCGTTCCATCCCCTTTCTATTGAGCTATCAGAAATGGTGGAGTACAGCATTCCAAACAAAGACTCTGAGCCATTTTCACAAGATCATGGGGGTCCCAGTAGTTGTATCCACCACAAGTGGACACTTATTCCTTATCCTGTGGATAGGGGATTAGTTGGAAACTTGGAATACCCCTTTAAGGAGTCATGAATTGTAGCTTTAATTCTATGCAGTCCAATGAAATTACATAAGTATTTGCTTTTATTTTGGTAGTGGGTAGATTTTTGCAGTTTTTATTGTAAGCGTGGTATTGGGTTTTATAGGCTTAGATTGATTTGCACTAATGGAGATCTGTGAACAGTTTCTGACTAGCTCTTTGGTCTTCATCCACCATTTTTATATCTGAATAAGAAATAACACTTTAAAAGGTACTAAATTTAAAGTGTGTGGTGTATAAAAGTAAAACATAGGCCTTATGCACATGGCACAATAGCGAGAAGGAAGCACAGACTCTCCCTTGCTTCATGATTTTGTCAAAGGTATTCTCCGCTAGAGGCAATATTTTTATGAGTCTATGAGTGCCTACCTGTTGGTTCTACACAGCCATGATACAGCCTTCCATTGTGAAGGATTTCTTAAAAAAAAAAAACTATAAAAGAACATTAGCATGGATATAAATGAACTGGCATTATAGGTTTGAAATCTCAAAAGCAACTGGGAGGGGGTCACAGAGGAGAATGAATGTCCTTGTCTCCAAGCTTTTACACTGTGTGTCAAAGGTGAGGAGACCAGGGCTCTCCCATGGATATAGAACAATGTCCTGTATTTGTAGACGTGGTCAGTAACCAGAGCTTCTTTTCCCATAAGCATGTAACTGCATGTAACTGCTGAATTGGGTCTTTTTGTCCGTCCTTCATGTGAAGAGTAGGTTTGACCTCTTTCTCCAGTAGTTGGACATGCTAAATATAGAGCCATTCATTCCTTTCATGAAATGGAAGCTTCTACATCCTGTGAGGTCACATCTATTTTTCCATGCCTCAGATTCATAGTTAATGGATCTATCAGATCTGTGCAAAGATTTATTGTATATAAGAACAGTATATGGATCTAAATGATATATATATTTTATTGAGTCCGGCGGTGCTGGGAACCATAAACATAGAATCAGTAAATAACTCAAGTAGAAACGGTAACCTGCACTCACCACAAGGCTGCAGACTTCCTGCTCCGACATGGATTCTCCTATGGACCCGGTACAGGTTTGCTAAGGAGTGCTAAGAGGCGACTGCCGACGGTTTCGCACTGTGGCGACGGCCTCCGTTGTCTGAAGCCTTGCGGTGAGTGCGGGTTACCGTTTTGTTTCTACTTGAGTTAGTTACTGATATATCTATATATATATATATATATATATATATATATATGTGTATATATATATATATATATATATATATATATATATATATATAAAACTTTACCTATAACCTGTACTGTGTGCAAGATAGTCATTAAGAGAAAGGAGCTAGGAAGACAATGGTGGCACTAAGTTATAAACAGTACCCAAAGTGGTGACAACCTATGTGTGTAAACTATTAGAACCTCATGTCCCTGTGAAGATGAGAATGCTGTCCAGTAGTTGGAGAGTGCAATTTAAAGCTACATTACACATTTCCTATTAACTCTCATTTTTTAAATGTATTTTTTTTTTTTTTGAGTATGTCTTGGGATTTCTTGGAGTTACATATTCCCATCCAATAACTGTTTGCAAACTGACTCCCTCTGTCAGAAGTATTAACTGTAAGAAGAAGTCCACTGAGGAAAAATCGGATTAATTATGGAGTATGTGGAAGAAGAACAAACATTTTGTTTTGAAGATGCTTATTTCCTTTGTCTTCTTTTAACCAAAGAGACTTTGCAAATCATGTTGTAAGGCCTCTGCTGTGTGTGTTATGCACAAGGGATTGCATATCCAGAGTATTGCCTTGAAAACGGAAGAGACACTTAGGGGAAAACAGATGTGTTAGCAAATCACAAACTGCTTTTACTTAGCTTTGTGCAGCACATCGGAGTGTGAAGATGGGAGCTTGCAGCTATTTTGCCAAAGGACAATGAGCTAGTTCCAGTAATTAATTTTGTTTATACATCAGAAACTTGTGTAGCTGACAGTAGGTCATAGGGCAGGTCCTTCTGGATCATGGCACCTAAAAGCTGGAAGGATTATTTCTTCGCGAAAAGCTCCCAACATTGATCAGCACCCATATTGTCTATTCTGCACAATGATGTGGATGTTCATCTTCCTAGATGGGTTTTTTCTAAGGACAATTGGAATGGATGATGTAGACAAATGCGTCAGTCACAGTTTGCATAATAGTTGAAAGAAAAATGTTGGCTATTAATATACACTGCTCAAAAAAAATAAAGGGAACACTAAGATAACACATCCTAGATTTGAATGAATGAATCATATGAAATACTTTCATCTTTACATAGTTGAATGTGCTGACAACCAAATCACACAAAAATGATCAATGGAAATCAAATTTATCAACCCATGGAGGTCTGGATATGGAGTCACACTCAAAATCAAAGTGGAAAACCACACTACAGGCTGATCCAACTTTGATGTAATGTCCTTAAAACAAGTCAAAATGAGGCTCAGTAGTGTGTGTAGCCTCCATGTGCCCCTATGACCTCCCTACAATGCCTGGGCATGCTCCTGATGAGGTGGCAGGTGGTCTCCTGAGGGATATCCTCCCAGACCTGGACTAAAGCATCCGCCAACTCCTGGACAGTCTGTGGTGCAACATGACGTTGGTGGATGGAGCGAGACATGATGTCCGAGATGTGCTCGATTGGATTCAGGTCTGGGGAACGGGCGGGCTAGTCCATAGCATCATTGCCTTCCTCTTGCAGTAACTGCTGACACACTCCAGCCACATGAGGTGTAGCATTGTCTTGTATTAGGAGGAACTCAGGGCCAACCACACCAGCATATGGTCTCACAAGGGGCCTGAGGATCTCATCTCGGTACTGTGCGGCCCCCCCAAAGAAATGCCACCCCACACCATTACTGACCCACTGCCAAACCGGTCATGCTGGAGGATGTTGCAGGTAGCAGAACGTTCTCCACGGTGTCTCCAGACTCTGTCATGTCTGTCACATGTGCTCAGTGTGAATCTGCTTTCATCTATAAAGAGCACAGGGTGCCAATGGCAAATTTGCCAATCTTGGTGTTCTCTGACAAATACCAAATGTCCTGCCCGGTCAGGCCCTCATGCCACCCTCATGAAGTCTATTTCTGACCGTTTGAGTGGACACATGCACATTTGTGGCCTGCTGGAGGTCATTTTGCAGGGCTCTGGCAATGTTTCTACTGCTCCTCCTAGCATAAAGGCGGAGGTAGCGGTCCTGCTGCTGGGTTGTTGCCCTCCTACGGCCTCCTCCACGTCTCCTGATGTACTGGCCTGTCTCCTGGTAGCGCCTACATGCTCTAGACACTATGCTGACAGACACAGTAAACCTTCTTGCCACAGCTTGCATTGATGTGCCATCCTGGATGAGCAGCACTACCTGAACCACTTGTGTGGGTTGTAGAGTCCGTCTCATGCGACCACTAGAGTGAAAACACTGCCAGCATTCAAAAGTGACCAAAACACCAGCCAGGAAGCATAGAAACTGAGAAGTGGTCTGTGGTCACCACCTGCAGAACCACTCCTTTATTGTGGGGTGTCTTGCTAATTGCCTATAATTTCCATCTGTTGTCTGGTCCATTTGCACAACAGCTTGTGAAATTGATTGTCAATCAGTGTTGTTTCCTGAGTGGACAGTGTGATTTCACCGAAGTGTGATTGACTTGAAGTTATATTGTGTTGTTTAAGTGTTCCCTTTATTTTTTTTGAGCAGTGTACACAGCTGTTGAAATAAAAAAGGTTGGGTTTTTCACCACTGGGACCGAGCTGCAATGTATTTGATCTGAGATATTTAAAGAAACTTTTATATATAATAATAATAATAATATGGCACTTACATACTCTGCTAGAGTACAGTTCTTGCTCATTCTGTATAAGGAATTTATAATGATGAGCTGTGCTCCCCCTGAACCCCCATGAGGACGTATAGCTCTCCTGCCCACAACATGGTTCCCTATGAAAGAACATGTGACATTACATCTTTCTTCCTCCTAAGTAATTTTTCAGGGTCACATGCTCCTCAATTATGTACTATGTTATGGATGGGAGAGTCATCCTGCCTCATCACATGAACAGTGGGGCAGAGCTTTCTTTTTAGTCAAATATGGCAAAAAACCTTATGTAAGTGTCATATTATTATCATATAAACAAGTTCCTTTAAAGTGATGAAGAAGTGGTTGACCCTTTTTCAGCAAGCGATAGATTAGTGACATAGAATAGCTGTTCCCTTATTAACACTATAGAGTCTTATTGTTGAATGTGATGTCTCTTCAGCCTGTCTCTTTATGATAGGCTTCTAGGATGCAAAGAGGAAAACGTATAGCTGCATCTTATAGGATACACAGGAGGTTCTGTACACAGCTGATAGCAGAGGAGAGCAATGTGAGTCAGGGGAGTTTTAAAAGTCTACAGCTGATCATTATATGGACTAACCTACTATATCACTGCACCTCTAGTCTCTTAGTTAGGACAGACATATATATTAATTTGGTACACCGTATGTATGTAAAGCCCCACCATCTTTTAGTTTGCTGGAAGTACACACTTCTTAATAAATCCAGCGGCTCCAGGGCTGTACTTGCTTCTAGTGCTAAAGTATACACCAGCTTGGAGCTGTTGAATTTTTCTGTGACTTTATGTGTCACATGTCAGCTGTAAAGTTGCATGTAAGGAGGGTGAGCTCCATGTACGCCTCCTCCATGCAAAGTCAAGCCCTCTTCCTTGGTGCAAGAGGGGTAAATCCTCATCAGTCACACTTTTTTGGTGATTTTTGAGCAGACATCATAATTTGTGCTAAAAAATGTGCAACTTTTGAGGCTTTGCACACCTGGAATGGCTTAAGAAACCTCCCCCAAAGTGCAAAGCATATTAAATGTGGACTAAATGCTGCAATGCTAGTGTGAAAGTGTGTACACAAGTGTAAAAAATGCATCTATATTTAGTGTAACAGGACAAATAATCAACATGTTATTAGCAAGGAAAGCCATTGTTTACTGTGCTGTATGTGAATGGAAAGCATGAATACTGTCAAGAAACAATATGATTATTATTTTTTGAACTTTAAACCTTTTCTACATGTCGAAGTATCAAAAGGACAGGGTAGGGTCACGCTGGATATTCCTTCAGTGGAAGTCGGCTCATGAATAATAGTGAGATATTATAATTCTTTTGTTATTTAGTGACAAAAAGAGATCTCATTCATGACACACCTACCGCCACTGTGTTCACTATGCAACCGGCAAAAGATATAAGACAAGGCCAAAGCTTAAATTAAAATCCTTAGGTTCTTATCTTCTTCCCACAGGAAAGCAAATCTGTGTTGAAAACCGTAAAATTAAGAGGAGAGCTAGGATGGCATAATTTAGTGAGAATTCATGGTGCTGGATTTTTTTGAGCTTTATGACTGGAGGGATAGGCCAGACATTAATAAGATACAGTAATACAACTTCTTGTGGTCTATGAGAAAAAGACGCTGAGAATGAAAACAAAATTAAAGAATGCTGCTTATGGGTTTTTGCCTTTTATGTGTCTATATTTAGAATTATTATTACTATTCAGATTAACTTGTGTTCTCTCTGACGATGTTATTATTGTTATTATTATTTCTTAAGAATTGTCTTGGTGCAGATATTAATGACATATATACCATCGTTGTCCAATTTTTTGTGGAGCGAATGCTGTGCCCCCCCCCCTCCTTTCGCGAGAACAAAGTGCCATTATCAATTCATTTTCTACCTCTTCACACAGTCTTTTTCAAGTGAATACATGGTTGACCCATTAAAGTCAATGGCCAACTATGTGCCATCCGATAAAAGCTTGTACTGCGGTAGCTCTATTAAAGGCATTATCCAGGATTAAAAAAAAAAAAAAAAAAATGTGTCTCTATTGATGAGACAATATGCTGCAATACCAAAGTCTGTATAACCCCTTTATGTCTTAGGCTATGTTCACACAGCGGGAAATGTGCAGAATCTCAATAGACGGCAATGCATTTTCGAGCTGAATCTGTAGAAACAATGAACCTGTGCTGTGGAAATTCTACTGTGTGCACAGTGCAGCAGAATCCCATTGAAATTAATGGGACTCTGCTGTAGTTGAATTGCCAAGCTCAATTTTTATGACAGATTCCACTCAGAAGTTCCACCGTGTGAACATGGTCTTGCACAGCAATGACTATCTGTATGATCTGTAATGACTAATCTGTATGATAGTAGACCAGCACATTTTATGGACTATTGTCTTTTATATTGAAAAGTCATTTGTAATAGTAATGGTAAAAGATTACAACGGTTGTACCATTGGGCACCAAGATATTGGATTGTTTCTGTTATTACTGCGCAAAAGGTGTGCCCATACAGTCAACCTAATGGCAGATAATCTTTTTGACAGCAGTTTACTCTTTATTAACATGTAAGGATTTGCAGACATTTTAGTATCTTTTTGTAGAGACAGTTGTTTTGCATAGTAGAAATCAACTTAACCTGTTATATAGAATGGATATTTATACTTTATCTTTTTTTTAATTGTTACAGTCAAACAAGGTCCCAGTTGTGCAGCCATCGCATGCAGTGCATCCCCTCACCCCTCTCATTACCTACAGTGATGAGCACTTCGCACCAGGAGTTCACCCTTCACATATTCCTTCAGATGTCGGCTCAAAGCAAGGTATGGATTATTGCTCCGAGTTGATAAAAAAAAACAAAAAAAACAATAATAATAATAAATAAATAAATATATATATTCAATCCGTGAATAAACAAAGATTATGGCTGTATTATAGAGCCAATAATAGGAACAGGACCTACAAATCCTATATTGTCTATGTTAAACAAAAATAATTTATTCCCTGAACCTGTATATGCCCTTTTTGATTTTGTATATACATGGAATCTTGTTCCCAGTTCTCCCCAGCTTTGGCCAGGAATGTCTGGGGAGTTTGCCTAGTCTCAATTCCATGTGGCATAGTGGTAGAATATTTCTTACATTATATAAAAAGTTTTTGCAAATGACAGGTATGCTTTAAATGGCTTCCATTAAACATATTTACTAGAGAAAGCTCCCAGTGTACATTTAATAGATGCTTTCAATAGCTGTCTGTCACCATAGGCTTCCATACCATGCAGTATACATTTTTTACCGGATTCCTCTGTATGGAATAGAGAGCTATTCTGCACTATTCTATACAGAATTATGATGCCATACATATACCTCCCACTGGTGTTGTTAGGCAATATAGGAATATGGATAGATTTGACCTATACACTGGAAGTTTTTCTTGATACATAAGGTTAAAGGGTTACTTCGGCCCTAATACATCTTATCCCCTATCCAAAGGATACGGGATAAGATGTCTGATTGTGAGGGTCCCGCCGCTGGGGACCCCCTGCAATCTGTCATTCAGCACCCACCCTTGCAAGCTCTTAGCAGCGCTGGAGGCGCTGATGACCACGGGGCCGGAGTATGGTGACATCACAACTCTGCCCCTGTGTGACATCACGCCCCACCCCGCCCCCTCAATGCAAGTAAATAGGCCCGGTGGTTATCACGCTGCACACTCGGAGCCCCCAGCGCTGCGGAGCACTCGCAAAGGTGGGTGCTGAATGACAGATTGTGGGGTCCCCAGCGGCAGGACCCCCGCCATCGAACATCTTATCCCCTATCCTTTGGATAGGGGATAAGATGTATTAGCGCCGGAGTACCCCTTTAAGCATAAACTATATAAATTATCAATTTATTTATTTATTTTTATTTTAGTCAAAGACCTTTACCAATAATGCTTAGCAATATAGAACACTGTATTGCTCATGTTATGTGTTTAGAAAACAGCTTGTGCATAGACTCTTTACATTGAACGTTTACCATCATAGCTTTGGGTAAATTTGCTAGAGAGTCAAATTTATTTTACAAAGCAGAACGCCAAAAATCTTTTCTACTGTAAAAAAAATGATGGAAAGCTGTAATCGGAGTGAGGACAGTCATCAATTATGCAAGTAATAACAGAGGGTTAAGTGTGCCGATAATACCATTACCCTTCTTATGTGTGCAGCGAGCTCGAGAACTATGGTGCAGGAAAGCTGGCATCCATTTGGGAATGGGATTAGATGTTTGTGGCAAGGTGTTTAGTCTACTTGTTGTAGGGTTTTCATTCCCAGCACAGTGAAAGAAGATGTGCAATTTCTTATGGGATTTTTTTTCGCATCATTTTTGTTCTACCAAAAGTACTACCAATGCAAAACAGCTTGACCTTGCCGCCCAAAGGCGTCAGCTTGATGAAGAGCTTAGTAGAAGCTGGAGTGACAATCGGGAGCCAAGTGAATCATATCAAGAGTGAGCATTAGAAGCCTTAAAATGATTCATAATTAGTCACTGATCCTCTGTGGTTAAAATGGAGAGGAAAAAATGCAATGCAACCTTTAGGGAATCTAAGTTAATGGACAAGCCCTAATGTAACATACCTAATCTATGCTGTATTTAAGCCTATTTTGGGCAGCTGCTTTTTTTATTTTTTTGAATTTCTTAATTTAAAACTTTCCATTAAGACAAACAGCATTAGAACGGATCTAAGAGTTCAATAAAACAATTTATTTTCTCTCGGATTTTATTTTAATGCTTACCTCCTGTAGGTGCTGGGCCAGGGTATCTCAGCATGTAACTTAAGGGTTAAAATCAAAATTAGAAATTGCCTAAGCACCTTATAAATGTAAATTTCATGGTTATTGCATTATGCATGCTGTTCATGTATATTTTTCCTCATCCATCAGAAAATAGAACAGAACTGGAGGACAGTGACTAATCCATTGAGGGCTGAGAAGGAATTAATGTCCTCCGGGGTAAAATAGCAGCACTTACCACTTCTTTGCACTGAAACCTAACATTATTTGTCGTACATTACATTTTTAGCAAGAAAAAGAAGTATTGATGTGACTGTCCTGTGACTCTGCCTACTGATATATAAGTATACTACCCCTGGCAAATATTATGGAATCAGTGTACTTAGAGGATAGTCAGCCAGCTATTTTACTTTTTGGCAAATACACAAACCACAGATATGACACAAAACAAGGTTTATTTAACATTCTGGCTAAACGAAACATAAAACAAATAATACAAATGAAAAATATATATTTATATATTTTAGTCAATGGAATATAAGTAGAGGGGAAAAAATGGAATAAAAAATGCAGCATATTCTGCAGTTGAAAAAGTGAAGGATATAAAGTTAATAGAGGGTGCATAGAAAACATGACCCCACCAAAAGAGTTGTCAATTGAAACAACAGAAAGGATTATTAAATTTTATTAGGGTGTGGTAGAGTGTGGCTAAAGATATTGGTTGTTCCCAGCTGTATGTATTTGGTACAGGTATCAAAATTTTAAAAGCATTTAGCAGGAGTACATATGGGTGGACAAAAGTGTCTGGATAGAAAGCTCAGAGCAGCTTGTCCAGAAAATAGAAAGTGCAGAACGAAACAAATTAAAAACAAATCGGAACTGTAAGAAATTGACTAAATGATAGTAGAAATTAATATAGAAAAGTCAAACAAAAACCAGCACTAACACCTAAACAGACGTAAAGTAGGCTGAAGAGAAGCAATCATGGGGTGTGGAATATTTGACGAAAGTAACTTTTAGTGATGAATCGCCAAACTGAGTTGAAAAAAGAGATGATGTTAGAACTTTTGTTTGGTGCTGTTCATTCATTTGTTAATTGTCAGGCAGCATTTCCCTCCGGTGCTGTAGAAAAAGCACCAGAGGGAAACTGATTGTAGAACTGATCATTCATTTGAATGGGACAGTTCACCTTCACCTGGCATCTGAAGTTGGACGCTGCATTGTGGAACATGTCACATGGGTGGGCGCTGGACAGGGGAACGCATCTTGCTGCACGTTATCATCAGTTGCGGGCTGGGTTTACTAAGCCAGGCGCCAGACATATGTGAACCCAGCCTTAATGGCATGGCCAAAAAACTGTCCGGATCTCAATCTGATTGAAAACTTATGAAGGAAATGTAAATAAATAGCTGTATGGCAAGGCTTCATCCTCCAAAGCTGACCTATCGACTGCTCTTCAAGAACGTTGACAACAGTTCATAAGTGAAGTCCATGTCTCAAAGATTTTAGGTCATTATAAAAGCCTGAGAAGGAGCTACAATGTATTTGCTGTTGTTCTTTTTCTAACCTATTTGTTAATACTAATTTATTTGTTATGTTTCAAGAAACCAGAATATTCAGCTGTTAATATGTCTTTGTGTTGTGTCTATGATATATGTATTAACTATGAAGAATAAAAGCTGGGTGACCACCCTCTAAGTGTGCCAGTTCATAATTTTTGCTAGGGGTTGTTCACATAGCCTTTGGAAAAATGATACCACATTCTGCTTCATTTACAGGCATGCACAGGCATCATCAAGCACCTGACCTACCTACCTTTTACCCATTGTCTCCTGGAGGTGTGGGCCAGATGACTCCTCCTCTCGGCTGGTAAGTTTTCCAAATAGACTCTTTTCTATATTGTTGCCTCTAATATTTCTGATACGTCAGAAGATGAGTGGACTTCCTCCAGTATGGTATCTTATAATCATGAAAGTCTTCAAATCTGAAAATTCTTGAGCACAGAACTGCATTATCATGTGGAATTCTACCAAACAAGAAGCAGGAGACTGGTCAAAGAGAAACATGGCAAACCTTACTAGTTTTACATAACAAGGTAGGGTACTATTCAGAAGCCAGACAGCTGTATGACAAATGTTTTGGAAGATGTAATGGCGCAAATTTGTTTGGATTGTAATGGCCCTTATTTATTAAGATTGACACTTGACACAACAGTGTATGAAAAAAGATTGTAGTGCACACCTCTGAATAAATGTAGGCAATTTTGGACTGTCTTTTGATGAAAAATGAAATATATGCCAGTCATGAACAGGTACCATTTTTTGTTATGTTTCAAGAAACCAGAATATTCAGTCCCGGACGAGCCCCCCATTGTCTTTTTGCATCCATGTATTTTTGTATATTTTTTTGCTAATAAAGATTAATATTTTATACAGAATAGTGTTGTTACTGATAGGTGTGCACTGCATTATAGTATATCCGCTTTTTTTTTCTTTTGTTTTGTTCATTTAGAGAACAGCCCGACCCACGTTGCGAAATTTGGTCTAGATTTTATTAACCCTTAGGGGGAAATTTGTAATTTGCTGTGCCAGCGCAGAGTTGCAAAATTGTGCAAATTGTTTTTGCAAAACCCAATCTTTGCACAAAAAACTACTGCACAAACTACCAGAGAATGATAAGTAGTGAGAAATACAGCATCTGTCCTTCATAACAACCAGATTCTGGATTTCATTTTATAAGTACAGTTTAGGAAATTATGAACTAATTCTTTGTTATGGGAAGCTCCTTCATTTTTTGTTTGCACTGAATGGGGTTGAACTGCAATTCCAAATACAGCCCATGATAGAGTGGCGTTGTTAGGGAAAAAGAACAGGTTCTGTTTTATTGTTATACAACAGTTTAAATTTTATTCTTAAAGGGGTACTCCCCTGAAAAAACTTTTTTTTAATCAACTGGTGCCAGAAAGTTAAACAGATTTGTAAATTACTTCTATAAATAAACTTGATCCTTCCTGTACTTATCAGTTGTTGTATGCTCCACAGGAAGTTCTTTTCTTTTTGAATTTCCTTTCTGCCTCACCACAGTGCTCTCTGCTGACACCTCTGTCCATTTTAGGAACTGTCCAGACTAGGATCAAATCCCCATAGCAAACCTCTCCTGCTCCGGACAGTTCCTAAAATTTACAGAGGTGTCAGCAGAGACCACTGTGGTCAGACAGAGAGGAAATTCAAAAAGAAAAGGACTTCCTGTGGAGCATACAACAGCTGATAAGTACAGAAAGGATTAAGATTTTTTAATAGAAGTAATTTACAAATCTGTTTAACTTTCTGGAAGCAGTTCATACCCCTTTAAAGTCCTGTCTTAAATAATTCAGAGCCCACATATGATGTCTGGAATGAAGTGAATTCCTGATATTTTTTTTTAACTTTTTGCACCCCAGAAGATGGCAAGGCTTGGCAATTTCTGTGAATTTATTACGCAACCTTATTTTGCTGGGGAAAGTGACTTCCAGTCATACATTTCCTTTGCAGCAGATGCTGCCAGAGAAATGTGTTATCACTTGGCAGCCAATCAGAAAATTGCTCTCTATTCTGGCTTATAGCAGGGGGCTCTGTGTTGGAGACCCCCTCTCTATGATGTCTATATGTTCTAGTATGGCATATGGGCAGTGGTTGTCTTCATGAGACTCTTCAATATTGCAATTGAGTTCAAAAGATTTTAGGCTCGCTCTAGCTGTGACTGTTTATATAGAATTATTTATACTGGGCTTATTGGCAAGTGTTCACAGTGTCTTCTGTTCCAAAATGTTGGCACTATAGGTTGATCTGTTTTTATTCAAAATCAATTTGATGTTGATTCTTCTCTTAAGAAGATGTTTCTGGCAGAGAAAAGGGTTTGTGGATGATCCAGATGGTAGAAAGCATCATCTTAGTGTTTGTAGACCAAGTATAAATGTTCCCCAACAACATCATGGGTACAATATATATATATATATATATATATATATAAGACGAGAAGGGCACCTGCCCATTTTACGTAAATAAGGATGAATCAGTGAATTTGGAAAAGGACTAACATTTTTCCGTTATGTTTGTTATTCATGCCCAGGTGCGCAACAGTCTATGCCTTGCCATCGAACTGTGGGTTGCAGTATTTTGTAATATTTTCTTAATTTTTTCACTGCCCTGTAAAAGTTGCCAAGTTGTCTTGTATACATTGTGACACTGTGGCAAGGGAAGGGTGTATTTCCATAGCTAACCATGGAGAAACCTCCACCTGTGGCCTAATTAATGAGGTAGCAGAAAGGGGAAGTGTGTTTAAAAGGAAGTCAGACAGACTAGTTGGGGCTCTCCCCAGAAGACAGCAAGGTGGCTGTGGGGGGAGGCAGGGGTCCTGGTGAGGAACACACAGCCTGTGCTGTGAGTGGCCCCAAGTGTGGACAAGACACACAGCAAGAGGTTGCAAATGCTGTGTGCAAACAGTGAGTAAAAGGTTGCAGGAGGCATAAGTTTAACTGGCCAGGAAAAGCCCTCCAGTTGATAGTCAGGGCATGCTGGGTTGTCTAGTCAGTGACTGGACGGTCTAGGGTTTTGTTTGTTCCAGTTTTGTGTTTTTATTTTTCCTGCAACCTGTGTAATAAAGCTGGCGAAGGGGCCGGGCTTGCATAAAGTACTGTTGTTTGCCTGCTGATTGAAGTGGAAACGTGTCCTGTGGCTGTGTCAAGGACGATCCCAGAGCTATCCCCAGGGAGAAATCCTTAAAATTGGTGGAGGATGCGGGCAGACCAACCAACGGTCGAGTTGCAGTGAAGTTGTTGCCAGGAGCAACCAACCATGCATGTTGCAAGTGGGATAAGCCCAGCCGTAGAGCACAAGAGCAGGACTGAGCCTGTGGTGAAAGCGTTGCTAGGGGCAATGGTTTGCATCAAGCAAGTGAGCTCTCTCTCAGGTGAGGAGACAGGTGGATGGGCCACCTGCACAGCGCAATAGCAGTAAGCCATGTTGTTTGTTTTGCAAAGATGGGTCGATGCCGAAATGCCGTTGCTAGGAGCAACCGACATGGACAGCAACCGCTTGTCGCCAAGAGGGATGCTATGGTGAGCACCTTGATAAAATTAGCTGTAGTTCAGCAAGAGGACATCTTCACTCCTGATGATCCTCAGGTCAGGAGGCCAGAAAAGATGGACGTGAGGACCCGTGAATTACTGGTGGGTGGAATCCCACTGTTTGTGGATTTGGACTGTCGCCAGGCTGTATCCAGAGTCATTCTGGACATAATACCCTTTTTGAAGACCCGACCAGAGCCTGGTAAGACTGTTCTGATTGACTTTGAAACCTGTTATAGGACAGTGAGCCATGTTATGGAGGTGTGTGCTGGGCTTGAGATAGAGATTATACTGGGCAGAAACTTCCCATATTTTTGGAAGTTGTGGAATGAGGAGAGTGTGACAGAGAAACCACACACAAAGGTTCCTGAGCTAATGATGGATGGTGTGTCACTACTTGATTGTGTGAACTGTCCTGTAAATTTTTAACCTATGCAGTGTGATAATGTTTTTTGTCAAAAATTCATGCCTATGTGTTCTGAAGTAATGTGTACTGCTGCCAACTCAGACTGGACAAAAGAAAACCTGTGTGAGCTGGTAGTAGGTGGTAAAAATATTATTGCTTTGCTAGAGCCTAGGGGTATAATAAGTCTGGTGAAGCCGGACCCTGTCATAGTGTCTATACAGGCAGTTATTTGGGGTTGTAAAACTGTTACTGTCTGTTTTTCTACCCCCTATGGTACTGTGAGTCACAAGGTTGCAATAGAGCCCTCTTTGGAGTATGATGTAGTACTGGGGATGGATTTTCTATTTTTTCAGCAATTATTGGAAAACTGGCAGGTAACTAGAGCAGGTACACCTGATAGGCCTACAACACTTGACTTGCACCACACACTAGTAGAAAGTTACTCAGCAGAGGCTGAGGAGTGTCAGCAGTCACTAGATATATGTCAGATAGGGGTCTGCCAGACTGCTGGGTTTGCTGAAGAACAGATCGCGAGTCAAGTCCAAGAGGATCCAGAGACTCAAGTGACAAGTGTGCCTCTGACTGAAACAGAGTCTTCAATAAAACCAGAAACGGAGAAGGTGCCGGAACATGGGTTCCATTCGCCAGTTAAAGATGAGCCCAAGGGGGGACTGAAATTGCACCGTCATCTGGAAGAGGTGCTGTTGAACGGAAAAGAAGCTACAGAGATGTCTGCGGATAATGCAGAAGTACTGAAAAGAGTGCACGTGGAGCTGGGTGCTGTGCTTACTGTCATAGACAGAGTCCTGAGTGAAGGAGATGTGATGTCTGGACCAGAAATGGATCAAGACCAGGAAGGTCGAACCACTGGACCAGATGTTGTTGTTGCAGACCCAGGAGCTCTTGACGTTTCTGCGAGTGAGCGGAGAGACTGTGGTGAAGTGAAAGAAGTCTGCTGGAGAGCAGAGAAACAGTCCAGAGAGACTTTCTGGGGACTACCCTGAGGCCAATGGGCCAAGATCCTTGCAAAGGGGATGACAACCCCTAAAGGAGGAGACGGGTTGGAACAAGTTGGCTTGAAAGAGCAGGAAGCGAAGCTTCAGCTGCAGAAAAATGAGTTTGCAGGATGAACTGTCCCGCTCCCAGGATCTTGTGACCAGCAAAGAGAGAGAATTGGAGAGTCTGGCCAAGCAGGTCTCATTCAAGGATGAAGAAGTGAATGTCCTGTGTGAGGCATATCTGGCTCTACAAAGTGATCACAAGGCTAGGTCGGTAGCCATGGAAGAGCTGGAGAAGGAGAAAGTAGTAATGGCTTATAAGGTGGAGAGCGTGGAGGCGCAGAACGAAACATATCACGCAGCTTGTCTCATGCAGCTACCTTGGATTCACTGAGAACGCAGCTCTCTGAACAAGAGGCTCAGCTAAAAGTCTATGAGCAGAAAGTGTCCAAGATGGCGCAGCTAAAAAAAGACAATGAGCAGATGAGAGAACAACTGTTGTCCCTGGAGGATACTGTCAAAAACTTGGCAGGATTGCTGGAAAGTGAGCTCTGCTAAGCTCAAGAGTGAGCAGCAGAAACATTTAAAGCTACTGGAGACTGAGATGCTTTCTCTAAAAGTGGCGGAGTCTGAGCAATGGACTCAAGAAACGATAGAGTCTGAAGACCATGAGAGGAAGCCATATGAGAAGTCCTCTGAAGCTGAGACTGAGGTAAAACCCTATGAAAGGTCCTCTGAAGCTGGAGAGATATGGACATTGGATGGTGAAAATGCTGAGGCAGAGAAGTTCTCTGAGGCAGAAGGTAAAGCAGAGATAACTGCAGAAGTCCTGCAAATGGGTGACACAGGCTTGGTTGGCTACCAGCAAAGTTCAGTCCCGTGAGTTACTGGTGGGTGAAATCCCACTGTTTGTGGATTTGGACGATCCCAGAGCTATCCCCATGGAGAAATCCTTAAAACATATAAAGGTTACATACTAGATTTACAGTAACAGCTGCTTCATTGATTCTTACTGGTTTATGAAGAATTTATTACTATAAATTTTAATTTTGATGTCTTAGATACAAAGTTAACAGTGTTGATGTTTCAACAGTTTTTAGGCTGGGTTAACACATTTTATTTTGGTCAATGTTATGGTCAGCATTCTCAGGAAAAAACAGGAATGGATTGGAATTACAAAAAAGTTAGAAATCTACAGTGTCAGTTCCACTCCTGGTATTGGCTAAAAATATTGACCAAAAACTGACCTTAAAAAAGGGACCCCTCCAAAATAAGGAAAGGATAGGGCTCAAAGGGTACTTCTATTCCATAATGACTAGTAAAAAAAATAATGCAAGATAAGTGAGGGGTCATTTAGTATTAGGGTCCAGAAACTTCAAGTTACATCTCTGGCCTCCTTGTACCCCTTGGGAATAGATGAACAAATGAAATTAGCATTGAGACTTTTTGTCTATGCATTTAGTAGTACCCCATTGGGAGTTGCTTCATTGTTACTTTGCTGGCACTCTCATTTTATGCCAGGGTCTTTAGGTGACTTGTCATTATTTTTTGTATTCAATGTACTGTTTACAAAACGTACAGACCCTTGGTGCGGAAGGAAGGACTCTTTGAAGACAAACTGGAGTGGTGTTGTTGACATCTTTATTAATTGTGTAGATGCAACAAATTTCATGGCCGAACCAACCTCTTTATCAGGCAATACAAAACAGATGGGTACTTCTGATTTACTGCATCTTTAAGGAGATGCCCTTGTATTAACATTATTTTCCTTAGAGTAACTGCTTTTATCTTCTTTGTTTACAAAAATAAGAGTCCTGCATTGTCTGTGAAGCATATATAGCAGTGTCATTATTACATCACTGTTTTTTGTTAGATACATAACAAACAATTGTCCAACACAAATAGAATGTCACCCCTTCACCCCATGCTTTGTATCACAATGGTCTGCAGTTTATCCCATACAGTATAATAGAGAGTCAAGATGTATAATCTTTCACACTAGAATAATCTCAATCCTCCATTTCATGCCTGTGGCCTATTCTTCCCAATAAAGACAATTCACTAAGTGCTGGGATTGTCAGCCGAGCAGCATTATAGATGCCCGCAGCTTCTAAAGCCATTTTTACATGAAATCTGTCAATCAATAACCCTGTTTGAACTGAATTGATTGAGCCAAGTCAGCTACGAATGAATCAATTATTCTGTCTGAACTATTCTTTTTAAATATGTTAATCCAGTTCAAAGTGGAAAGCCGTTCCAATCAAAAAGAAACACAATGTAATCTATGCAGTTCAAAGCACACACAAAACAATAATACTTACACTTGATTTCAGAATCCTGTATGTTAATGTGTGTCAGTATCTAGTATAATCCATAGCAGATGTGTGCCTGCTTCCTAGATATATCGAGTCTTTAGAGTGATCAAAAATAGCTATTAGAAAAAAACACTGGGAAATCTACTTTATTGTTATACCTATATTTTCTTTTTATCTTAGGTATTCACATCACATGGTTCCTGGTCCTCCAGGTCCACACGCAACTGGAATCCCTCACCCTGCTATTGTCAATCCTCAGGTTAAACAAGAACACCAACATAGCGACAATGACTTAATGCATGTGTGAGTATTTCTTTCACTAAGGGCCCTTTTACATGGGCCAATGGGAGGCAACAATCCAGCGCTGATCGGCGCTCATACCCTCACAAGGCCCAATCAGTCATGCAGCCAAGCCATACGAACGATCACTGGATTGGTCATGCAGCCATCTAAATACATTATTATTGGCTGCACATTCCCTGTTTAGACAGGGTAATGTTCAGTTGACAACAATTATTTTACACACCCCATATTGATCACATGTAACTTATAGTTCTATGTTTCTCTAATGGGGCCATGTGACCTTTTCTCCACTCTCCAGTGCCCATAGTGCAACTGCATCCTCTACACTTTAATGAGAGTTGCACAAATGGTGTAGCCCTGTGAGCCACGCTATTTACGTAACTCCCTTAATAGCCAAAAAAGCCAGAAGTAATCAGATGGGACATCCCCTTTAAGCCTTTTTGTTAACATGTAAATGAGGCTCAAGTGCCCAGGGGTGTTTCCCAGCATGGCAAGAGCCCATGGTTAGCCAGCCTATCTCCTTTTATTGCTTGCATATGCCTATCCCACTTTGAATGAGAGTCGGTAGACTTCACTGCTAAACCTGGGCTCTTGGTGCGCTGAGAAACACCACCTGGGCACATAAGCCTCATTTACATAGTCAGGCCTGAAAAGGACCATGGAGATAAAATATACCCCAAATACTATCTAGTCATGCCATTCTTTTTACCCCTGTTAAGCTGCTGACGGGTCACTTTAGTATTTCTGGATGCCTTTGTATGTATGCAGTAATGTGAAGGCCTTAGATCAGTGGTTCTTAACCTTGTTGGAGGTACTGAACCCCACCAGTTTTATATGCGCATTCACCAAACCCCTCTTAATTGGAAAAATAAAATATGATTTTTTCAAATTCAAAACACAGGAGGTATATATTTAAGTATATATTTATACATAGGTTCACAAAATGAACAAAACCATTAAGAACAAAGAACAAAACCATGAAAACATGATTTTCACACAAAAACCTAATGCATATTTACTGCAAATCAGTGACTTCTGCTGTTGTCTTTCAGAGACCAGTTCAGAAATGCGCGGCTTTACCTTGGCAAGTGCCACTCTCATGTCATTTTCGCAACAATGGCAGTGTTCCCCCACATTAGGCAGGCAGTGTTCCCCGTCATTAGGCAGACAGAGTTCCCCCACATTAGGCAGACAGAGTTCCCCGTCATTAGGCAGACAGAGTTCCCCCACATTAGGCAGGCAGAGTTCCCCGTCATTAGGCAGACAGAGTTCCCCCACATTAGGCAGGCAGAGTTCCCTCACATTAGGCAGGCAGAGTTCCCCCCCATTAGGCAGGCAGAGTTCCCCCACATTGGGCAGGCAGTGTTCCCCCACATTAGGCAGGCAGTGTTCCCCCACATTAGGCAGGCAGTGTTCCCCCACACTAGGCAGGCAGTGTTCCCCCACATTAGGCAGGCAGTGTCCCCCCACATTAGGCAGGCCAGTGGTCTTCAACCTGCGGACCTCCAGATGTTGCAAAACTACAGAGTTGTAGTTTTGCAACATCTGGAGGTCCACAGGTTGAAGACCACTGATGTAGGCAGTGTTCCCCACAGACGCGGCCGCAGGGATTTAATAGTGAGGGGGGAATTGCCCTGTCGCTACAGGACAGGCAAACACCGGCTCAGCTCGGGACCCCAAGCAATTGCTTGGTTTGCCTGTCCTGTTGCGACCTCCCCGCCGAACCCCCGGGACTGACTCACCGAACCCCTGTGGTTGGACCGAACCCAGGTTAAGAACCACTGATATTTAGCAGCTGATGGGAATGGCTGTTATATGTAATTACTTGTTAGTTTGCTGTATATCCACCCATTCATTATATTTCTTCATTTGCTCTCTTGTGTGGTTTTCATCACAATCAGTCCTTCTTTTCCATTTAGGAAATCTCATCATGAACAGAGAAAAGAACAGGAGCCAAAAAGACCTCATATAAAGAAACCGCTGAACGCTTTTATGTTGTATATGAAAGAGATGAGGGCGAACGTTGTAGCAGAGTGTACGCTTAAAGAAAGTGCTGCCATCAACCAGATCCTCGGAAGAAGGGTGAGATTTTGGGGTTTCTTTCTTTTCCTAACCGCTCTAAAAAAAAAGTGTCTTTCTTGCCCAATCAGAGCTCGGCTTTTATCTTACTAGAGCCGTTTAAGAATTTAAAGCTGATTTCTGATTGGCTGCCCCAGAAAGCTATTTACGGTACTTGAGGCTACATTTTTGCTCTTGTTACATTCCAACGCTTTGTAATGATTGTGCTGTTGCCTGGCAACCAGCAAATACAGAGTAAATGAGGAAGTGAACAGCCAGGACTTCATTCACCTCTGTTCTGTTACGCGTCCCAGAAGAATAATTTATAAAGAACAAAAAAAACGAAATTGCTTTAGAATGGTACTTTGTTCTCTGTCCAAGAAGATATCCTGAGTGCTTCCTGCGCTGGTAATGTTTTGGCATTCCTTTTATACCATGCCTGCAGAGATTATAGATTTAACCAGGAGACATAGGGGAGATTTTTCATTGCCTTCCTGACAGTTTTTTAGGCTGTAATTTGCAGAAAACCTATTTTGCGCCAACACTGTGCGCAATTTCAAAATAGACACTTTATGCAAATGCAGTAAATCATTATTGACATTGCAGTGGAAGATATTAACCACATGCGCCTTTTTGAAAAAGATACAAATAGTGCGTACACTTTGAACAATCATTTCAGGAGCCTTTAGATATCTAGCCAACTACAATCTCGGTATAGGAAATAGGAATCCACTGAATAATCACCCAAAGCCTAAGCAACTAATTCTTAAAGGGTTACTCCGGTGGAAAACAATGGTATAAATACCATTATATACCGTGGAACCGACCAAAAGTTACAAAAATACCGTGATACACACATTTGGTCATACCGCCCAGCCCTACTTTAGAGTATGTCACCCTCCCCCCCTCCAAAATGTCTGTATGAGCGACATAGCATGAAGGTCCTAGATTGTGATAGATATGCCTGTATTATCAACCACCTGTGTCCTTGAAATCATCATTTTACAAAACTATTACATAGTGACTAAAATGGCAGGGTTTAGAACAACATATAAAGAAAACAACACAGTACTTTCATTTTCTTTACAAAATGTAACCCACAACACTCATTCACTTCCCAGAAGCAAATGAATCATTTGTAGCGTTCGTTTCCTGTGACTCACATACTTCCAGGAAAGCTATGACCCTGTCTGCCTGTCACGTTAGATCCTCATTTCACTATGTTTACCCTCAGGTTTACATCTGCTGTAAAAAAAATATATATATATATATATATATATATGATATCAGTTTACTGAATTTATGAGCTGTTTATAAAATAAGGACTGATGGTAAAAAAAAAAAAAAATCAGGATACTGGCATGTATCATCTAGGGCGTGAGAATCCAGTCACTAAATGCCGAAGCCACGATTATTAATAGTTAAGTATTGCCAAGCTGTGGATGCAGAGAATCTCTGTCAGATGGTTTCACATAGTGCCTAATGGGGAGATTTATCAAAACCTGTGTAGAGGAAAAGTGGTGCAGTTGCCCATAGCAACCAATCAGATCACTTCTTTCAATTCTCAGAGGCCTCGTTAAAAATGAAAGACGCGATCTGATTGGTTGTTATGGGTAACTGCACCACTTTTCCTCTACACAGGTTTCGATAAATCTCCCCATAAGGCTCCAAACTGTGCACCTCTAGCTGTATCAAAACTATCACTCCCAGCATGCCTGCATGCTGGGAGTTGTAGTTTTGCACCATCTGGAGGTCCACATGTACATGACCACTGCCCCAGGTAGGGGTTGAAAGCCTCTTCACATAGATACCTTCATATTTCTGAAATTCTGCTTGTGAGCCAAGCAATTCATGTTTTTTAGATATGCAAATGATCAACAAGTGCCCATGGGGCAGGGCCAATCGCCTCAAGTGGCAAGTATTTCCACCCCTATCGCCTCTAGTCCCCTCCTCCTTCATATGATTGACAGCCTCTGAGATGTTTACTATAGGGGATAGAAATGCTGAACACTTAAGGCATCTGGCCCTCATTTGTGGGCACTTGCTGCTCATTTGCAAATATGAAACAACTTAAAGGAAAGCTGTCATCAGTGTCACCTGCACTAACCTGTTGGTACAGACAGGTAGTGCAGGTGACGCTGATGACAATGGTACTTACCTTGTCCCGTACCGTGCTGTCGTTCTCCAGCAATCCTCTCCGGTATCTTCAGCTCCGAGCTCCCGACTTGGAGCATGGGCGGAGCTTCAGTGATGACGGAGCAGAAGATACTGAAGATGTTAGCCAGAGAACTACAGTATGGAGCGGGACAAGGTGTGCACCGTTGTCATCAGTGTCACCTGCACTACCTGTCTGTACCGACAGATTAGTGCAGGTGTCGCTCATGACAGATTTCCTTTAAATTGTTAAGTTCCTAAATATAAAGGCATGCCTGTGAAAGGGCTTTTAACACCTTCCTGGCACTCTGATTAGTTACATTATGTGAAACCATCTGATAAATTCTAACTCCAGCCAAAAATATTAATCCATAAGGGGCATTAGCAGGGTAAGGCCGAATAGCCATCCTGTTCTCCATTTCACCGCACGGCTCTGTTCCCCTGCTATTCACCTGGCTCCAGTCCTGGCGCACTGCATTGTGACTAGCCGTTTCACACAGTGGTGTGTGTGTTTATAGTGGAAGTCACTTTCTCGATGTAAGTATCAGCTGTTTCACTCAGGGGTTTGTGTGTAAAGTGAAAGTCACTTTCTCTTTGTAAGTATCAGCCGTTTCAAAGGGGTTTGTGTGTGAAGTGGAAGTCACTTTCTCTATGTAAGTATCAGCCATTTTACACGGGTTTGTGTGTGAAGTGGAAGTCACTTTCTCTATGTAATTATCAGCCGTTTTTAAAAGGTTTGTGTGTGCAGTGGAAGTCACTTTCTCTATGTAAGTACCACCCGTTTCACACGGGAGTTTGTGTGTAAAGTGTAAGTCACTTTCCCTATGTAAGTACCAGCTGTTTCACACAGAGGTTTGTGTGTAAAGTGAAAGTCAATTACTCTATGTAAGTAACAGCTGTTTCACACGGGTTTGTGTGTGAAGCAAAAGTCACTCTTGCCCTGTAATGCAGCGTGCCAAGAACGGAGCCAAGTGAATATCATTCCTGTTTATATTTTCCTCTTTTTCTGCTGGAATAGTGGTAAACTGCATGCATTATAAATTTTATATATAAAAGGATCTGTTTGTGAAGGCTCTTGAAAATTATCTACATTGCATCCTTTTCAAATTTGTGCTCTTTTCACATATGCTTTGTGTGGGTTATGACCAGAAACTATAAAGAAATACTGGATCTGGCCCATGACAGACACCATTGATTTCTGTCTGACCCTAAAACCCATTGGGCTTCACCATAGTTTTTCAGGATCCCTCCATACAAATGAACATTCCAATGGAGAAAGGAGGGGTAAGCTACTGCCAGTCCCATCTGGCAGCAGCTTAATGGATTGGGTGGTTAAAATCCAACACACCCAACACATCTCTTGTGACTTTTTCTGTCCGGAGGTTCCCATACACACTAGACATTTGACTGGTCCTTAAGTTGGCGGCTTTAGCTGACTTTTTTCTAATGTGTATGTGGGCCTTCAGTCCTTTAAAAATCCCATTGAAAAACACTACAACCAGTCTCTTCTCCAGCTTGAAATAGTTGATAACAATAAATAATAGATTGTTTTCAACTCCCTATTCCACAGGTAAGGCAAAAGTCCTGGCACCCGAAAAGTAGTATTATTCTGTGTATGTTTTGATTATCTGACTTTCACAATGACTTTTAGCTGTTTCATTGCAGTTTATGATTTATGTCATATAAAAACCATGATAGCACTCAAGTTACTATGTAATGAAGCAGTCCTCCTTCCATTTATGTACTTTATTAGTTAAAAAAAAACACTGACTAATTGTCCTTTCTCAGGCTGACAGGAATATTTAACATGAAGTATGTTGTTCTAGCAGATCAATAGTGAGTTAGATCCACTCCAGATGTGAAGGAAGTGCTAATACAGGTATTAACGTCAGGGTGTAATTAAGAGTAGAGGGAGCATTGCTAGGACTCATTAGGTGTCTTTTACAGAGCAGGGATCGGCATTAATGACTAGGCGCCACTAGAGAGCCCCTAGACCTGGGGCCCTTTTCACACTAGCTGTGTTATTTTGTTGCCTACAAGCACGGATAAGCATTTATAGCATCAGACTCATAGAGCGCCTTTTACCTTGACCTAATTATAACCACATTTCTTGTCAATGCTTCTCCCGGTTATTGATCCCTGGCTCCCGATATACTTATATTTTTACATATTTATAATGCATGTTGTCTGGGATAAGCAACTATCTAATCTCCATGCCTAAGGCTATCAGGACCTTCTCTTTTAAAACATGTACAGCCAACATTGCATTTTTCTGGCAACATAACGCCTATTCACATCCAAGGCACATATGTCACTGTGGCAGCTGGAAAGCCGACCATAAAAGTGGATTATGGTGACACCATTTGAAGGATTTAAATTGATTTTGTGGCAAATAAGACTATGTTAAAGCAAAACAGGTATCCCCCATCTCTATACAATTGTGTCAGCTTCCTTTTTATTATGGCTAAATCACAGTGTTTTGTTTTTTTACAGCACAATGTAATTTAATGGGCTGTGGAATTAAAATAACATTTAAAATAAAATTTAAAATTTCACACCAGCTTAGGACTTGTTCTGAACAATGCTCAGGCACCTACTAAGTTTTAGCCCTGAAATAATAATACAATTCTTAATAATGCTACTATATTTATGGAATCCTAGTTTTATTTGATTTAGCTTTGATTTTGTATTATGCTATTAGAATGTTGGAATTATGGACAATTACTTTTGGTAAAATAATGCATTTAGTAATAGAAGTGGTGTTGCTGAAGTTGTCCTCTTGCCTTATTGCCTTTGAAGAGATATATTGAATTACGTTAAGGCATCAATTTTTTTGGGATATTAAAGCGGTTATCCAGGAATAGAAAAACACAGCTCATTTCTATCAAAAACCGCTCCCCATCTGTCTCCAGGTTAGGTGTGGTTTTACAGTTTGGCTCCATTCACTTCAAAGGAACCGAGCTCCAGAACCACACTCAACTGGAGACAGACGGGGAGCGGTTTTCGAAAGAAAGTAGCTCTGTTTTTCAATTCCTGGATTACCCCTTTAATATATTTAGTAGTTTTGTGAAAATCTTAATTTTCATATTTGTTTTAAGAAACATTCTGTGAGTCAGCAGTGAAGATATTTTCTCCCTTCTTTACAATACATATATGATATGCAATTATTAAAGCTGTATTGTCTTTCTTACAGTGGCATGCATTGTCCCGTGAAGAACAGGCCAAATATTACGAGTTAGCCCGAAAAGAAAGGCAGCTTCACATGCAGCTCTACCCAGGCTGGTCTGCAAGAGACAACTATGTGAGTGATTTTCATTGTCTTTTATGAACTATAAGTTCCTGAATAACTAATATATAACAGCCAGACAAGCAGTTCATAAAACCCTGTCACCCATTTATATCAGGTTGGTAGCTTTTGGTGCCCTGACTACCATATTTCTGAAATATACAGATTTTAGAACTTGACTGCAGATCTGCTCATTTTTCCCAAAAGTCAACTGGATGGTAACGTTCTTTCCGATGGGGGCATATATCTTATTTGATTTAAATCCCCGAACCTCAGATTCATGCCCCCTGAGCGGAAGATTCACCCCCTGTCTGTGCAATACTAAAATAAACTAAAAAGTTATTTCTAGCTACAGCCACAAAAAGGTGTCCAGACACAGGGGAGGGGACTTGGGGGCTTCCAGTCATCCTCACTGCACCCCCTTTTATCCAGAAGCCTTGCACTGGGGTTGTCAAAAAAGCCTGACTAGAGGCAGGGGGCTCAGTGAGGGTGACTGGAAGCTGCTGCATCCTCCCCTTTGTGCCTGGATACCATTCACGGCCATTGGTGATTAAAGTTACATAGAGCTGAGGAGAACAGTATTTCAGTGCTGTTCTTCTGACCTGTCAGGTCCTAGGGCCGGTATGTGAGGCATGAGGACTTGACAGGTTCTCTTTAATCTTACATGCTGTTGTTCGAGACATCCCTTGGTTTGCCTATGTACCTGTCATAGATTTTCTACCATCTTTGCCACATTATTTCTGGTTCTTACTCTGTGAAATTAACCAATGCATTTATTGTGACCCATTATTTCGTATTTAATTTCTAGAAAATGTCTCTTTTTATGTTGTACTCTGATTCATTTATGTGTGTCTGCATGCATTGTATTGCTTCTTAAAATTAGCATTGTGCATGGGGAAATATAACATTTATCATGATGAAATAAAATGAAAGGGCAACTGTTACTGACAGCAGCAAACATCTTCATAGAAAATTGACAGTCAACAATGCCCAGTTAGGCTTACCCCTCATCCTGCTAATAAATCTATATAAATGGCCCCCACACCAGAGAAGCAGCATGAGATTAGGGAGGTAAACAAGTTGCTAAAGAACTGGTGTAGGAAGGAGGGTTTGCGTTGGCTAAAGGCGCTACATTAGGGACCGGCAGTACTTCAATGGGGAGGGTGCAGCTGTGCTCGGGGAGAAGATGGCCAGAAGGGTGGAGGAGTGTTTAAACTAGGGACAGTGGGGGGGGGGGGTAGAGCATAAGGCAGTGTAGATAGAGAAATGAGACTTACTAATGTACCTGGGGGTGGAGTAGAGGGAGAGGTTAGAATAGTCAATAGGGATAGGCCTAATAGAAAAAAAAAATAATTGCATGCTGGCTAATGCTAGAAGTCTGAACAATAAAATGTAATAACTAGACTTAATAATGTCTGAGGAAAATTATGACATAGTGGGAATAACAGAGACATGATTGGACGATTCTGGGAGGTTAACTTACGGGTTATGCTTTATTATAAAACTATCTTAAAAAATGTAAAGAGGGAGGAGTTTGCCTTTATGTCAAGTCCTGTCTTAAGGCCACACTGTGGGATATATGTAAAAGAAATCCCGCTTCGATAAGTGTTTGCTATAAGTCGCCAAATATAATGGAAGTGGCAGAAGAGCAAGTATTGAGGCAAATAAACAAGGCAGCAAATCAAAATGAGGTGGTTATTATTGGAGACTTTAAAGGAGATCTGTAGTGCTTATAACTTATCCTCTATCCGAAGGATAGGAAATAAGTTATAGATCGCGGGGGGTCCGAGCGCTGGGGCCCTCCTGTACAGGGCCGCAGCAGTCTGCCGGAAGGACCGTGTCGTCCACAGAAGAAAGCCGCGGCAGGCACGCCCCCTCCATGTATCTCTATGGGATTCATGGAGGGGGCATGTCGGCTGCCGCGTCATGCGGCAATGGTACGCCCCCTTTCCTGTACATTGCCACGGCCCCGTACAGGAGATCACGGGGGCCGTAACACTTGGACCCCCCCCCCCCCCCCCCGCGATCTATAACTTATCCTCTATCTTTAGTATTGGGGATAAGTTCTGAGCACTACACATGTCCTTTAACTATCCTCATATAACCTGGAAAACTAAAACCTGTGGATCCCATAAAGGAAACAGGCTTTTGTCTATAGCTAAAGATATATATCTGTCCCAAATGGTGCAGGACCTGACTAGCCTAGGTGCCCTACTGGACCTAATATTAAGGAGGACCTGTGACCCCCCCCCCCCCCCCCCCCCCCAAAAAAAAAATGGTATTATGTTATCACTAAATATCTTAGGCTGACCTTATCACACACCTTTTTACAGTTTCTTGATATATTTTTGGTTCCTAAGATAATAGGGTTTATAATTTTTCTGATAATTCCGCGAATCAGTTAGACGGGCATGAAATTCATATTAATAATGGGAGTGACCATTAGGTGATGGGTGGGATTATACAGTCAGGGAGTGTGTATTAGGCAGACATGCTTCTCAATATACAACATTTACACCCCCTGACTGTATAATCCAACCCATAACTCCAGCTATTAAAATTAAGTTCACACCCATCTGACAGATTCCCTATAAGCATGTATAAAGAATCTGTAAGAAGGTGTGTGATTAGGGCACCCTAAGCTATTTAAAGTAAAATAGAAATTTGGGTGATTGGCCAAAGGTCCTCTTTAACCAACAGACCTGACATAGTAACTAATGTGCAGGTTGAGGGACACCTAGAAAATAGTGACCACAATATTATAATAATAATATAGTGACTACAATATAATAATTATTAATATTATTATTTGTATAGCGCCAACAACTTATCCTTTAATAGGGTGTTCTGTCGAGGTTCCACAAAAACATTGAACTTCAGGAAGGCAAAGTTTGATCAGCTCAGAGAAGTCCTTTACATTATAGATTGGTATAATGTCCTCAAAAACAAGACTACAGACATCTTAAAGGGGTACTCCGGCGCTTAGACATCTTATCCCCTATCCAAAGGATAGGGGATAAGATGTCTGATCGCAGGGGTCCCGCCGCTGGGGACCCCCGTGATCTTGCACGCAGCTGCGGAACCCCCGCGATCAGGCATCTTATCCCCTATCCTTTGGGTAGGGGATAAGATGTCTAAGCACCGGAGTACCCCTTTAAATTTTCACTGTAAAAGAGACATAAGTTATGAACAGGTAATTAATAAATAGGTCAGGAACAGGAAAGCCAATATGGTTGGATAATAATGTAAAGGGGCTAGTAAATTATTTAAAAAAAATGCATTTAAGCTACTAAAACTGGAAGACAGTAAAGAAACATTAAAAAGCTGTAGGGAAAAAAAATGTAAAACAGATACAACCAGTAACACTGGAGACAGAAACTTATTGCAAAAAAAGAGTAAAACTAACCCAAAAATGCTCTTTAATTATATGAATAGTAAAAAGGTTAAAAGTGAACATGTTGGCCCATTAAAAAGTAATGAGGGAGGATTTATAGAGGGTGATGACGAAAAAGCGAATATATTAAATATATTTTTCTCCACTGTATTCACAGAGAAAAGTGAATTGCCAGGGGAAATGCAGCGGGATAAGGTAAACTCTCCATTATATGTCACCTATCTAACAGAGGAAGAAGTGCAGTGCCGCCTAAAATAAATTAAAATAGACATCACCAGGTCCAGATGGCATCCACCCCCATGTTCTAAGGGAGTTAAGTAATGACAGACCCTTATTTCTTATATTTAAGGACTCTGTAGTGACAGGGTCTTTACCCCAGGACTGGCGCCCAGCAAATATGGTGCCAATAGTCAAAAAGCCGGAAACTATAGGCCTGTTAGTTTAACCTCCTCTCTATGTAAACTCTGTAAAGTGGTAACACAATAGAGGACAGTGCACTGTTACAAATGGATCTGAATAGGTTGGAGGTTTGGGAACTGGCACACTGGGACATATGGAGGAAAAATCCAGGCTGGGAATATGCACTAAATGGGAAATCATTGGGGACAACTGACATGGAAAAGGACTTAGGAGTATTGACAGTAAATGTAACTGTAGCAACTAGTGTCTGGCAGCTGCTGCCAAGGCATATTAAATCATGGGGTGGACACAACAAAAAATTATTCTAACACTGTACAAATCACTAGTCAGACCACACATGGAATGCTGTGTACAGTACTGGGCACCAGTGTACAAGAAAGATGTAGTGGAGCTGGAGAGGGTTCAAAGATGGGCCACCAGAGTAATACGGGGGATGGGAGGACTACAGTACCCAGAAAGATTATCAGAATTAGGGTTATTTAGTTTAGAAAAAAGAAGGCTTAGGGGAGACCTAATAACTATGTATAAATGTATAAAACTATATATAAATACTATATATAAATTTGTAAGAGATCTCTCCAATTATCTAATTATACCCAGGACTATATCTATACCAAGGGGATTATGGAACTCTCCATGACAGAGTTCAAACTCCCTGGATGCATTTCTGGGGTAAAATAATATTACAGGCTATATTAAAATTGTGAAGAAGGGTTTATGATCCAGGGATTTGGAAGGAAGGATTTTTCTTTCCTAAAAGAAGGATAAGTGCTATCTACATCATAGTTTTTTGGGTGTTTTTTTTTTTTTTTTTGCCTTCCTCTGGAACAACACCATAGGGTAATAGGCAGAACTGGGTAGACATATGTCTTTTTTCAGCCTTCCAAACAATGTAGTAAACAGATACTGTCAGGTAAATCCAATGTATCCCATAACAATTTGGGTTAAAATAATACACCTAAACATTGGAGGTTAACACTATTAGTTACTAGTAAAAATAGTCTTTCACTGTATAAATGTATAATAAAGCAAATGTGGCTTTGTGATGCCATGCCAATGTATCAAGGTGGCTTCTGTTATATAATTGCCAGTTTTTATTAAAGAAAAAAGTGGGAGTGACCCAGTGTTTTGGTGTAATTTGGTATAATATTAATTTACATGTAAGTTGATGAATCTCATATGTGAATGCTGTTCAAGAAATGTTCAAATACAACCAGATTTAAACTGTATTTAGGCTACACAAGTGGTGGACAAATGGCAATAAAGGTGTCTTATATTTTGGGTAGGGGGCGGAAGGAATGTATAATATGAGGGTGTCAGGTTGTGTAGACCAAGGTCTGCAGCAGCTGTGGAACTGGGCCAGTCTCCAAGCGATGCATTAACCCCATCAGTAACAAGGAGGCACCAAGTGAATACTGGCCTTCTGGTGAATGGATGTCTTTCTGTAAGGAAACAATTAACTTAGTAAACATATCTAGATTTATGGGCTTTAGTCCCTAAAATGGCCCAAGACTTACAACCAGCACAGTTTCAAGTACAGTATACGTGGCTGTAGAGCCTTTGTTCAGACAAATAGTTTTATCTTCACTCAAGGGAGCTGCTTTGGCTGACAAAAGTAACATCATTGGCAGAATCATCCCTTGTTGGCTGCCTTCCACCCCATCCCTGGGATCACTCTAAGAACAATTGCAGCTTTTCAGTAGAGCTGGGATTATTACTGACTACAAAATCAGGCAACAGAATGCACACTTCTGTACACCAGAGCTGTGTAAGCGGACATTGCTAGTAGTGGGCAAGAGTTCCGGCTGTATTTCCAGGCCAACAGAGCATCCACATCCTGCACCCTCTTATGTGCTTTTTTCTATTGAACTGGCAGATTTAGATACTAAATGGTTATTAATGGGTATTACACATCATGTCACTATTATAAATGTTAATACATGCACAATTTAAAAAGCAGAACTATATTTGGATATAATCTTTTTTTTTTAGATTGTTTCTTAGTGTAAATATTCATTACAAGTTCCGCCCCTTAAAGTATATAATTTAGCTCAACAGGTAACTGGTGACAGGCCAGGCATAATAAACTCCTATTCTAAACTCTACCCTATGGAACCTTAAAATATAAGAAATATATCTTATCTACTAATATGGATCCTCAGTACACTTGATGCACCAATGGACATACACATAAACATGGAAGATAAAGCCCAGATTGATCAAACTGTCTGAGAGAAAAAGTGGAAAGACTTTTCCACAGCAACCAATCACAGCTCAACTAACGAGCTCTGGTAAAGTGAAAGCTGAGCTGTGATTGGTTGCTGTGGAAAAATCACTCAATTTTTTTTCTCTCAGACAGTTTCATAAATCTGGGCCGATTTATCAAGTCTGCCTGTTAATGTTTTGAAGCACTGCTGAGACTGTGGATAAACTCCATCATCACTTATTTTGCAAACTGCCTTTTTTTCTGTACCAAATTTTTTATGAACTCTTAATTTACCAAACGGTACAACTGTTAAAAGATATATACACGGGTATATTAATTTTGTATACACACAAATATATATTAATGTTAGATAGTAGGACCAAAGCAGAGTAAGAGTGTGCCATAATGCGTCTGAGCTTGTGAAGTAGTTATAAATGGGGTGAGGGAAAGGGCGGTCTTAGCCAGTCAAGGGGATTTAGGGGTAAATAGAGCAAGGGAGTGGAGTCTGACTCAAGGCAGAAAAAGGCCTTCAAAGAGCAACAGGGCCGCTTGTGGGATGAACTGAATGTGATCTCTCCTGCCTGTCCTGGAAAACAGAGGTACTTTTTTTATTAATTATATACCATAATTGGTGGTGTTTGACTTGAGAGAATTCTGGATTATGTTGTTTTATACTCCATTTGGCACTCAAACACTTAAGCTGACCATACGCATTAGATTCATTTTGGCCAAACTGTATGGCCAGTTTGAGACATGTATTGTGGAGTATGACAACTTACGAAAGCGCCCAAAATAAGTGACCTTGCTGTAATTCAATTCCCAAAGTTATCTCACAGCATTTTTTTAATGCTTTGTGGGGACTGTGAAAAGGGATGTAGTACCGTGAACCCTCATTTAAGTAGCCTGGTGTTGGAACCAGAAAAGTAGCTTATAATTTTATCTGGCCAAAAACTTTTGCCTGCTTTACCCGCCATCATACCTAGCATCTTTGATCAGACTGAAAGTGATAGCACATGCAGCAGTTGCCTTAGGGGGAACAGCTGATCATTTGGATTCATTGTTGCAGAGTCTTACATTGACAATGCATTGGGTTATGTATAAGGTAGATGACCTACTAATGATGTATACATCTATTATTTCAGAATATTAGGTCGTATGAGTAACAGATATGTTTTGGTTACTGCAGGGTAAAAAAAAGAAACGAAAGAGAGAAAAACTGCAAGAATCCACATCAGGTAAGTTGCATTGTGTAGTTCCCTGTTTTTTTTTTTTTTTTTTTTTAGTAATAATAATTAAACTACTCAATATTGTAATTCTCTTGCCAAAAATGTGTAAATGGGGAAAGCGTATTTATGTTTGAGGCGACATGCTAAAATTGGGGTGTTAGCATAGTTATAATCTGTCAAATACTTTATGAGACAGTGAGAAGGAACATTGAGATATATAGTGACCAGGGAATCACAACCACAGTGAAAGATTTGTCAAGCTCAGCCTTTAACTACATCATATTATGAGAATGGGCTTCCCAATACTTATTTATTCTCCGACCATGTTTCAAACTAGAAGATGTCCTGTATTCATTCATATGTAAATAATGGTAATACTGCTATGGGGGTTGTAGTTCCTAAGGGATTTTGTAAGTGCCTTTGTACAGGGCTGTTTAGAATCAAATTGGTCTTGTTTTGCTGACACAGATTTATTTTGCCTTTTGAGACCCCTTGAAAAAGTGTTAATTGTCCTTAAAATAGGCAAAAATCAATATATACTTAATTAAAAGCTTCATAAACTGACCATTCATCACTTTGTAAGATGCCATTGCCAGGAAAGCAAACAGTGAATATTCTCCATTGCCATTTCAAATCACCCGGCTACTTGAAAAAGATATAACAGACAGCCCAATGCCAAGTTGGTTGTGGGCCCAATACATTATCAGTCCAAGCCCTGAGGGGTAAATTCATGTCCATGTAATCTTTGTGTTGGAATCCTTCTATCCAAGCTTGATCACACAGTTTACTAGATGAACAATAATGGTCAATAATCATCAAGTGTCACATGTCATGCCAATAAAAGTAGGCCACATTGACCCTTCTTTGGGATACATAAGTATATAAACTGATCAGATATTAGTAGGACGGTGTCTTATCAGTCCTGTTTTTGACAGAGCAGAAATGGAAGATGTAGGTGTTACCTCAAAGCCAGACACAGTAGATCGATGATAGATGGATCTGCTCATATTCTAATGTGTATTGGGTTGTCTTGGTCAGCTGACCTTGGTTGAGAAGTAAACCAACCATGTTTGCCTAGACTTACCATCCTTGGATCTGCCACCCAATGTAATGTCCATGGAGGCTGCCAGAAGGTCCTCCAACCTCTGTCATTAAGAAATACAAGAATATGAATTTAAGGTGTATGGACTGAAAGGCTGCAGATTTGCTGTAGATTTCAGTGAATTACTACAATGAAATTCTGTACCAAGTGAACAAAATCAGCTTCAAATTCCTTTGATAATTTCAGGGTCTAATGTCTGTTTTTCTATTCTTTATATGTTTCATTTGTTTTTGGAAACTGAGTGCAGTTCAGGTACTTTATGTTCACCATTTACTTACACTAGACTCTTTCTGAAAGCCACTGACAGTCCATGGAAAATGACAGACATATCTAATGAGGATTACAATTAACCTCAGAAACATTTTGGCCACCGCCACCACACCGCAAAAGTACAAAGATACTGACATTTAGAATAGTGTCCTGCTCTTGACCTTAAATGACCTTAATCTCTGATTTGGCCTGACCATTTGGTTTGCATGTCTTCTATTCTGGCTGGTAATGTCTGCCCACAGCTGTCTAAAGATCGCAAACATTATGTAATATTATCGGTGAGGTTGAAAGTCACATTTGTTCTGGGGAAATGAAAAGCATTGCTACAGTAGAAAAAAATCACAACTGGAGCTTTTGCCATATGCAAAATACATAAACTATTTACTGTAAAGATGCGTGCTGACTGATATGAACAGTGAAAACGTTTTCCTATATCCAGCATGTAGACAAATATTTATAGTTTAAACGTAGCTTTACGCCACTATCCTACATCATTTTTGCCACTTAACTAGTAAGATTGGGGTGCTGTTTACTCTCTGGTGTTCCTGTTTTATTAGGCTCCTTTCACACTACCACTTGTGCCCGGTAGGTGACTTCCGTTAGGAAGATAGCGGGAGAAAAATGTGTGCATGGGCCATCTTTTTTTTTCCGCCATCTTTGGCCGCAATAACTCGAGCTATAACAGACATTAGAGAAATCCCATTCAAGTGAATGGGATCCTCTTTGCCTGTTATGACTCCTGTTAGGCTCCGTTACAATAACGGAAGTTAAGGGTGGTCAAGGAAAAAAAAAAAAAAAGAGCCCTTAATGTCCGTTTGTAACGGAGCCACTTTCATAGTGTAAAAGTAGCCTTAGGGGAAAAATATTACAGTGACCACTGGTAGCCACCATCTTTCCATTGAGAAGTCCCAGTCAAACAACTCTACATAGCTCAGCTTCTTGACTACTTCTGAAATGTGAGTTATAAGATGGAACATTTCTTGTTCTTTTCAAGTAAACATTTCAGAAACTGAAAAAATTCCACATTTTTTTATAATGTTTTTTTTGCGATTTGTCCCTGTGCAGACAATGTATAGTGTTTCCATAGCAAATACTCCAGTTTTCCTTAACACATAAGAGACATCGATAATAAGATGCGTGTCACGTCCTTACATGAAAACCCTGACTAGATGGTGTGCAGGTGTTATGTGTGCTCTAAGAAGAGTGTAAAAACATTTCCATTTCTCTACAGACCTGTAAGTCCCATAAAAATAGGCTGCTATAGATTATCCAAAGGTCACTGAGGAATTGCCACCTGGGTTTATTGACCAATAAGCATGACGTTTATGCCTTCACAGAGAAAAAGGTAGCCCTTCATACAGTATTAACGTATGCAGGGAGACAAGGAGAGAAAGCAAATACATGTGTCAAAAAAAGAGATTATATGTATGTGTGTGTAGACATTCAATGGATATCATAAGCAAAACACTGAAGGCTGGTATAACAACCATTATTCTAGAAAAATACAATCAAGACGTTTATACATTTTGCAATATCTCAACAACTGTTAAAAGACCCAAATTTTCTACAGGTGCAGGCCCACCAAGAATGACAGCCGCCTACATCTGAAGCATGGTAAGAACATCTCTTTAGCTCTCATATTGTTTTAGATGGGATGAGCCTTGTATTGAATTGCCCATCTACCTTAAATTCATTCTTTATCTGCTAAAGAGACGGGCTACTTTCTTAAGGTGGAAGTGTTATGTTAGCTCTTTTATAGAAGGTGATTTAGCTAAAATATCACCGGTTGAAAAACAATACTTTCTCACAATGGTTTTTATACCGGCTTTATCATACTTTGTAAGTTTCTGCATTGCTCTTAATGTTATTTAACATACGAAGGAAAGCACGTTATAAAGCACCGACCTTTAAACTCATATCATTATCTCTGAAGCTTGGAAAACATTTTAAAATGCAAATGCTTGGAAAGATATATTTAGTGGATAGTTTTTAAGAGGTAACCATCCACTTTTGTACTAGAGGATGAGCTTAAGGGGGTACTCTACTGGCCAGCGTTCAAAACTAAATGTTCCGAAAGCTGTTTTTGCGCTTTTTTTTTTTTTACACTTTTTTATGTCCCCATAGGGGACTATTAATAGCAATCAGTTGATTGCTAATACTGTTCAGTGCTATGCATAGGGTATAGCACTGATCAGTATTATCGGCTATCTTCTGCTCTGGTCTGCTCGATCTCAGACCAGAGCAGAAGACACGGGAGACGGCTGGAGGCAGGTGAGGGGACCTCTGGCCACCATTACAGATAATCGGATCCCTGCGGCAGCACTGCGGGCGATCTGATCATCTATTTTAACATGCGCATTGCCACAATCTGTATTGATCAAGGCATCTGAGGGGTTAATGGCAGACATCCGCGCGACAGTGGATTTCCGCCATTACCGGCAGGTCCCCGGCTGCTATAGCAGCCAGGACATGCAGTGTATGATGCGAGCACCGCTACGATGCTCGCGGTCATACACAGGACGTAAATGTATTTCCTGGTGCGCTAAGTACCGCCGTACCAGGACATACATTGACGTCCTTTGTCGTTAAGGGGTATCCGGTGGAAAACTTTTTTTTATTAAATCAACTGGTGCCAGAAAGTTAAGCAGATTTGTAAATTACTTCTATTACAAAATGTCACTAAATGGTTAACACAAGTTGTAGCCTGGTTATTTAATCTTAAATGTTCAGATGTTTCAGAAATATTTCATTTAAGATTAAATAACCAGGCTACAACCTGTGTTAACCATTTAGTGACATTTATGGACGCTGGTTGTTATAACATTATTTGAATATTTTCAAAAGGATCAAATGAACAGTTATTCACTAGTGGCAACAATTTTTATGTCTATTTTATGTTTAATGTTTTATTAATAATTGTGAACTGTCTATTCTATTTTTCACACAAGGGCCCTGTGTGAAGATAGTTTATTAGATACTGTTAATTTTAATAAAGTAAAGAATATAAATTACAATTGAAGCACGGTTTTCAATAATTTAATTATTCTTCATATTTTTAAAAAATCCTGTACACTTTCCTTGAGGTCGGGCAAACTAGATTTATTTGTAATTTACAAATCTGTTTAACTTTCTGGAGTCAGTTGATCTATAAAAAAAAAAAGTTTTTTCCTGGATAACCCCTTTAATACAAATGACGTGTAAAAATAATCAGAATGAAAGATTTGTTCAGTTACTAGATTAGGATAAATAGAGCCCTAGTAAAGACTGGAGACGGAGACATGTAGAGCTCCAATTTGGCTACCATATGATGTTGACATTGCCGAGCAGCATTCCAGACCACTGGCTCCTGAAATCTTTAAGGTACAGCCAACATCATGTTGCTACATGTTCCTCTCAGCCAGGACATATTTGTAAAGTTATGTATGTAATTTACAAATTAGTTTTACAGTTGTTTAAGCACTCTCTCTCTTCCCTTACCAAGTCTGTAAAATGGGATATTAGAATGGTAGGCATTTCCTTTCATCTGGCACAGTTCCATTGTTTACGGCCTGTGTGGTCTGATCCTCGCAACATGCCACTCTCTAGTAGGGTCCTCTCTTTTTAATAAAGACATCTGTTAGAAAGTGGACAAAGACGTTCTGTTGAGAGTCCTCAAACACTGTAGGAAACCAGTTTGCCGTGTGCTGGGGATGTTTTGCACAAATCTTATAGCTCCTTGGGCATTAAATAATGAGAAATATTTCTTTGGCAGTTTTCTTCTTTTTCCCCCCAAATTTCCAAGAACACGATGTGCTCATTTTTGTCTGCACACTGTTCACTTTTTATTGTCTGCTTGCTGGACATATGGAAAACATGTGTCAATTTACAAATTTTTTGTTCCCATATTATGTGTATGAAGAGTCCTATACGCTGCTGTGCATTTCTCCATAATGTTTATAATTGGATATGGACATTTTTGCAATTAAATTCATGTACAGTGGTCCCTCAACATACGATGGTAATCCGTTCCAAATGGACCATCGTTTGTTGAAACCATCGTATGTATGTTGAGGGATCCGTGCAATGTAAAGTATAGGAAAGTGGTCTACAACCTGCGGACCTCCAGATGTTGCAAAACTACAACACCCAGCATGCCCGGACAGCCAACGGCTGTCCGGGCATGCTGGGAGTTGTAGTTTTGCAACATCTGGAGGTCCGCAGGTTGAAGACCACTGGTATTGGAGGTTATACTCACGTGTCCCCGCTGCTCCGGACCGTCACTGCTCGTCACCGCTGCCCTGGATGTCACCTTCCATCGCTGTCGCCGCATCCCCAGGGTGTCCCCGACGCTCCGGCAAGGCGTCTGCTTCCCCGGCATCCTTGCTCTCCGTCGCCGCCATCACGTCGCGATCACGACGATGCAGGGGATCCCGAAGAGGACGCTCCGAAGCCCCGAGGACAGGTAAGTGATCGTCAGTGGACCACACGGGGCACCGTACACGGCTATCCGGCGGCAGCTGAAGCAGTCAGCGCTGCCGGATAGCCGTTTATGCGATGGCCCCGACATACAAAAGCATTGTACGTTGATGCTGCCTTCAACATGCGATGGCCTCTGAGAGGCCATCGTATGTTGAAATGATCGTATGTCGGGGCCATCGTAGGTCACTGTATTTTTATTTTACATATTGGTGGCACCGGTCAGTTGTGTTGGTTAGTATCTACTTTTAACCTTTTGGGATCATATTTAGTACTTTTGGGATCACAAGCAGCAAGGTTCACCTCTTAAGTCATCTAAAAACTTTTTTTCCGGAGGAATATACAATTGTGACGCATAATTTAATGCAGATTCGTTGATCTACTCATTAAGTCATTTTTTATAGTACATATTCTCACTCTATGGCATACAACACCCCCACTAACTAGTACACAGTATTGTGCATCATTGTGCATTCGAATCCACACTCTTTGCCTGCCAGGTTACATCAGTGCATCGTAAAGTGTTCTTGTCTTATTAACAGTGGCTTGATACAGACTTTGTATTTTTGTTATGGCTAATACAATACGTGTAGAATAATTCATTCCTGTATAGAATAACTAGCACAGATAGATAGTATATTTTTCTTATCTTGCTTTGGTGACATAAATGGGAAAGGGAATACCCTGGGAATTATCAGCCTGGTCACTGATGGATCATTTAGGGATATGCAGGAAAATAATGCTGTAGGGAGGGGGGGTCTGGCATAGGTTTACAATATAGGGAGAAGTCATTGTGTAATTTCTAGCATTGTCCCAAGGCCAACTTCCCAGTGTGCCATTTGTCTTTAATCATGGTAGAAAGTTTCCCCTCTGATTTCATGCTTTAGTTGTGGATACTAATGAAACCCACAGCGGAATGTTGCACCACAATTATTTGCAGGCCTATTCACTTCAGCAGCATGATGGAATACATTTTATCATTTTATATCGCCAATCTGTTCTTCCTACTATTTGATTCTTTTAACCATAGAGAAATCTGTATTCGTCTAAATCATAGTCGGTCAGACTGGCTAGCATACAACGGCAACAAATTAAAGATTGGCCTTGAATATATTGTAGTCACTAGGAATTGTGAATAAGGAATTCAATAAGAAGTGAAACACTTATCTCACACAGAACGACTTACAATATATCAGGACATTACAAGACCACAGCTTCCACAGTACTAGATCTTATTGAGAACACTTCCTTTCTCTTCTATGTTGGATCATCCTAGTCAAAGTAGAGCTGGGCGGTATACCGGTTCATACCGAATACCGGAGTGTTTTCGTCTTACGATATGAATTTTTCACATACCGCAATACCGTTTCCATAGCAACCAACTTCAGTGCGTGATGGCGTAGAGAAACGTCTGGCCGCACAGCATCTCTGGGAAGTGTAGTCCGAGCCGCACTGAATTGACTGTGAGGAGCTGGGAGGGGACTACAACTGCTGGCGGGCACATGATTTCTGGGCGGGGGAGGGAAACTCGAGCAGAACTGTGGAGACATGAAGGAGATTTCTCGGGGGGCCTGATCGAGACCCCGGGTACCATGATGAGGACCCCTGACCACCTGACACTATACTGAGGAACCCCCCCCCCACGACCACAAATACCGTTAAATGCAGTGAAACTGCCATAATTTTGAAAAATACAGTGATATACATTTTTGGTCATACCGCAAAGAGACAGTCATCCACACTATCCACACTAATGTTTACATCTTAGCTATATATGTTTGTAAATAGTGTTTGGGTTAATATATTGTTCGTAAAAAAAAAATAAAAAAAGGCAGAAAATGTTCTCATAAGCACATAGGGGTATAGTAGGTGAGTGAGATGTGTTCTTTTTCTGTAAAGATTGTTTTATGAAGTGCCAGCGTTGTTCGTTGTGTTTTACTTATCTGTCTTAGATTGTTCATATTGTATTTACTGGAATATGTAAAAAACATCTGCAGAAAGTATTGATCGGCTTAAGTTTAGATCTAATATAACTTTACGGCTAATAACATGTACCGGTAGTTTTAAACAAATCATTGTAATACTTTAGCCTTTCATGTCCTACTGTTTGGAAATGCCGACCACATGTTTAGGATAGGCTGACACCTAGTGGTAAAATTGTTTATCAATAAAAGATTCGGATTTTTAAGATTTTAGTAGGAAATTTACCATTACCTTATTGCTGCCTTTGTGTGAAATGTTGGATGTTGGTTTGTTTGTAATTCCACCTAAAGTTCATTCATTCATGTAGTGTGTGATTGGTTGAGTATCAGATATCAGTTTGTCATTACTTCTGTATGTTCATTGACGATAACTGATCCCTAAGGTATTTTTGGAATTTTGTAACGTTCATAACATGATTGAAGCCTTGCGTCTGATATGCTCACTTAACTAGCCGCGTAAAGGTTAACCTAAAGCTTGGGCCTTAAGAACATTTCATGCTGTTTCCTTAATAATGCAGTACAGTGTTTGTTCACAATTCTAACATGCGGCTCCTTTGTTGAGTTGAGAGCCACTTGTGAGAGCCTTGGAAAATATCATGTTGCCCACCCCGGACTTACAGAATGAGACAACTGTGAGGGCTTGGAGAATGCAACATTCATGACATGACTCTAAAATGCTGAATTCTCATGTTCCCATCTGTTTTAACCGTGTGTAGCTAACTTTATCATTTACTTTTACCGAAATATTATTGAAATGCAATATTTAGCATGACCAGTGCCCTGACTGTTGTTTCAAGGGTGGATTTTTGCCAGTGAGTTAATTTGTTATATCTTTCTCAACAAATGCCCGAGAGATAGTGCTGGGGTACTAATATACAAAATAATCCAAACCCCACACCTGGACAAAATTCCAGATGGGGGTGCAAGACCCCATATAGAATGCACCCTCCCTTTAAAATTTCACTTTTATTGAAATTGCTTTTAAAAGTTTACAAATGTCAAAATGATGAGGGAAAATCCCAGCAGTGGTTGCCGTACTCTAATGTATATTGTTTGACATCTAGCTGATTGTCTAACCATGTTCAAAAAAGGGAAGCGGCACTCCAATTCATAGTAGAAAAATGGTGTCTTTTATTCACCCATCAAGACAAGTGCAACGTTTCAACCTCACCATGAGGTCTTTCTCATGGTGAGGTTGAAACGTTGCACTTGTCTTGATGGGTGAATAAAAGACACCACTTTTCTACTATGAATTGGAGTGCCGCTTCCCTTTTTTGAACATGGTTGGATGAAGGTTCTGGAGTTTGGACCTATTTGAGGCTGAGCACCCACCTGTGACTAGAAGTCTCGCCAGCAGTGCCGGTTCTCTTCTTTCCCTTTTTGCTCTAGCTGATTGTCTATACAGTGGTCCCTCAACATACGATGGTAATTCGTTTCAAACGACCCATCGTTTGTCGAATCCATCGTATGTTGAGGAATTCGTGCAATGTAAAGTATAGGAAGTTATACTCACCTGTCCCCGCCACTCTGGACCGCGTCCTCACCGCTCCCGATGCTGTCCCAGGGGCTCCCGATGCTGTCCCGCTGCTCCGGCGTCTTCTTCGGGATCCTCCGGCTTTTTCCACATCTTCTGCAGGGTCCGGGCCTCGCTTTCTGGTGACGTTATTACGTTGCGGCTCCAGGACGGCGTGTGCAGCGACGTAATAACAACGCCGGAAAGTGAGGCCCGGACCCCTGAGAAGATGCAGAAAACGCCGGAGGATCGCGAAGTGGACCCGGAGCAGCGGGGATAGGTAAGTGAACCTGTCCGGGATGCTTAAACTGCTATCTGACAGCAGCTTAAGCATTTTGCGCTGCCGGATAGCACTTAATGCGATGGCCCCCACATATAAAAGCATCGTATGTCGATGCTGACATCGACATGTCGATTTGATCATATGTAGGGGCCATCGCGTGTCGGGGGGTTACTGTATATGGCCCTGTATCTGCAGTACTACAGGGCCACTAGATAGGAACACTGCCGATATTAAAACAAATAGAACGTGCCTCCCCCTTGGGGAGGCACGTTCTATATGTTTTAATATCGGCAGTGTTCCTATCTAGTGGCCCTGTAGTACTGCAGATAGAGGGCCATATATAGACAATCTGCTAGATGTCAAACGATATACATTAGAGTACATCAACCACTGCTGGGCTTTTAAAACCACGATTTTCCCCTCATCATTTTGACATTTGTAAACTTTTAAAAGCAATTTCAATAAAAGTGAAGTTTTAAAGGGAGGGTGCACTCTATATGGGGTCTTGCACCCCCATCTGGAATTTTGTCCAGGTGTGGGGTTTGGATTGTTTTGTTCATTTGTTATATCTGCACAAACCCTTGACCTTTCAGAAATCTGCATACTTTTTGTGTCTGACGTGATTTTCTCTTCACTTGACTGCAATATTTGTGTGTGACATCCCTGCCAAGAGGCTCCTTCCATCATTTGTGGTGTAGTTCACGTCACCGACACCCTGAACCCAGAACTCTTCCTATTGGCTTGAGGTTTTGGCCTGAAAGCTCCAGACCTCACTTACTTGGGTTATTGGACATGAAACAGCCGGCACTCTGTGCTTTCAGGTTGTGTCATGTAATCTTTACAATGTTTGCTGCTTTGTAGTGGGAAAAAAAAGTTTTTAGGATATTGACCGAAATATATGACATAAATGGGGAAACTACAGTATATAGTCCCATGCCTTGTTTGCTAACCTTATAGAAGAAGAATGCTAAACAACTTCATGGCATCTCATGGAGAAAAGAAACATGTACAAACTGACCTTTGAGCCCCATAGCATTCACAGAGGGTTCTTCAGTTGCTTTAAAGGGGTACTCTGGTGAAAACATTTTTTTTTTTAAATCAACTGGTGGCAGAACGTTAAACAGATATTTTAAATAAAAATCTTAATCCTTCCAGTACTTATCAGCTGCTATGTTTCACAGGAAGTTCTTTTCTTTTTGAGTTTCTTTTCTGTCTGACCACAGTGCTCTCTGCTGACACCTCTGTTTGTTTCTGGAACTGTCAAGAGCAGGATAGGTTTGCTATGGTGATTTGCTCCTGTCCTGCTCTTAACAATTCCTGAGGCAGACAGAGGTATCACCAGAAAAGAAATAATTTTAAAAGAAAAGAACTTCCTGTGGAGCATACAGCAGCTGATAAGTACTGGAAGGATTAAGATGTTTTAATAGAAGTAATTTACAAATCTATTTAACGTTCTTGCACCAGTTGATTTAAAGAAAATAGTTTTTCACTGGAGTACCTCTTTAACAACTTTGCTTCAATCTACAGTTTTGTTGATTTATCTGCACCATTATATATATATATATATATATATATATATATATATATATATATACGGTATATATCACTTGAATATATCTCAGGTGCAATACCAGACACAGCCCTTGGATAAAAGTTGCACTGATTCTTAGAAAAAGTACAGACTTTTTTTTTTTTTTTGTAATCTTTCATTCAACCATGTTTGCAAGTATATTAATACTTGTATATAGTAATTCATTTTAGAAATGGGCTGTAGAAGTGCTTGACACTTAATTTGGTATACCAGGAAGGCCCTTAAAGGGGTACTCCCCTGGAAAAAAAATTTTTTAAATGAACTGGTGCCAGAAAGTTAAACAGATTTGTAAATTATTTATATTTAAAAATCTTAATCCTTCCAGTACTTATCATCTGCTATATGCTCCACAGGAAGTTCTTTTCTTTATTAATTTCCTTTCTATCTGACCACAATGCTCTCTGCTGACACCTCTGTCAATTTTAGGAAATGTGCGGAGCAGGATAGGTTTGCTATGGGAATTTGCTCCTACTCCTGACAGTTTCTAAAATGGACAGAGATGTCAGCAGAGAGCACTGTGGTCAGACGGAAAAGAAATTCAAAAAGAAAAGAACTTCCTCTAGGACCTACAGCAGCTGACAAGTACTGGAAGGATTAAGCTTTTTAAATAGAAGTAATTTACAAATCTGTTTAACTTTCTGGCACCAGTTGATTTAAAAAAAAAAATGTTTTCCATTGGAGTACCCCTTTAATATTACAGACCAGACCAAGTGAAAACAAAAAAGAGTGGGATAGAAAACACAATGGGGGAGATTTATCAAAACTGCTGCAGAGGAAATGTTGTTCAGTTGCCCATAGCAACCAATCAGATCACGTCTTTCATTTTTCACAGGCCTTTCTAAAAAATGAAAGAAGCAATCTGATTGGTTGCTATGGACAAGTTTACCTCTGCACAGGTTTTGATTAGAGATGAGCGAACTTACAGTAAATTCGATTCGTCACGAACTTCTCGGCTCGGCAGTTGATGACTTTTCCTGCATAAATTAGTTCAGCTTTCAGGTGCTACCGTGGGCTGGAAAAGGTGGATACAGTCCTAGGAGACTCTTTCCTGGGAATGTATCCACCTTTTCCAGCCCACCGGAGCACCGGAAAGCTGAACTAATTTACGCAGGATAAGTCAGCAACCGCCGAGCCGAGAAGTTCGTGACGAATCTAATTTACTGTAAGTTCGCTCATCTCTAGTTTTGATAAATCCCCCCCCCCCCCCCTCCCAATGTGAATTCATCTAGAGAAAAAAAGCAGACATGGTCGCACATCCACAACATGCCCCTTGATCTAATGCTTCTCAGCAACATTTATTAAACTAACAGGTTATTAATGTACTTTATGATCAATATTATCTGGGAATATTCATTTTTTACTGTTTCGTGTACTGGCTGCCAGCAGGTCTCGATCAAACAAACAAAGTTATTTTAAGTGAGTTAAAAGGTGTAATATTCCTATGTGATTCCACAATGATTCTCTGCTTGTCGGAATGAGGGAAATAGTTCTGTAGCTTCTTGAAAAGCAATTCTGCTGTGGGAATGGTTTCTTCTCCTTTATCAGTAAACTCCCAGCAGTGGCATTAAATATGAAGGACAAATAATAAGCACACAGTGGCTTTTATTCAGCGCTGATCCTAGGACTTCACATATGTAAAATGTGACTTGCAGCACTCTCTTTGAAGCCTAACCACAGCCAGGGTGCTGTAATTGCAGCCTTTGATTGTGCCGACTTTACTTGTGGATTGGGCTGTGCAGCGGCATGCCTGGCTTGGCAAGACTTCAGCGAAAAGCCCCCCAGTGAAGTCTCAGATGTGGGCAGTCCTTATTCTGTGAGCCGCATGCCTGTGGTTTCTTGAAAAGAATCCTGATTTGACCTGTTTTTTCTGCCTACACTAATGTCGGAGTTTCGCAGACTAACCGGGGGGACTTGTGCTCTTTGCTACCTGCTCACGGGCTACAGGTTGCTGGAGTAGATTGTGTCCTTGTACCTATAAAATAGTCCCATCTGTTTATAGACTCTTCATAATGACCTGCTCCTTAAATATCCCGGTCTTCAGGACTAGCGTAGGGCAGGACTTACTAACTTCTCTCTGGAAATGCTTATGTCTTGGAATGTCCCAGCTTTTAGCTATTGACCAGCTTCTTGGAATAATTCCTATATTGTATCTTCAGTATATATATATATATATATATATATATATATATATATATATATACAGTGGTCCCTCAAGTTACAATATTAATTGGTTCCAGGACGACCATTGTATGTTGAAACCATTGTATGATGAGACCATCACTCTATGGAAACCTGGTAATTGGTTCTGAAGACCCCAAAATGTCATCCAAAAATAGGAGAAAAGTGAGGATTAAAGATAAATAAGTAGATAACTAATATAGAAAAAGCAAATCCTTACATATAGAAGTAAGAAAGATCTACTGGGAGCTGTCCGGGCATGCTGGGAGTTGTAGTTTTGCAACAGCTGGATGCACTCTCTTTGGGAAACACTGGTCTATGTAGTGGACAAAAGCTTCTTCAGGGTCCTGTACAGAACACACAATGTCCTAAAAAAAAGGAAAATGGAGCCGCCCTCACCTGATGTCCAAAGGAGCAGCTAACCCTGGAACAGGTAAAAAGTACAGAACATGTAATACCCCCCTGTACTGTAGGGGGCGCTACCAAACATCAGTCAGTGCATGCACTTCAGTAATACAGGTAAAGAGTACAGAACATGTAATACCTCCCTGTACTGTAGGGGGCGCTACCAGACATCAGTCAGTGCATGCACTTCAGTAATACAGGTAAAGAGTACAGAACATGTAATACCTCCCTGTTCTGTAGGGGGCGCTACCAGACACCAGTCAGTGCATGCAGGAATACACAGGTTTTACCAGTGAAATATCCATTCTGATTGGTCGGTTCTTCCAGCCATTGACACGTTTCGCAGATTCCATAGCATTGTATGTTGAGTCTGGTTTCAAGTTACAATGGTCCAAAAAAGACCATTGTATGTTGAAACTATTGTATGTTGAGGCCATTGTAAGTTGAGGGATCACTATATATATATGTATATGTATATATATATATATATATCTTTATACATTATATCTTCAGTTCAGTAGTCATTCTACTATTACTTATTAGACAGTAGGGGAGATTTATCAAGCTGTTCCCATTTTTTATTTTTTTTTGCTGTAGAAACGCGCAATTTTTTGTATTTGGGCAATTTTTTTGCGCCTTTTGCTTATATGCCATTTTAACATAAATGACTGCGAGAAGCAGAATTCCATTTTGACTTAGGCAGTGGAAGATATTTAGTATATGAGTCGTTTTTAACTTAAAGTGGTACTCCACCCCTAGACATCTTATCCCCTATCCAATGGATAGGGGATAAGATGTCTGATCACGGGGGACCAGCTGCTGGGGACCTCCGCTATATAGCATGCGGCACCCACCTGTTTCTGCTCCGGAAGCGCTGGAGGGTCTGGGTCCCGACCACAGGAACGGAAGATCGTGACATCACGACTCCGCCCCCGTATGACGTCACGCCCGCCCCCTCAATGTAAGTCTATGGGAGGGGGCGTGACAGGTATCACGCCCCCTCCCATAGACTGTCATGAAATTTTAGGGCAATAACCTGCACACAGCCTTTACACTGTGTGCAGGTGTTGTGTACAGCAATTATTTTACCTCATATTTGCAGGCTTTCATGATGCTAAAAAGTGCTTTTAATCAAAGCCACTGACGGTCGGATAGGTGTGGTGCGAGATACGCGATGCCACGCCCACTTTGTATCTCAGTGCTGGGACCACTGTGTGATTGAAAACACAGGTCCCAGCGCATGCGCCCTTCAACTAATGTAACGAGCGCGCCACTGCGTGTCATCCAGCAAGCGCTCGCTCCTCCAGCGAGCGCTTGCTCCCGCGCTCTCTGCACCTAGCCCTGCGAAGGCGCACTTAGGAGGACAACAGCGGCGGGAGCGAGCGCTCGTGGGATGACACGCAGCAGCGCGCACTTTACATTAGTTGAAGGGCACATGCGCTGGGAGCTGTGTTTCAATCACACAGCGGTCCCAGCACTGAGATACAAAGTGAGCGTGTGGGTGGGCGTGGTGGCGTGGCGGGGCATCGCGTCACGCATCGCACCACGCCTATCCGACCGTCAGTGGCTTTGATTAAAAGCACTTTTTAGCGTCACGAAAGCCTGCAAATATGAGGTAAAATAATTGCTGTACACAACACCTGCACAGTACTAAGGCTGTGTGCAGGTTATTACACTAACATTTCATGACAGTTGTGCTTTAAATTATTTAACCAATTTAATGTACCAAATCTCATCTCTTTCTAATGTACAATTCTGCCTTTTTGCTATTGAACAGTTTTTCTTTAATATCTCCACCTGCCCGCAGCTGTTAGAATTGTGTATCATTTTTCATTTTAGAAATACAAACCCTTTTTCCATTTTTTCAGTCATTCCGAGTTTGCATTACTCTTTTTATGTTCTGTAAATAGCACAGCGTGGTTAAATTATTTAACCCTTTGACAATGAAAAATTGCTCTGTTTGGTTACTTTAGATTGGGGTGTCTTGTTAAAATAGGAAATCAGCAGTATGATTTTTGGCTTGTGCAACACCACCATTATCCTCAGGTCAAAATTGGCTAAATAACCCTCACCTAGAGTATACTGTTTCACAAGACAAACTGCTTTTGGCGACTTCCAGTGCGTTCTAAGGTAATGAAAAAAAGACGCAATATTTATCAAGTCCTTGCGCCTTTTTGATAAATAAGGTGCGCGGCAGTCAAAAATAACGCAAAAAAAAAACCAACATAAAAAACGGTTCTCACAAACAACATTGATAAATCTCCCCCTGTGTGTCTGCGGTGGAGTTTTGTCTTTTTGCGGGATATTCCCTGGTTCTGTACTGTGTGCTTACCACCTGACTAAAGTCAAGGAAACCGGTTAAGGAGCTACCTGCTATTATCTTTTTCACAGCCTCAATACATCAAATACAAGTTCAGTATAACATTATTTAATAACTTCACCTTCCTACATAAATATAACTTTGCTTGTAATGTTTTTTTTTTATGCATATTCTTATTATTCCATCTAGAAATGGAGCAAAAGTGCTCATTCTATAACATGGGTACTTCTCTAGCATCTGCTTTTTTGCTAACAGAATGATGGCACGGATACATAGTACAGTCTTTGCCTGTGCAGCTCTTCAGTGTCCAAATGGGGAAACTGACTTCCATATTCCCTATTAGGCCATGTTCACACTACGGAATTCTTGCTGAATTCCACGAGCGGAACTCCGCAAGCAGAATTCCGCGGTGTGAACTTAACATTAGTGTGAATGGGTCTCCGCGAGACCCGTTCACACTGCGGAATTTCCGCGGCGCACAATTCCGCCGCTGAAATTGTTCTGCGCAAAGAAAGAACATGTTCATTCTTTGCGCAGATTCCGCGAGCACTGCATAGCCGTCAATGGTGACGGCTCAGTGCCCCGCGGCCCTAGCACTGAAGCAACATCGGTGGCCGCCGCCAGGCAGAATCTCCGCTCCCGACCGGAGATTCCGTAGTGTGAACGAACCCTTGAAGGGGTATTCCAGTAAAAAACTTTTTTTATATATATCAACTGGCTCCAGAAAGTTAAACAGATTTGTAAATTACTTCTATTAAAAAATCTTAATCCTTTCAGTACTTATGAGCTTCTGAAGTTAAGGTTGTTCTTTTCTGTCTAAATCCTCTCTGATGATACCTGTCTTGGGAAACGCCCAGTTTAAAAGAGGTTTACTATGGGGATTTGCTTCTAAACTGGGCGTTTCCCGAGATAGGTGTCATCAGAGAGGATTTAGACAGAAAAGAACAACCTTAATTTCAGAAGCTCATAAGTACTGAAAGGATTAACATTTTTTAATAGAAGTAATTTACAAATCTGTTTAACTTTCTGGAGCCAGTTGATATATAAGAAAAAGTTTTTTCCTGGAATACCCCTTAAAGAGGCTCTTACTCTGGAGTAACCACAACTATTCATCCGGATGGGTCCATGTAATACCACATTCCCCCTGTAGGGTTGCCTCTGCACCAGTTAGTTCTCACTTATTATCCATGTCCTGGGTCCCTGATACAAATTCACTTATACATATCAGCATGCACGATGAAGATTTTATCCACGTCGCCAAGCATACACTTCCCTGTAAACTTCATTAAGCTTAACAGATGTCATACAGGCTTAATGAAATGTTCTGAAATTCTGAGGTTACAACTCCACCCTTCATATATGCAAAGATCCAAACCAAGGAGATCAGCAAATTTAATCCCATGGAAAGCGACACTCTCCTAGACAACTAATAATCCTCTATTCCCATGGCTGGACAGATTCCTGAGTTTCTCCTGACCTCTTGGCTTCTTTCACCTCTCAAGTATGCTGTAACTTTTTATCCGCAGATACTAAACTTGTCTAATTTACAGATTTTTTTTAAGACTATAGGTGATTTCTTTCCCATTTTATTATATACATATATATATATATATATATATATATATTTATAACTGTTGATTACAAAATACATCTAGAACATATTTGTAATGTTTCCCAGATTATTCGGGTTATTTAGAATCTCATTGTCATTATGTGGCATCGGGGCCAACAATCTACATCCTATATTGTTACACACCTGATACCATCAGTATAGGAGAATTAGTCATCCACTTCAGTGTGATGTCATAACAATAGGTGCAGGCAACATTCATCAGCCAGTCTCCACTAGGATTCAATTGTGACATAATATACCGTATTTTTCGCCATATAAGACGCTCCGGCATATAAGACGCACCCAATTTTAAAGGATGTAAATCTAGAAAAAAAAGATTCTGAACCTTCAACTGCGGACCTCCAGATGTTGCAAAACTACAACTCCCAGCATGCCCGGACAGCCGTTGGCTGTCCGGGCATGCCAGGAGTTGTAGTTTTGCAACATCTGGAGGTCCGCAGGTTGAAGACCACTGGTATAAGAGGTAATACGTGTCCCCGCCGCTCTGGACCCATGGCCGCTGCCCTGGATGTCGCCCTCCATCGCTGTCGCCGCGTCCCCGGGGTGTCCCCGTCACTCCGGAACGTTTCTGCTGCCCGGTATCCTCGCTCTCCGTCGCTGCCATCATGTCGCTACACACGCCGCTCCTATTGGATGATGGGACGGCGTGCGTGACAACGTGATGACGACTAAGGAGAGCGCCAGCCATGCAGGGGATCCCGGCACGGAGCAGACACCGAGGAGGATTTCAACGCGGCGGTCCCGAACGGGTCGGGTTAGTGTCACTTTCGCTTCAGACGCGGAGGTCAGCTTTGATCGTCGCGTCTGAAGGGTTAATACATGGCATCACCGCGATCGGTGATGTCCTGTATTAGCCGCGGGTCCCGGCCGTTGATGGCCGCAGGGACCGCCGCAATAGGACAGGTTTTAATGTGTATTTGCCGTATAAGACGCACCAACCCCCCCCCCCCCCCCCAGTTTTGGGGAAGAAAAAGTGTGTCTTATACGGCGAAAAATACGGTAAATTGTAAACCTATGAGACACCAGGAGAATTATTGGTCATTCGTAGGTTAACAGTTTACATTATGTCAAAATTCAGCCCGTGAAGCTGTTCCTATCTGCTAGAACTAAATGTTTCCATTCTCTAATAGTACAAAAAATGTACATTCAAATTTGTGAGTGAAAAGACAAGTAAATAACACAAGGCAATGTTCCAAGAATGGAACAGAAAACTGTAAATAATGGTGGTGCTGGATCCCTTACATGCCAGAAACCAATGGTGCCCTACCAGTCCCATTGACTTTATTGAGGTCTGGGTTCCCATCATGGTTTCAGGACATTTACTGGACAAAAAGCAGAACTCCATTCTGCACTATTTTGCCTGAATTTTTTGACAGAATTTGTTACGGAGTCACCTAATGGAACTTCCTATGTAGATGCCTTAGGAACATGTTGAAGCTCTAATCTGATGTACTGTGTAATCCTATATGCGCTGCTGGAAGTAATCAAATAGTTTATTGCATTATTTAAATAACCAAAAGACACCAGGGCCCTGGCACTGTTATCCCGCTAATCCAAATAAGTGAGAAGGGGGAAAAACCTCAAAACAGGAAACTACAAAAGATTGTGAAAGCAAGCACCTAAATAAAATGTCCCTGTTCATATGGTAAATGAATCTGGTGGTTACTGAATCCACAAGGATAGGCTTCTATCACCATAGAGCGGTACCGATTCATTGGCAAAACAATTCTTGCAATACCTCGCAGATTTACAACGCACACATAGGCCCAGATTTATCAAACTGTGTGAGAGAAAAAGGTGATTTATTTTTTCCACAGCGACCAATCACAGTTCAGCTAACGAGCTCTGGTAAAGTGAAAGCTGAGCTGTGATTGGTTGCTGTGGGGAAATCTCTCCACTTTTTCTCTCACACAGTTTGATAAATCTTGGCCTATGGAGTGATTTTCCCACAGCAGCCAATCACAGCTCAACTTTCACTTTACCAGAGCTTGTTAGCTGAGCTGTGATTGGTTGCTGTGGAAAAAATAAATCTTTTTCTTTCTCTCACACAGTTTGATAAATCTGGGCCATAGTATCTGAATATTATAGACTGATTGTTGATGTTTTATTTTGTATTTGTATTCAACAAACAGTTTTATATTACTGTGTAAAAGCTTTGGGGGAGATTTATCAGAAGAGATGCAGAGAGTAGTGGAGCAGTTGCCCTCAGCAACCAATCAGATAACTTCTTACATTTTTCAGAGGCCTTTTTAGAAATGAAAGAAGCAATCTGATTGGTTGCTATGGGCAACTGATCATTTGAGGTGTCGGCACCCAGCCGACTAGCAATTGATGGCCTATTCTGTGGAATATCCTAGAAAACCCCTGTAATGTTGTAATAAGCCTTTTTATAAGTGTAAATGATGTATATATTATTGTCGTGAAGCGCTTTTCAGTTTAGAGTCGCCATTTAAAAATTGAGCAGTACATTAAGGGCACAGTTAGAGGGGTTGTCCAAAATGTGGGCTTTGTGACCATTGCGACATGCCATCACATGACCACATTATCCATTTATCCATTTGAAGCCATTGTACTAAGGACTTATCTTTAGTAAACACAAAACCCTATATTGTAACGTGCAACATGCAGTAATAGTGCCACCTTTTGTACCCCACATAGTAATAGTGATCCTGTCAGTGCCCCCTACTAGAAAATCATATTTTTACCAAAAAAATAGTCATCCAGACTGAAGAAGAGAGTGGGCCGGGCACGGAATAGGTTCTCCTCTGGCACAGCACGTGGCTCCTGTTTGCTGATGCTTGGAGGTAGAGGAGGAGGTTGCATGCTAGGAGTAGAGAATACTCTTGAGTCTGACTGATGCAGTATTGATGCAGCAGATGTTGCAAAGAATGAGCGCAGGTGACACAAACAGGCTTCTGTGAAGATGGGGGCACTGGACAATTATCCACTCTGCCCCCCTTCCACAGTGCCAGCCTTACCATCCCTATGTACAATAATCATACAGTAAAGAGAAATGATTCCTGTCTTGCAAATCTTTAAATGGGCACTGTCATTAAATCATTTTCTGCATATGATACAGCAGGTAAAATATATAAGATTTGTAATTTACTCCCTGTAATTTTTTTTTATTTTTGTCCCTTTCATGGCCTTATAAATCTGACCAATCAGATCTTCGTTCTGGTCCAGACTGCATTCTGACTGCTCAAAAGCACAGAATTTGGTCTCCTCCTGATCTGGCAGGAGACCAAACTCAGGGAGTGCGGCCTAGCCATAGGCAGTGAATAGCACTGCCTGTTTGTGCTTTTGAGCAGATGGAATGTGGTCTGGACCAGAAGGGAGACCCCTAGTGGCCAGATTTATAAGGCCATGAAAGTCACCTAAAAAGACTTTTTTTCAAATCTTATTTATTTAACCTGGTGTATCATATGGAAAAAACTTTTTTTTATGACAGTGCCAGTTTAAGGACACAAACGTCAAACCTGATCTTACATTTATTCCCATTCAGGCCACATTTGTGACTGGCAATAATGCTCATCATGTACTTTGAATTGTACATTCTTTACACTTAAATTCCCAGGGCCAAAGCAATGCTATCACTAGGTCTTTTAATTCCTTGAGATTTCATGGCCCCTCTCTCATTGGAGCGGTCTGGAGCAGATCTGCCATAGTTATTATAACCTCCTGACTTCAAAGGCAGCATACAGAGAAATGGTCTAAACACAGCAGAGCTGTATTTCTCTCGGTGTAGCAGACATTCCTGGCTCCTAATCTGCTGCAGCTCTGAATCACAGCTCTTGTATCAGGCTGCTGTGAACCTACGGCCCTGGCGCCTCCGGGACATTCCTCAACAGGAAGCCCAATGTTTTAATGTTAGGCTGAGAGGAAAACCTTCCCAGGAAGAGCAACCTGGACCAAACCCTTTGAACGTCTGGGATGAAAGGCTGAAAGTAAATAAAATCTGTGGGGTGCTCTTGTGCTTCTGCAAAGTTCTCTTGGATAGAGTTAACTCTTCTTATAGTAAAGCCGTCAAGACTGCCCTCAACTGCAGGAAAATTGGGCTGTGCCACCATTTTGATAGATAGATTTGAGATAAATAGATAGATAATTATAGATAGTTAGATAGATGATAGACAGCTAATGATAAATATATAGATAGATAGATAATGATAAATAGATAGATTTGAGATAGATATATAGATAGATAATGATAGAGCGATAGATAATTATATATAAGATAGATAGATAGATAGATAGATAGATAATGATAGAGCAATAGATAATTATATATAAGATAGATAGATAGATAATGATAGAGCGATAGATAATTATATATAAGATAGATAGATGGATAATGATAGATTTATAAGATAGATAGATAATGATAGATTTATAAGATAGATAGATAATGATAGATATATAAGATAGATAGATAATGATAGATATATAAGATAGATAGATAATGATAGATTTATAAGATAGATAGATAGATAATAATAGATATATAAGATAGATAGATAGATAATGATAGATTTATAAGATAGATAGATAGATAATGATAGATATATAAGATAGATAGATAGATAATGATAGATTTATAAGATAGATAGGTAGATAATGATAGATATATAAGATAGATAGATAGATAATTATATATAAGATAGATAGATAATGATAGATTTATAAGATAGATAGATAGATAATGATAGATATATAAGATAGATAGATAGATAGATAGATAGATAATGATAGATTTATAAGATAGATAGATAGATAATGATAAATATATAAGATAGATAGATAGATAATTATATATAAGATAGATAGATAATGATAGAGCGATAGATAATTATATATAAGATAGATAGATGGATAATGATAGATTTATAAGATAGATAGATAATGATAGATTTATAAGATAGATAGATGATAATGATAGATATATAAGATAGATAGATAGATAGGCTTTCGTGACTGAAACGTCACAAAACATGCTGTTTCACATGCTGTTGTGCAAATGGAACAGACAACAGCAATTAGCAAGACACCCACCATAAAGGAGTGCTTCTGCAGGTGGTGACCACAGACCACTTCTCAGTTCCTATGCTTCATAGCTGATGTTTTGGTCACTTTTGAATGCTGGCGGTGCTTTCACTCTAGTAGTATCATGAGATGGATTCTACAACCCACGCAAGTGGCTCAGGTAGTGCAGCTCATCCAGGATGGCACATCAATGCGAGCTGTGGCAAGAAGGTTTGCCGTGTCTGTCAGCATAGTGTCCAGAGCATGGAGGCACTACCAGGAGATAGGCCAGTGCATCAGGAGATGTGGAGGAGGCCGTAGGAGGGCAACAACCCAGCAGCAGGACCACTGGAGCACTGCCAGAGCCCTGAAAAATGACCTCCAGCAGGCCACAAATGTTCATGTGTCCACTAAAACGGTCAGAAACAGACTCCATGAGGGTGGTATGAAGGCCTGACATCCACAGGTGAGGGTTGTGCTTACAGCCCAACACTGTGCAGGACGTTTGGCATTTGCCAGAGAACACCAAGCTTGGCAAATTCGCCACTGGTGCCCTGTGCTCTTCATAGATGAAAGCAGGTTCACACTGAGCACATGTGACAGACATGACAGAGTCTGGAGACGCCATGGAGAACGTTCTGCTGCTTACAACATCCTCCAGCATGACCTGTTTGGCGGTGGGTCAGTAATGGTGTGGGGTGGCATTTCTTTGGGGGGGCCGCATAGCCCTCCATGTGCTTGCCAGAGGTAGCCTGACTGCCATTAGGTACCAAGATGAGATCCTCAGACCCCTTGTGAGACCATATGCTGGTGCGTTTGGCCCTGGGTTCCTCCTAATGCAAGACAATGCTAGACCTCATGTGGCTGGAGTGTGTCAGCAGTTCCTGCAAAAGAAAGGCATATATGCTATGGGCTGGCCCGCCTGTTCCCCAGACCTGAATCCAATTGAGCACATCTGGGACATCATGTCTCGCTCCATCCACCAACACCACGTTGCACCACAGACTGTGCAGGAGTTGGCGGATGCTTTAGTCCAGGTCTGGGAGGACATCCCTCAGGAGACCACCCGCCACCTCATCAGGAGCATGCCCAGGCATTGTAGGGAGGTCATATGGGCACGTGGAGGCCACACACACTACTGAGCCTCATTTTGACTTGTTTTAAGGACATTACATGATTTTGAGTGTGACTCCATATCCAGACCTTTATGGGTTGATAAATTTGATTTCCATTGATAATTTTTGTGTGATTTTGTTGTCAGCACTTTCAACTATGTAAATTCGAAAGTATTTCATACGATTAGTTCATTCATTCAGGTCTAGGATGTGTTATCTTAGTGTTCCCTTTATTTTTTTTTTCAGCAGTGTATATTAATCATGTAGATATAAAATAGATAGATTTTCTAAAGGAATTGCTTTAAGACTGTACAATCTGTGCATAATTCATACACCGTTATGCCAGTTTGATTCATATTTTGACTGTCAGGTAGACACATAGACATACATGCAGTAAGAGCTCCCTCGTGTGTCTGTACGCCATTTTTAATAGTAGTAGTTTGTCTTTATCTTGCATCATCCCTTGACTAGAATGTTGGCCTATCTTCCAGTAGGTTGCATAAATGTATACTGTAAAAAACCATGTGTTGATAATTCCATTTTTGCCATTTTATAGTAAAACACTCAAAATAAAAAGGTGGTAACAGACTTGTATGAGACAAATTGACATCATGAAGATGTATAGAAATTACAAATTACATTTCATTATTATGAAATATTATGCACTTACCTTTACTTACCTTCTATTCTTTGCAGGGGGGAAAAAGAATTCTTTCTCAGCGTGTAAAGCAAAGGCAGCCACGGCGGGAGGACTCTTGGAGATGGAAGCTTGTTAAACCCCCCAACTTCTCCATTAACAGTAACACAATCCCCAAGGAGTCTACTATTGACATTGAAATGCCACTGCTAGAGACACTGTACCGTATAGACAATCACTGCCTGTAGTTTGGCACCACTGGTACCCGGGGGCCTTCATGTACCACAGCTAGATCCACGAGGATGGAAAACATTGCAAGAATCATCAGGATACATTAATATCCATCACATTCATACTTCCTACGTGCAGTATTCACTGCATACGTGAAGTTCTTGAAGTGACCCAGCCACAGACCAAACAGAGTTCTAACATTGGACATAAACCATGGACAAAGCAAACCTCTTTTATTTAAGAATGGAGCAAAAGGATCAATTTTGTATTTTGTTTCTTCTTTTTATCATTGTATTGTTTATCTCCATAAAACTTGAATGCTTTTATATATCAGATTTAGGATTGATTGATGTATATTTTATTAGTCAGGATATAAAATAATTTCCTGTCCCCAGCCCCACTTTCTGCAAAAACAAACAAAAAAAAAATATTGTGATTTGCTTTTCTGCACGAAAATGTCTTTTTTTTTTTTTTTTTTTTTAATTCTTTATTTACTTAGGGATGGATAGGCAGCCTTTGATGCTTCCATTGTGAAAAGGGTCATATGGAAATATAATGTATTAAAAATATATAAAGAAGAGTTGTTTTTGCAGAGACAATATATGACATTGATGTCGAGGTTATATATTGGTAAGACAAGTAGGTATCCTTAAATTCTTAAATGTTATTTTAGGAAATTAAAGGGGTACTCCGGTGCTTACACATCTTATCCCCTATCCAAGGGATTTGGGATAAAATGCCTGATCGCGGGAGTCCCGCCGCTGGGGACCCCCGTGATCAGTCTGATTACCGACGACCACGCGGCCGGCGGCGTGTGACGTCACGCCCCCGCCCTGTGTGACGTCACGCTCTGCCCCTCAATGCAAGCCTACGGGAGGGGGCGTGACAGCTGTCACACACCCTCCCGTAGGCTTGCATTGAGGGGCGGAGCGTGACATCACACGGGGGCGTGACATCACACGCCGCCCACCCTGTGGTCGCCGGTAATCAGTCCCGGAGCGAACACGCTTCGGGGACAGATTACAAACGGGTGCCGCGTGCAAGATTCCGGGGGTCCCCAGCGGCGGGACTCCCGCGATCAGGCATCTTATCCCCTATCCTTTGGATAGGGGATAAGATGTGTAAGCAACGGAGTACCCCTTTAAGGGTGCTCTTACATGGTAATTTGTGGAAAATGCATAAATTAGGAAGAAGTTTAGTAGCCACAACCTATAATTAGTTCAGTATACAATATACAGTCAATTAAACCTACTTGTTCCCAAGGTCAGTTATAGAAGAATAAGTCCGTGTTCACACTAGCGTCCATTTATAACACAGCCAAAACAGCAAGGCTGGATATGTTTAAATAAATCCTGATGGGTCCTATTGTATTATAATGGCTTTTAAGAACTATTTTTGCTGTCAGTAATATTGGAAATGCTGATGGCAGGCCCACAAATCAAGTGTGAACAGACTGTTATCCACTGACTTTATGTAGCCATTGTTTTGCTAAAGAAGGAATACATCATTCAGCCCAGATGGCATGCCAAAGGTTGACCTCCTATAAGCTCATGGCTGGCACTCATTAATGTTGTTGTACATTGCATTGTGCTATCTTTCTTATTAGTTGTGCAGAAGGTGACAATAAGAAGATGCATTTCATGTCACTTGCCATAAATAGTATAATCTAACTGCAGTCCTCTGCTAGCCCCATCTTTGCTTCTTCAAGAGAATTTCAAGATGATCCCTTATTTTTCACAAATAACCATGACCTCTGTCTTTTATCTGTTTGTATTATGTCAAACACATATTTAATATATAATTAATCTTGGTAGAAGACGTGCAGAGTCTTAGATTTGGCCCATTTGGAGAACCATGCCATCAGTCACAAGGAAAGGGTGATGCAGTTTTGTGTATTACTCCTCAATATTTTATGAAAAAAAGAGCCCAGCACTTGGATTCATTGTTACAATGTAAAATGTTCTGTATCGTAGTTGTATTTTTTTTTCTTCTGCTAACCTATAGTGGGATTTGATGCCAGTTGTAAAAAAAAATAAGAATTTTGATGTGTCCCTTTATTGATAGCAAAGTAAAGGCTTTGCAGAAAAAAATGTCAATTCAATTCAATTATTTTTGGTCATTCCAATATGAGTTAATGTGCTGAGCATATGTTTTAAAAAAATAAATAAAAAGCTTTGTAATAAAACAGAAAAAAATACTATACTATTTGTTGCTAAGGAAATCCATGGTGTGGTCTTTTTATTTATATGAGTTACATTATTTATCACACACATGCCAACACGTGTTTTGACCTACTACCCGGACCTGTAGTTACAGAATAAATGCAAAGATGGTGTACACATTTTTAGAATGTGGGAAGCTGTGGTTAAAGGGTTTCTTTTGAAATTCAAGTATACCTACAGAGTTGTTCTTCCACCAGTTCTGCATAGTTGCGGGGATGTAGCCCACACTTGGTGGTCTGGTTACTGAGGCAACCATACGATGCCCAGGGAGTTCCTATGCACAAACCCTTTTCTAAGTATGACTCATGCATGGAACTCGGCCTAGGCAACCCCAGTGCCCACCAAACTTAACAAAAGGTACACTTTGAACATTGATGATCTGTCCTAAGCATATGAAAACTTAAAGAGTACCTGTCATGATCTTGATACATTTTGTAATCCTCCCAGTTCATTGCCCCCATCATGATAGACCACCCCCTGCCTTTAGTTTTTTAGTTTTCTACCTTTATATTGCTCTGTATTTTCTGCTCAGTCAGATTCACAGACTGAGAATGGGCGTTACCCAGCAGCCATGACATCATTTGAAGCCATACAGGGGAGAACTTCCTCCCTCACTCTGCTACACACAGCCCAGAGCTGTTCAGTGTGAGAGGAGCTATGATTGGCTAAGGCTGCACACACCACCCTCAGCACTCCAGACTGCATTTCCTGATTTTGCACTTCTGCCAGGCCAGCAGGAGTCCAAATTCTGTGCAAGAGATGGAGGGAAATGTGCTCTGGATAAGTAGGGAGACACCTAGTGGCAGCTTTTTTAAACACAAAACAGAAATCTTACATTAGAAAGATTTTTTTATTTACCATAAGTGTACAAACAAAAATTTGTTTTAATGATAGTGCCCATTTAAAAACAGCTCCAATATGTAAGAGTATGGGCAAGACAACTACTTACCTATTCTCCTCAGGTACAACCGTGGTATTGGCCACAACATGTGGTTTTGCAGTTGTTCAGATGAATGTAGCTCCCACAGCAGCCTTTTCTAACAGAATGCTGTTTATGGAAGCAATGCATAGGTAGAGTAGGTAGCCTTTATTGCGGACAATGGGGGAGATTTATCAAAACCTGCACACAGGAAAAGTTGACCAGATGTCCATAGCAACCAATCAGATTGATTCTTTCATTTAGAGAAAGGGCCTCTCAAAAATGAAAGAAGCAATCTGATTGGTTGCTATGGGCAACTAGTCAACTTTTCCTCTACACAGGTTTTGATACATTTCCCCCAATGTGTTTCAGGCTCGATTAGTCCCTTTTTTAGGCCAAAACATGAAATGGCCTCAAACATTTCTTTATATACATAAACAGATACAAATGGCCCAGAAATAATCAACATTAACAAATGTTACCTACAGTTAAAAAATAAATAGATGAATAAAGTTATGTATTTAAACATATACCATCAGCATCAAACATAAGCAAATATTTAGTAAATCCTAATAGCAAACATTAAAAGGATACAAGCAAAGGTTATGAGTAAAGGACAAGGTGTGTAGCAGTTCAATAAGAGTCTATGGGAGGCTGAAGATTGAGAGCTAATCGGTGTTGGTGTATTGAGTATAAAGGGTCCAGAAGATCACTAAATATTTGCAAATGTTTAAAGGGGTAGTTCGGAGAAATACAGCTGATCCCCTATCCACAGGAAAGGGGATGTGTCTCTTTGCAAGGAGTCCAACCACTGGGACCATTCCACAATCTCCTGCCTGACACCCCAGCTTTCTGAGAGGAGCATGTGCTACAGATGGCACATGCTTTATTAGTTTTCTATGGGAGCACATGTAGCACACGCTCCTCTCAGAGAGAGGCAGGAGACCTCGGGGGGTCCAGTGGTTAGACCTCCCCGTAATCAGACACTTCACCCCTATCCTGTGGATAGAGGATAAGTTGTTTTTTGCCGGACTACCCCTTTTATGTTAATGTTATATTTGTTATACATTTATTTGTCAATATTCATTACTTGTATGTAACATTAATATGTTAATTGTTTTCAAGGTCATATGCACCTGTGTATGTACAGTATATAAGAACTATGTGAGGCAATTGTATGTGTGGACCTGACAAAGGGAACGCTATGGGCTTACAGCAACTTTCAATAGATTTAGATTGACTGAACTTTATAGTCTTTCTCAAAGCATCTTAAATAGTTTATTATACTGTGGTTGGAGTGGTAGACATTTTGAAGTATGTGCATTCCTTGGTCTTACCATGGTCTTTACTTGAGATAAAATCTTCTGCCATCCGATTCCTTACCAACATCTATCCCAATTCTGTATAGAAAAACAATAAATAGGATGAATTGCTCAACTCTACACACCCCAAACTCTAATCCAGACATTTCCGAAAGCTGTGTTCATGAAGAGTGTTTCTCGGCACTTCTGAAAAGAGACTCAATCCAGTAAGTACGAGCTACTTTACAGGAAGGTATATAAAACTTATAACCGCTTTTTACAAAACAGTAAATTGATACTCCGAGTAGACAAAATGGCACCTAATAATATAGACCAGACCTGAGACACTGGAAAGTATAAGTCTAACTACAACTCAATGTCATCCTTTACCTGACGTCCCTACAATGTACAAAGAGCTGAAACCCAGCCCTTGGCTGCAGAGTGCAGACTATGATTGTCCTGTGGTCAGGAGAACTGGCAGTGACTGCCTCTGCCAACTCATTGACTGTCAAATGATATCCGCCGTGTTCTTAAAGAATGGTAAATAGATCTGGGAAGTGGGACAGAAAACTGCAAGATCCAAAAAAAGCAGAGAACACTGACTGGAAATAAAATGTTTTGCTTATATCCTTGGCTTGAAAATGGCTGACCAAGTTAAAAAAAAATGTTCCTCCTAAAACAAACAGCTATTTCAGGCCTTAATATAGACACTCGCCATAAATGCCTGTTACAGGCACATGTGCCACTTAGTGGCTGCCTAGAACATACAGCTGTGTGATCAAATGACATTTAAGTGACACTTACATTGCCAGATATTTTCATTAAGAGCTTTACATGGACAGGAAGGTTTATGTGTTACTGTTGCTTTTATATTGACAACATATTCTGCAGTACAGTACTGTACAGATATTGTTATTACTTACATCAATCCCTGTGCCCTATGCGCTAAGATTCACTTTCTCACACACATTCACAAGTGGGTCAATTTAATCTTAAAGAGGTACTCTGGTGGCAAAAAATAATTCTGTTTAACTGTTGCCAGAAACATTTTTCTTTAAAGGGGTACTCCACTGGAAAACATCTTTTTTGTAATCAACTGGTGCCAGAAAGTTAAACAGATTTGTAAATTTCATCTATATATAAAAATCTTAACCCTTCCAATACTTATCAGCTGCTGTATACTACAGAGAAAGTGGTAGTTGTGTCAGGAACTGTCCAGAGCAGGATAGGTTTGTTTGTTCCTGCTCTGGACAGTTCCTGATATGGACAGAGATGTCAGCAGAGGGCACTGTGGTCAGACAGAAAAGAACTTCACAACTTTCTCTGCAGTATACAGCAGCTGATAAGTACTGGAAGGATTAAGATTTTTAAATAGAAGTAATTTACAAATCTACCGTATTTAACTTGTTGGCACCCGTTGATTTAAAAAATTAGTTTTACAGCTGAGTACCCCTTTAAGCCAATTTCACCTATCAGTCTAGGAGGAAACTAAAGTACCCAGAGTTACTCCATGCAGATGTTGGGCTTTTCAGAGTCGAAGGACAAAGGTACTACCCAAAGTTATTGTAAGCATCGGAGGTCATGCATACTGTATAGCCATATTATACCTCTGCACTAGCTTCAAGTTTAACTTTAATGCTATTAAACTCTAGTGGCGCTGCCGAGCGTTGTGACCCTCCAGCTCACAGCAACCCAGGACTGAAGAGTGCCACACACACAACAATTTTATCACAATGGCTCAGACTATTTTATAAAATTTTGGACAGCCTTTGACTGTCTAGTTCTAGTTTTACTCCGATGTCCGATGCGCCTCAATCTTGGCACAGCATGTTGCATTTTAGGCCACACCAGCTCCCTCGTGAGGTCACCTCCCCCCCCCCCCCCCCACCACTAAGCCATTCTCCTTGTTTAGTGAGGCGCAAAATGAGTTTAAAACATATAACAAATGTGTATTAAATGAAAATTCAGCACACTACACCAAGATGTTCCAACGTTAGGCACAATTTAAGAAAAAAAGAAAAGCTAATCTTTTATATCTGAAGAAGGAAAACCATAAAATTGACCTCTTACACCTCTTCCAGATATAATAAGGGCTGCCTAAGGCAAAACAAAAGTCAATAAGCAAAACAAGACATGAACTGTGCCGATCAATCCACAACAGGCTTTTTGAAAATGTCTGGCACCACTACCTCCCATAGTGCTATAGCTGGTAGTTTTATTTGTTCTCCGAACTGGTCTCCTCCCCCTTAGGCTCCATTACCTAAGGGCAAACAGGTTCATCTTCTTTTAGGATGGGTGCTAGCATCCACGGTCAATGTTTGCTGATTCTGCTTTGCCACAGCCATGAGTCTGTCCGCAGCTCCTAGCACTGCAACCCATAAGCCTTCAAAAGCCAAGAGCAAAAGAGCACACACCATACAAATATAACCTACATTCATACAAGTATAAAATAACAAAACAGTTAACAAAATCCCACAGAGGCCAAGCCCTAAGGAAACAACCCTATAGCATTATCCCTCCTCCACCAAACTTTGTATTTGGCATGAAGGGATGACCTTGGTAGGCCACAATTCTTAGGTAAACCCTTCTGCCCAGGGTATGCCAAAAAAAACATTCCCCACACCATTATTCTACCTCCACCTATTGACATCATTGCATGAGAAAATTCCACAGGGTGGGTGGTTTCCGATTTTCTGGCCCCAGCTAGACTAGTATCGATAGACCAGGCCTTGTTAAAGGTCACACTTATGATATAGATATTCAAATATGGATTCACACTGAAGCTGATCCACATTAAACCTTCTGATTTGAATTTATTCTGTACTATGGGGTCACGTGTCTAATTTCCATACAGGAAAACTCCAGTGGTGAAAGGCAGGTGCCTTTAAAGGGGTACTCCACTGCCCCAGCATCTGGAATATTTAGATCCGAATGCTGGGTGGGGGCTGCGGGGGTCGTGATGTCATGGCCACGACCCCTCATGACATCATGCCACACCCCCTCAATGCAAGTCTCTGTGATGGGGCGTGACGACCGTCATGCCCCCTCCCATAGACTTGCATTGAGGGGGTGTGGCATGACATCATGAGGAGGCGTGGCATGATGTCACAAGGGGCATGGCTGTGACATCATGACCCCCGCAGCCCCCACCCAGTGTTCGGACCTAATTGTTCCGGTCGCTGGGGCAGTGGAGTACCCCTTTAATAATGTGGCCATTCAGCGTTTATCTTGCTAATATGCTTTGGTACTCAAGGAAACCAATAGAAACATAAAGAGAATATACTGTAGAAAGTCCTTACAGAAGACTAGTTGGAATGAAACCCTTGCTCTTCATGCTATAGTTAAAGGGGTACTCCACTGGAAAACATTTTTTTTTTTTTAAATCAACTGGTGCCAGAAAGTTAGATAGATTTGTAAATTACTTCTATAAAAAAATCTTAATCCTTCCAGCAGGGGCGTACCTAGAGCATTTGGCACCCGGGGCGGACCCTTTGTTTGGCACCCCCCCCTCCCTCCCCTCCCCCCAGGGGCGGACTGACAACACTCGGGGCCCCCGGACCAAAAAAAAAGGCAAGGGCCCCTGCTAGGCTCTGCAGCTCGTCAATCTTCTGCCACATCCCTATTCCACCCAAATCCCACACACAATAAATAAAAAAAAATTTATATATGTAAGAAACACTTTAACGTAAGTAAATTTCCATGACCAATAATACCAGGAGTAAATATAGACCACCACACAATAACTGGATAATACCGCCATACTGTATTGAATAAAACCACTATACACAGAGCAGTATACTATAAGGAATCTGTATACAATATAAGTGATTATATACAGGACCATATGGCGGTAGATATCAGCTGTACACAGGATGTGTATACCATATAAGTGATTACAGTTACATTTTGGGACTCACAATTACGTCTTTTCTGATCAGCGGCGTCCTCTTTCCTTTTCTTCTCTGTCCGGATAAGACATCTGCAGGAAAAACATGTCAGACTCTGCATATATTCAGTGCCCTCCCCTCAACCACAATCTTCCCATCTATAGGCCCACAAACTGTAATAATGTCCTCTTTGGTGTCCTGCACAGTAAAAGGGCAGGTAGGTAGCCAGGAAACCCCCTCTTTCCCATAGGTAAATGCAGAGTTACACCCCCCCCTTTTTCCCATAGGTATATGCAGAGTTACACCCCCCTCTTTCCCATAGGTATATGCATAGGTATATGCAGAGTTACACTCCCCCCCCCCCCCCCTCTTTCCCTTAGAAAGTAGTGAGTACAGCTCTGGAGTATAATACAATACTCTGGGTCCTAAGGCAGTGTTTGCCAACCCAGGCGCCTCCAGCTATTGCAAAACTACAACGCCCAGCATGCCAAGACAGCCAAAGGCTGTCCGGGCATGCTGGCAGTTGTAGTGTTGCAACAGCTGGAGGCTCCCTGGTTGGGAAACACTGGGTTAGGCCTTAAAGGGGTAGTCCAGTGGTGAAAAACTTATCCCCTATCCTAAGGATAGGGGATATGTTTGAGATCGCGGGGGGTCCGACCGCTGGGGCCCCCTGCGATCTCCTGTACGGGGCCCCGACAGCCCGCGGGAAGGGGGCGTGTCGACCTCAGCACGCAGCGGCCGACACGCCCCCTCAATACATCTCTATGGTAGAACTGGAGATTGCCGAAGGCAGCGCTCCGACTCTGTCATAGAGTTGTATTGAGGGGGCGTGTCGGCCGCCGCTTCGTGCGGAGGTCGACACGCCCCCTTCCCGCGGGCTGTCGAGGCTCCGTACAGGAGATCGCAGGGGGCCCCAGCGGTCGGACCCCCCGCGATCTCAAACTTATCCCCTATCCTTAGGATAGGGGATAAGTTGTTCACCACTGGGTCACCACTGGACTACTCCTTTAAGGCAGTGTTTGCCAACCCGGGCACCTCCAGCTGTTGCAAAACTACAACTCCCAGCATGCCTAGACAGCCAAAGGCTCTCCGAGCATGCTGGCAGTTGTAATTTTGCAACAGCTGGAGGCTCCCTGGTTGGGAAACACTGGGTTAGGCCTTAAGGCAGTGTTTGCCAACCCGGGCGCCTCCAGCTGTTGCAAAACTACAACTCCAAGCATGCCTAGACAGCCAAAGGCTCTCCGGGCATGCTGGCAGTTGTAGTGTTGCAACAGCTGGAGGCTCCCTGGTTGGGAAACACTGGGTTAGGCCTTAAGGCAGTGTTTGCCAACCCGGGCGCCTCCAGCTGTTGAAAAACTACAACTCCCAGCATGCCTAGACAGCCAAAGGCTCTCCGGGCATGCTGGCAGTTGTAGTGTTGCAACAGCTGGAGGCTCCCTGGTTGGGAAACACTGGGTTAGGCCTTAAGGCAGCGTTTGCCAACCGGGCGCCTCCAGCTGTTGCAAAACTACAACTCCCAGCATGCCTAGACAGCCAAAGGCTCTCCGAGCATGCTGGCAGTTGTACTTTTGCAACAGCTGGAGACTCCCTGGTTGGGAAACACTGGGTTAGGCCTTAAGGCAGTGTTTGCCAACCCGGGAGCCTCCAGCTGTTGCAAAACTACAACTCCCAGCATGCCTAGACAGCCAAAGGCTCTCCGGGCATGCTGGCAGTTGTAGTTTTGCAACAGCTAGAGGTACCCTGGTTGGGAAACACTGGCTTAGGCCCTAAGGCAGTGTTTGCCAATCTGGGTGCCTCCAGCTGTTGCAAAACTACAACTCACAGCATGCCCGGACAGCCAATGGGGTTGAAGGGGGGAGGTAGAAGGGGGGCAGGCAGGTGGGGGGTTACCTATATGGTGGCGGGTGATGGGAGGGAGGCCATGCAGGTGGTTACCTGTACGGCCACAGTAGCGGGAGGCTTGGCGCTGCAACATTCTGCTGGAGGGCGCATGCCCATCTCCAGCGCGCTCCTCTCTGCTGGCACCACGTCTCGCGCGTCATCACTAACGTGATGACGCTTCTCCTAGGCAGCCACAGCGGTTCTGTAGGGCCGCAGGCTGCCTGGGAGGTAAGGAAAGGGGGGGGAGGCGGGCGTGGGGGTTGGAGGCACGGCTCTGGGGGGGGGTTGCGGGCGGACACAGAGCGCGGGCGGCGGCAAACAGCGCGGGAGGCGGCAAAGTGTTTAAAAAAAAAAAAACTTTAATTTTGCGGCGGCGGGTCAGTCCGCCCCTGGCACCCCCCTTGAGAGCTGCACCCGGGGCGGGCCGCCCCCCGCGCCCCCCCCCTAGGTACGCCACTGCCTTCCAGTAATTATCAGATGCTGGTTGATCCACAGGAAGTTCTTTTCTTTTTGAATTTCCTTTTTTGTCTGACCACAGTGCTCTCTGCTGACACCTCTGTTTCTTTTAGGAACTGTCCAGAGTAGGAGCATATCGCCATAGAAAACCTCTGTTGCTCTGGACAGTTCCTAAAATGGAGAGAGGTGTCAGCAGAGAGCACTGTTGATTCCTGTGGATCATTATAGCAGCTAATAAGTACTGGACGGATTAAGATTTTTTAATAGAAGTAATTTACAAATCTGTTTAACTGTCTGGCACCAGTTTATTTAAAAAAAATGTTTTCCAGTGGAGTACCCCTTTAAGGAAAAAAGAGTAATCCCTTTGCTACCATGCTGTGAAAATGCATCTTTATTTAGCATAACAATAAATTTGCCCGGGTAACTCTGTGTATGGCAACAAGCATTATATATGTGTTTATTCTGTATGTGTGTATATAGTGATTGAGGATCGTCAAGCAGTTGTGGCTTCTGATATAGAAGAGATTACTGCGGTGTAAGTTATTTGAAACCTCACGGCCTCTTTTCAAAGGCATTGAGATATTTTATTGTTTAATCTGTTTTTAATTTTGACACGTATCCGTTTCCCATTTGGCATCCTCCTGAGAAAACCAGAACCATCTGCTGTCTCAAACATAGGGGGGTGCATGCGGCATTTACAGGCTCATCTCCTCTTGCCCTCTGCAGACAATTATACTTATAGTAATGCTTCTTCTAATGGCCTCATATTGTAATGGTTACATCCAAGGAAAGAGGGCAGCCTAATTCAAACAATCAGTATGTCTACAGGGAGCCGCAGGTCAGGCTCATACTACCGGGTGGGCCATTTATATGGATACACCTTAATAAAATGGGAATGGTTGGTGATATTAACTTCCTGTTTGTGGCACATTAGTATATGTGAGGGGGGAACTTTTCAAGATGGGTGGCGACCATGGCGGCCATTTTGAAGTCGGCCATTTTGAATCCAACTTTAGTTTTTTCAATAGGAAGAGGGTCATGTGACGCATCAAACTTATTGGGAATTTCACAAGAAAAACAATGATGTGCTTGGTTTTAACATAACTTTGTAAATAACTCATGAAAGAATAAAGTTACGTTAAAACCAAGCACATCATTGTTTTTCTTGTGAAATTCCCAATACGTTTGATGTCTCAGTGCTCTCTGCTGACATCTCTGTCCATTTTAGGAACTGTCTAGAGCAGCATATGTTTGATATGGGGATTTTCTTCTACTCTGGACACTTCTTAAATGTACAGCAGATGTCAGCAGAGAGCACTGTGGTCTTGATGTCAGCAGAGAGCTCTGTGTTCCAAAAAGAAAAGAATTTCCTCTGTAGTATTCAGCAGCTAATAAGTACTAGAAGGATTAAGATTTTTTTTAATAGAAGTAATTTAAAAATCTGTTTAACTTTCTGGCACCAGTTGATAAAAAATAAAAAATAAAAAATAGTTTTCCACCGGAGTACCCCTTTAAATAAAAATGAGTAGATAGCTAACACATGTATACAAGTAAGGCAAGTCCTTACAAATAAAAGTAGGAAAGAGCTGCTGGAAGTTGTAAATCACTGTCTATGTAGAGGACAGGAGATTCTTCAGGGTCTTGAACAGTACATGCAATGTCCTGATAAAGTAAAATGTAGCCGCGCTTACCTGGTGCCCAATGGCATAACTCTCGCAATGGTGAAGTGTGTTACAGAATGTGTAGTACCTCCCTGTACTGTAGGGAAGCGCTACCAGACAGCTAGTGAGTGCATGCACTTCAGTAATACAGGTGTGCAATGCTCATTCTCACGCTCATTGGTCAGTTCTTCCAGCCATTGACACATTTAACAGATTTGGACTAAATGTAGCATTGTATGTTGAAGTCCATTGTATGTTGAAAAAATTGGTATGTTGAGGCCATTGGAGCAAGGGCAATTCTCTGTATCAATCTCTCTGAAAATCTCAGCCAATCACTGGCCACAGTAGTTACTCACTTAGTTTTAGCCAGACAGCAACCAGGATGTGGAAAGCAGCAAGGACCGGGCACCACTGGAACAGCAGTGGTGGGGGATCATAGCAGGAAAGTACAGTTTTATTTATCCAGGTATCTGCTGTATCAAGGTATAAATAGGTAAATGTGTCATTCAGACAACTGAGAATGCTGAATTACCACTCAGTCTGTCCAGAGAGATGGAACCTAGAAACAGTTTACTTGTGATTAAGGTTGGTGGGATTCCTCTGCAATGTTATCCGTCAGAATTCTTTATAAGAATTTTATTAAACATTTTCATACAGGAGTACTTTTATATTGTGTGACAAGTGCATGCCGTAGGTGGAAGAATTGATAGAAACAACTACGAGGTAATTGAATAAACTGTGCAAATCCTTTAACCCCTCGAAGCTGTTTAATCTTATCCCTGTTTAAAAAAATATGTATATGTATAAAAAAAAATATAAAGAATCAAGGCTAACATGTACAGTGGGTAAAAAAAGTATTTAGTCAGCCACTAATTGTGCAAGTTCTCCCACTTAAAAAGATAAGAGGCATGTAATTTTCATCATAGATATACCTCAAATATGAGAGACCTAATGAGAAAAAAAATCCATAAAATCACATTGTCTGATTTTTAAAGAATGTATTTGCAAATTATGGTGGAAAATAAATATTTGGTCACCTACAAACAAGCAAGATTTCTGGCCCTCACAGACCTGTAACTTCTTCTTTAACCCCTTAAGGACTCAGCCCATTTTCACTTTAAGGACCCGAGCATTTTTTGCACATCTGACCACTGTCACTTTAAGCATTTATAACTCTGGGATGCTTTTACTTTTCACTCTGATTCCAAAATAGTTTTTTCGTGACATATTCTACTTTATGTTAGTGGTAAATTTTTGTTGATACTTGCATCATTTCTTGGTAAAAAAAAAAAATCCACAATTTGATGAAAAATTTGAAAATGTTGCATTTGTTTTCACTTTGAAGCTCTCTGCTTATAAGGAAGATGGACATCCCAAATAAATTATATATTGATTCACACATACAATATGTCTACTTTATATTTGCATCATAAATTTGACATGTTTTTACTTTTGGAAGACACCAGAGGGATTCAAAGTTCAGCAGCAATTTTCCAGTTGTTCACAAAATGTTCAAAATCTGAATTTTTCAGGGACCAGTTCAGTTTTGAAGTGGATTTGAAGGGTCTTCATATTAGAAATACCCCATAAATGACCCCATTATAAAAACTGCACCCCTCAAAGTATTCGGAAGACATTCAGAAAGTGTGTTAACCCTTTAGCTGTTTCACAGGAGTAGCAGCAAAGTGAAAGAGAAAATTCAAAATCTTCATTTTTTACACTCGCATGTTCTTGTAGACCCAGTTTTTGAATTTTTACAAGGGGTAAAAGGAAAGAAATCACCCTAAAATTTGTACCCCAATTTCTCTTGAGTAAGGAAATACCTTGTATGTGAATGTGAAGTGCTCTGTGAGTGCACCAGAGGGCTCAAAAGGGAAGGAGCGACAATGGGATTTTGAAGATTGAGTTTTTCTGAAATGGTTTTGGGGGGCATGTCACATTTAGGAAGCTAAAAACAGCCAAAAAAAAAAAAACACATGGCATACTATTTTGGAAACTACACCCCTCAAGGAATGTAACAAGGGGTGCAGTGAGCCTTAACACCCCACAGGTGTTTGATGACTTTTCATTAAAGTTGGATGTGTTAATGAAAAAAAAAAATTTCATTAGAATGCCATTTTCCCCCCAAATTTTACATTCAGGCACCATGGGGGCTTTGTAAACGCACGTGGCCTTCAATTATAGACACATTCTCTCTCCAAAAGACCAATGGCGCTCCTTCTCTTCTGATAATTGTAGTTTGCCTGCAGAGCACTTTATATACACACATGGGGTATTTCCATACTCAGAAGAAATTGGGTTACAAATTATGGGGGCTTTTTTCCTATTACCCCTTGTGAAAATGAAAAATTTGGGATAACACCAGCATTTTAGTGAAATAAATAAGAAAATTTCATTTTCTCGTCCAACTTTAACGAAAATTCTTCAAACATCCGTGGTGGGGTGTTAAGGCTCACTATACCCCTTTTTACATTCCGTGAGGGGTGTAGTTTCCAAAATGGGGTTACATGTGGGTGTTTTTTTTTTTTTGCATTTATGTCAGAATTGTGGAACGATCAGCCACCCCTGTGCAAATCACCTCAAATGAACATGGCTCTCTCATTCCTGAGCCTTGTTGTGCGCCCGCAGAGCATTTTACGTCCACATATGGGGTATTTCCATACTCTGGGGGCCTCTGTTTCCTTTTACTTCTTATGAAAAGTATGGGGCAACACCAGCATGTTGGTGTAAAAAATAAAAAAATTTTACAATAACCTGCTGGAGTAGACCCCAACTTCACCTTTTCATAAGGGGTGAAAGGAAAAAAAGACCCCCAAAATTTGTTAGGCAATTTCTCCAGAGTACGGAAATACCCCATATGTGGCCCTAAACTGTTGCCTTGAAATACGACAGGGCTTTGAAGTGAGAGAGCGCCATTCGCATTTGAGGCCTAAATTAGGGATTGCATAGGGACGGACCCGGATGCTAGAATTACACTTGCCTCCAATACTAAAATTACCCTACGGCAGTGTTTCCCAAACAGGGTGCCTCCAGCTGTTTAAAAACTCCCAGCATGCCTGGACAGTCAATGGCTGTCCGGCAACACTGAAAGTTGTTGTTTTGCAACAGCTGGAGGCTTTGTTTTGGAAACACTGCCGTAACAGACGTTTTTCATTTTTATTGGGGGGAGGTAAGTGTAGTGTTTTACCCTTTATTTTGTGTAGCCTAGTGTAGTGTAGTGTTTTTAGCTGCAGCGGAAAATTTGCTGAATCTCAAACTTGCAGTGAGAAACTCACTGTAAACCCCCACCCATGTGAATGTACCCTGCACATTCACATGGGGGGGGGGGGGGGGGCAAACCTCCAGCTGTTGCAGAACTACAACTCCCAGCATGCTCTTTAGCTGTCCGTGCATGCTGGGTGTTGTAGTTATGCAACAGCTGGAGCCACACCAGTTGCAAAACACTGAGAGTTTGTTACTTAATTCAAAGTTTTGCAACCAGTGTGCCACCAGCTGTTGCAAAAGTACAACTCCCAGCATGTACGGACAGCCAAAGGGCATGCTGGGAGTTGTAGTTTGCAACAGCTGGAGGCACACTGGTTGCGAAACACTGAGTTAGGTAACAAACTTTGTGTTTCGCAACCAGTGTGCCTTCAGCTGTTGCAAAAACTACAACTCTCAGCATGCAGGGACAGCTGAAGGGCATGCTGGGACTTGTAGATATGCAACAGCTGGAGGCATACTACTACAACTTCCAGCATGCCCTTTGGCTGTCCGTGCATGCTGGGAGTTGTAGTTATGCAACAGCTAGAGGCACACTGGTTGCAAAACACAGAGTTTGTTACTTAACTCAGTGTTTCCCAACATGTGTGTCTCCAGCCTTTGCAAAACTACAACTCCTAGCATGCATGGTCTGTCAGTGCATGCTGGGAGTTATAATTTTTTAACAGCTGGAGGCACACGGATTGGGAAACATTTAGTTAGGAAACAGACAATGTTTCCCAACCAGTGTGCCTCCAGTTGTTGCAAAACTACAGCTCCCAGCATGCCCAAAAAGCCGAAGGGCATGTTGGGAGTTGCAGTTATGCAACAACTTTAGGAGAACAGTTTGGAGACCACTGTGTAGTGGTGTCCAAACTGATGTCCTCCAGATGTTGCAAAACCATAAATCCAAGCATGCTCAGACTGCCCAGGCATGCTGGGAGTTGTAGTTCGACAACATCTGAAGGGCTAGATGTTGCCGAACTACAACTTCCAGCATGTCTGGGCAGTCTGGGCATGCTTGGAGTTGTAGTTTTGCAACATCTGGAGCGCTACAGTTTGGGCACCACTGTATAGGGGTCTCCACACTGTGCTCTTCCAGATGTTGCAAAACTACAACTCCCAGCATGCTGAGACTGTCCAGACATGCTGGAAATTGTAGTTCTGCAACATCTGAAGGACCAGATGTTACAGAACTACAACTCCCAGCATGCCTGGGAAGTCTGGGCATGCTTGGAGTTGTAGTATTGCAACATCTGGAGGGCTACAGCTTGGGCACCACTGTATAGTGATCTCCAAACTGTGGCCCTCCAGATGTTGCAAAACTGCAACTCCCAGCATGCCCAGACAGCCTTTGGCTGTCTGGGCATGCTGGGAGTTGTAGTTTGGCAACTCCTAGAAGGCAGCAGTGAAGATCCCTTACCACTGATCTTCACTGCTGCCTCCATTCCCGCATGCTTTGTGCTGCTGGTCCCGCCGTGATCGCTGGTCCCCCTCCGCAATTGCTGATCTCCCATACTCTGACCCCCGCCGCCATCTTCTCTCCGCTCTGCCCGGATATCCAGGGGCGGGCAGAGCAGGCATTTCAACTTTAACCCCTCCTGTCCCCAACTGCCACTGGTCGGTCAGTCCTGACCAACCAATGACAGGGGATAGGAGGAGGTGGCATCCCTGTCATCTCGCTTCTATCCTTTAGGATGATCGGAGCTGTCTCTGACAGCTCTTATTATCCCTATTTTTCTGGGCTATCGGGTCATCAGAGGCCCGATCAGCCCAGAATCATCGCAAATCGCCGATCTGAATTGATCGGCAATTTGCGGGCGTCGCCGACATGGGTTGGTCCCCCCAGGCCTTGTCACGGGATGCCTGCTAAATGATTTCAGCAGGCATACCAGCCCGGTCCAGAAATACTAAGGGCATACAGGTACACTCTGAGTCCTAAAGGATCGGGGATGCAGGGCGTATGCATACGCTCTGCATCCCCAAGAGGTTAAGTCTCCTCTGTCCTCCACTCATAACCTGTATTAATGGCACCTGTTTGAACTTGTTATCAGTGTAAAAGACACCTGTCCACAACCTCAAACAGTCACACTCCAAACTCCACTATGGCCAAGACCAAAGAACTGTCGAAAGACAGCAGAAACAAAATTGTAGACCTGCACCAGGCTGGGAAGACTGAATCTGCGATAGGCAAGCAGCTTGGAGTGAAGAAATCAACTCTGGAAGCAATTATTAGAAAATGGAAGAGATAGAAAACCACTGAAAATCTCCCTCAATCTGGGGCTTCATGCAAGATCTCACCTCGTGGTGTCAAAATGATCACAAGAACGGTGAGCAAAATCCCCAGAACCACACGGGGGGACCTAGTGAATGACCTGCAGAGAGCTGGGACCAAAGTAACAAAGGCTACCATCAGTAACACACTACGCCGCCTGGGACTCAAATCATGCAGTGTCAGACGTGTCCTCTGCTTAAGCCAGTACATGTCCGGGCCCGTCTGAAGTTTTCTAGAGAGCATTTGGATGATCCAGACGAGGATTGGGAGAATGTCATGTGGTCAGATGAAACCAAAGTAGAACTTTTTGGGAAAAACTCAACTCGTCGTGTTTGGAGGAGAAAGAATGCTGAGTTGCATCCAAAGAACACCATACCTACTGTGAAGCATGTAGAAAGGTTGAATAAGACGGCTCACCTCAGTAATGCTTCCCACACCTGCGCACGGACTAACCGGACTAAGTGCCTCCGGTCCAATAAGTAATAGCAACCAAAGAAGTATCCAGCGCGGTGGAGTGCAAACAGGAAACTTTATTGAAGATACACAGACAGCACAGGTAAAACCAACACATTTCGGGTCAAGCAGGACCCTTAGTCATGGCATGACTAAGGGTCCTGCTTGACCCGAAACGCGTTGGTTTTACCTGTGCTGTCCATGTAGCTTCAATAAAGTTTCCTGTTTGCACTCCACCGCGCTGGATAATTCTTTGGTTGCTATTACTGTGAAGCATGGGGGTGGAAACATCATACCTTGAAGCTGTTTTTCAGCAAAGGGACAAGGACTACTGATCCTTGTAAAGGAAAGAATGAAAATGGCCCCCATGTATCGTGAGATTTTGAGTCAAAACCTCCTTCCATCAGCAAGGGCATTGAAGATAAAACGTTGCTAGTTCTTTCAGCATGACAATGATCCCAAACACACCATTCGGGCAAGGAGTGGCTTGGTAAGAAGCATTTCAAGGTCCTGGAGTGGCCTAGAGGGTGTTGAAAGTCCGTGTTGCCCATTGACAGCCCCAAAACATCACTGCTCTAGAGGAAATCTGCATGGAGGAATGGGCCAAAATACCAGCAACAGTGGGTGAGATTCTCAAAGAATTTTGTGCCAAAGATTAATTTTGGCGCAAAAAGTATCGACCACATTTTCAAAGAGCTTTGTGCCACGGTTTGCACTGTTCACGTCAATTTTGAAAAAGTGGGTGTGTCCACGTATATTGTCTGTTTTACATGACATTTTCAAAGGGGTGAGAATCCAGTTTCCATCAAAAATTTCACACCAGCTTTTTGATAGTGTAGAAATCACAGAAATGGTTGTAGTTTCTTTTGTTTTTTGGGGGGAAAAGGTGTTAAGTAATTATTAAAAAAAGAATTTGCACTCACATTTAAGCTCAGACATGTTTTATTTATAGTTATCGCTTGTCTGGGCACTAGTAACCATGGAATATTTTGTGAGATGTTTCCGCCAGAATTTTCTAATGGATGTAAAATTTGGCACAAAAATTGGCAATTTTGGTCCAAAAAAATCCAATATGGCTGCAACGGAAAAAAAATTTGTGGCGCGAAAAAAAAAGTGCTGCGAAAATGAATTTTCACATATTCTTGATAATGTTGAGCACTGTGGACAAATACAAATCTAGATCTTTGGAGTTGGACTTGTAACCTTGAGATTGTTGATATTTTTCCACAATTTTGGTTCTCAAGTCCTCAGACAGTTTTCTTCTCCTCTTTCTGTTCTCCATGCTTAGTGTGGCACACAGACACACAATGCAAAGACTAAGTGAACTTCTCTAATTTTTAACTTCTTTTTATTTTTCCACAATTTTGAAAGGGTGCCAATAATTTTGTCCAGACCATTTTTGGAGTTTGGTGTGACATTATGTCCAATTTGCTTTTTTTCCTCCTTTTTTTGGTATAGTTCCAATACACACAAAGGGAATAAACATGTGTATAGCAAAACATGTGTTACTGCAACCCTTTTCTGTGAGAAATACTTCATTTTCTAGAAAAATGTCAGGGGTGCCAACATTTACGGCCATGACTGTAAATGTAAGTGCAGGTGCAGGGACCAAGAAAAAAAAAATATATATATATATATATTTTTTTTATAACATTTTTCAATAATAATTATTTATGTTTTTTAATAATTACTTAAAGGGGTTCTCCCTTGTTTATACTGTTTTTTGTTATTATGTTTGTGTGTTATGTGTGTATAATTATGTATTTTTTATGTGTGTTGTGATTATGTATATATGTATTTTATTACCTTTTGTGAAGATCCGGAAGCTGGCCCCTTTTTCTTCCAGCGGCTTTCTGTGTAACCTCGGCCTCCGCCATGTTGTGTTCGGTAAGTGGGATGTTGGGGGGGGTGTTTCTGACGTCTGAGGCAAATCTTTTCTTCCTGTTTCTTCTGTGGCTCAGTAATGAATCTGCGGCCTCTTCCGGCGCATGCGCAGGTATTTAAAAAAAAATTTTTTTTACCAATAAAGTATTTTTTGTCTAATTGACAAACTGTCTGCGCTTGCGCGAAGCTACACTATTAGCGTAGACCTAATGTACGCTACGCTGTTAGCGTAGTACTTGCGTACTCGTGCATGCGCAGGCAGTTTGTCAATTAGACAAAAAAAACTGTATTGGTAAAAATAAAAAATAAACTACCTGCGCATGCGCCGGAAGAGGCCGCAGATTCGTCGCTGAGCCACGGAAGAAACAGGAAGAAAAGATTTGCCTCGGACGTCAGAAGATAGGAAGGACAGAAGCAAGATCACACCCCCTGACATCCCACTTACCGAACACAACGTGGCAGAGGCCGAGGTTACACAGCAAGCCGCTGGAAGAAAAAGGGGTCAGCTTCCGGATCATCACAAAAGGTAAGAATATACATATATACATAATCACAACACACATAAAAAAAACACATACTTATACACACATAACACACAAACATAATAACAAAAAACAGTATAAACAAGGGAGAACCCCTTTAAATAACACATTTTCCCCCAAAAAACTAAGAAAAAAACCCAAAAACAATAAAACTACAACCATTTCTGTGATTTCTACACTATCAAAAAGCTGATGTGAAATTTTTGATGTAAACTGGACTCTCTCCCCTCTGAAAATATAATGTAAAGCAGACAATATACGCGGACATGTCCACTTTTCCAAAACTGACGTGAACAGTGTAAACCATGGCGCAAAGCTCTTTGAAAATGTGGAATCCAAATTCAAATAGAGACAGGTGAGTCCGGCACTGCTGCCCAGAACCAGCTCCCACCAAAGTGAGAATGAATGGATGCACTCACCTGAAGTTCTTGCTAGTAGAAATCTTTATTCACATGCAAAATGTACAGCGGGTAGATGCAGAGGAGCAGCCTCGCAGCAACAGACTGTTTCCTGCGCTCCAAGCGCACTTCCTCGGGCTGCCGATCACTACGAGGCTGCTCCTCTGTGTCTATCCGCTGTACGTTTTATTGCATGTGAATAAAGATTTCTACTAGCAAGAACTTCGGGTGAGTGCACCCATTCATTCACTCACTAGTCAGCTGATGACAGGGAGCCTGTCTGCTTCAATGGGTGGAGCGATTGCTTGGTGGGAGAGAGATCAATCTGCAACTAATGCAACAGCTGTAGGCACCCAGATTGAAAACCACAGGTCTTTGAATGGATGCAGCTCATTTATGTTTCAATGGGTGGGGTGGCTGATGTGTGGTAGGGAGGAAAATGGAATTATGGGATTTGTAGGCAAAAAAGAAAACTCAAACAGGAAATACCAGTTCACAAAAAGCTAGCCACAGTGTTATGGTAATCTCATGACATAGCCATTTAGCCCCAAGACAAGCGCAGATCCTTCCTAAGCATGTCCATTACTGTCTGCCAGGTACGTACTAAAATTTCCTTATGGTGGATAACCCCTTTAACCTTTATATGGGTCACAAATTCGTTTTCATGCCAGAGAGCTCCAAATCCTTGAAGGTAAACGATAACTATTTTGGTTGTCTGCAGCCACCACTAGAAGTCATTGAGCATGCATTAAAGGGGTACTCCACTAGAAAAAAAATGTTTTAAATCAACTGGTGCCAGTAAGTTAAACAGATTTGTAATTTACAAATTTGTAATTTAATCTTAACCCTTCCAGTACATATCAGCTGCTGTTTTTGAATTTCCTTTCTGTCTGACCACAGTGCTCTCTGCTGACACCTCTGTCCATTATAGGAACTGTCCAGAGTAGGAGCAAATACCCATAGCAAACCTATTCTGCTCTGAGCACTTTGGTCGGACAAAAAAGAAATCCAGAAAGAAAAGAACTTCCTGTGGAGTATATAGCAGCTCATAAGTACTGGAAGGATTAAGATTTTTATATAGATGTAATTTACAAATCTGTTTAACTTTTCGGCACCAGAGGAGTACCCCTTTAAGTAACATAGTTCATAAGGTTGAAAAAAAGACCAGAGTCCATTAAGTTCAACCTATATCCTTAATGAGTCTCTACTGAGTTGATCCAGAGGAAGGCAAAAAACCCTCATACTAGAGGTAAAAATTCCTTCCCAACTCCAAATATGGCAGTCAGAATAAATCCCTGGATCAACGTTCTGTCCCTTTAAATCAAGTATACATAACCAGCAATGTTATTACTCTCCAAAAATGCATCCAGACCCCTTTTAAATTCTTTTACAGAGTTCCCCATGACCACCTCCTCCAGGAGAGAATTCCACAGTGTCACTGCTCTTACAGTAAAGAACCCCCGTCTGTGCTGGTGTAGAAACCTTCTTTCCTCTAGACGTAGAGGATGCCCCCTTGTTATAGATATAGTCCTAGGTATAAATAGATCATGGGAGAGATCTCTGTACTGTCCCCTGATATATTTATACATAGTTATCAGGTCTCCCCTAATCCTTCTTTTTTCTAAACTAAATAACCCTAATTCTGATAATCTTTCTGGGTACTGTAGTCCTCCCATTCCCCGTATTTCTCTGGTTGCCTGTCTTTGAACCCTCTCCAGCTCCACTATATCTTTATTGTACACTGGTGCCCAGTACTGTACACAGTATTCTATGTGTGGTCTGACTAGTGATTTGTACAGCGGTAGAATTATTTCCTGGTTGTGGGCATCTATGCCCCTATTGATGCACCCCATGATTTTATTTGACTTAAAAGCAGCTGCCTGACACTGGTCCCTACAGCTAAATTTACTATTAACTAAGACCCCTAAGTCCTTTTCCATGTCAGTCGTCCCAAGTGTTCTTTAATACATAATCCCAGCCCGGATTTTTCTTCCCCATGTGCATTACCTTACATTTATCAGTGTTGAACCTCATCTGCCACTTCCCAGCCCAAACTTCCAACCTATCCAGATCCATTTCTAACAGTCCATTGTCCTCTATAGTGTTTACCGCTTTACAGAGTTTAGTATCATCTGCAAAGATTGTTACTTTACTATTCAACCCCTCTGCAAGGTCATTAATGAACATATTAAACAGGACAGGACCCAATACTGACCCCTGTGGTACCCCACTAGTAACAGTCACCCAATCAGAATAAGTACCATTAATAACCACCCTCTGTTTCCTCTCACTGAGCCAGTTACTTACCCACTTACACACATTCTCCCCCAGCCCAATCCTTCTCATTTTATCCACCAACCTTTTATGTGGCACCATATCAAATCCTTTGGAAAAATTCAGATATACGACATCCAGCGATTGCCCCTGGTCCAGTCTGGAGCTCACCTCCTCATAAAAGCTGATCAGGTTAGTTTGACAGGACCGATCCCTCATAAAGCCATGCTGATATGGAGTCATACATTTATTTGTATCAAGGCACTCCAAAATAGCATCCCTTAGAAAACCCTCAAACAATTTACATACAATGGAGGCTAAACTAACAGGTCTATAATTCCCGGGGTCACCTTTTGACCTCTTTTTAAATATTGGCACCACATTTGCCATGCACCAGTCCTGGGGAACAGTCCCTGTTACTATAGAGTCCCTGAATATTAAAAATAGAGGTCTGTCTATAACATTACTTAATTCCTTCAGAACACGGGGGTGAATGCCATCTGGACCTGGTGATTTGTCTATTTTGATTTCTTGTAGACAGCACTGTACTTCTTCCTGGGTTAGACAGGTGACCTGTACTGGGGAGTTTACCTTATCTCGCTGTATTTCCCCTGGCATTTCATTTTCCTCAGAGAATACAGTGGAGAAGAATTTGTTTAATATATTTGCTTTTTCCTGATCCCCGTCTATAATTTCTTCCTCATCATTTTTTAAAGGGCCAACACTTTCATGTTTAACCTTTTTGCTATTTATATAGTTAAAAAACATTTTGGGGTTAGTTTACTCTCTTTGGCAATGAGTCTTTCTGTCTCTATTTTTGCGGCTTTTATCTGTTTTTTTACATATTTTACATTTTTCTCCATAACTTTTTAATGCTTCTTCACTGCCGTCCTGTTTTAGTAGTATAAATGCTTTATTTTTGTCATTTATTGTTACAATAACATTTTTATTCATCCATATTGGTTTTCTTTTATTTCTGACCCTTTTATTCCCATAAGGTATATACATCTTACAGTGAGAAGTGAAGTATATACATCTTACAGTGAGAAGTGAAGATATTTCTCCCATTTAGTGTCAGTATTCTTGTTATTGAGGACATTATCCCAATTTATATTCTTAAGGGCTTCTCTGAGTATATCAAACTTTGCCTTCCTAAAGTTCATTGTTTTTGTCGCCCCTCAAGAGATTCCCTTATTGAAGAACAAGTTATAATGTGTGGTAGCTTGGGGGGGGGGTGTAGGGTATGGGGAGTGTAGCTGTGCAGGTAAAAAAGGGTATTTGTTAACCCTTGCTATTCGTGATGCCAGGGTGAGGGCTCCTCAATAAAGCTTTTCCTACCACCTCCCTTCCCAGGAACGATAGGGAGGTAGATGATACTGAGTTTAAGCAGATAGTAATAATGGATTGTCCACAACCGGAAAGCTTCTGTAAACAGCGTTACTGAAGATTTTCTGTACACTTCATTAACATTACAGTCAGTGGCATCGCTAGGGGGGGCCGGAGGGGGCCATGGCCCCCCCTAGATCAGGTCATGCCCCCCTTGTGCCCCCCCAATTTAAAATAAATAGGGATGTCCCGATACTAGTATCGGGGCCAGTGGCGGACTGACCGGCTGGGTAAAGAGCCCGCTGCAGCTGCTGAGGATATCCCTGCACTGCTCCTGGTCTGCGTATCATTAGCAGAGACAGGCAGAGCAGGGATGAAGGTACCTGATGATGGCTCCGCCTCCAGCACAGGAGAGGTCCGGGGCCGAGAGCTGACAGGCCTCCCGGGAACACAGAGCAGCTTCATGTGAGGTGAGTGATGTCCTGTGTCCTCCCTCTCTCCCCCCTGATCAGCAGTATATCCTGGGGCTGGGTCATGTGTATAGTAGCAGTCCAGTTGGGTCACTTTCCCTCCTTCAGTGTCCACAGGTCACATTATCAGAACAATTTTTGGAAAAAATCGCGGCGAAATTGCGCGGCTTTACCGTGATTCTTCGTAAATCGCGGTAAAACCGCGCAATTTTTGCCACGATTTTTCCATAAATTGTTCTGGTAATGTGACCTGTTGGAGACCTGTGGACACTGGAGGAGGGAAAGTGACCCCTCTGGAAGGACAAGATGTGAACACACTGCTAGTTTATCATTAACCCCGTAAGGGTACATTCACATGTACAGGATCAGCTGCATATTTTGTGCAGCTGATTTTGCAACCCATTAGCTTCAATAGGTAGCAAAATCAGCTGCAGAAAATATACAGCAGATCCTGTACGTGTGAATGTACCCTAAGGGCTCATTCAGGGATGGATCCACAGTGTATTTTACGCTGCAGATCCCCCAAAAATGGACCCTACAGTGCTGCCTCCATCTGTGCCTGCTCATAACGGCAATCCGCCACTACGAGCAGACACGCTTTGATGTGTATACTCACACACATCATGGCCGCTCCTCCTGTTCTCTGAGCTAGGCCGAGAGCAGCCGCGATGTGTGTGGCTGCATTTTACCCAAAAATCTACGGCAAAAACGGAAAAAAAACAATCATTGTGCAACAAGAATGTATGAAGATTTTAAATTAAATTTTGAAATTTTTTTTAATTAAACATGTTCTGCACAGTGTGTGTATTTATTTATGATATATATATATATATATATATATATAAAAAATAAAAATAAAATATATATATATATATATATGTATATATACACACACATACACGTTTTAAAATTGCCCCCCCCCCACACTTTTGTCACTGGCCCCCCATGTGCCCCCCCTAAATATGAATGCTGGAGACGCCACTGATTACAGTCTCTCATAAATACAGCTTCCTTTTGGAGATTGACAATGGTTGGGACTTTAGCTTTAACAGTCTCTAGACTATTGCGCTACTCCACTGGATTTAGAGAATTAGTTGCAGTCCAGTAGTCAGACTAGTATTAGCAGGAATTAGTATAAGACTCACAATTTTTGGTTCTGTTGAGGCCATAGGTTTTGAGGCCTAGCGTGTCGTTGAAAGTTGCATAGCACACCGTCCTGTTAGTCCGGCATCCACGAGAGCAGCAACCCAAGAAAGCGATAATTGGAGGCAGCTCCCTTATATGGGCTGGGGCTGGACTAAAGCTAATTAGTCCATACGGATGTCAATCACCATTACAGAGAATGCAGGGTAACACGTGACCCAAGGACCTCCTAAGGTCCTGCAACATACCATAGAGGTTACTAACTTGGTCACATGACCGAAGGTGAACAAGGTAAGTACTATACATTACTATAAAATATAGATAGAATTACTAATATACATTTATTAATATACAAGTTAAACTTAAGAAGAGGCGACTAGGGGCTGTCCCACCTGAGGAACCCTACCTGAATGTATTTACTCTGACGTTGGGGACCTCTACACTAGGTACTGGATGCAATACGGTACCGGGACACCACAATGTATTATATTATGATCACTATTTTCTAGGTGTCCTTCTACTTGCACATTAGTTACTCTGTCAGGTCTGTTGGTTAATATTAAGTCTAGTAGGGCGCCCCCTCTGGTCGGGCCCTGTACCATTTGGGACAGATAATTGTCTTTAGTTATAGTCAGAAACCTGTTTCCTTTCTGAGATTCACAGGACTCAGTCTCCCAGTTTATATCAGGATAGTTAAAGTCCCCCATTATTATCACATCATTTTGATTTGCTGCCTTGTTTATTTGCCTCATTAATTGATCTTCTGCCTCTTCCATTATGTTTGGTGGCTTATAGCAAACCCCTATCAGGATTGTTTTTATTTTTATCTCCATATATTTCTACCCATAATGACTCCACAATATCGTTTCCCTCCCGCATATCATCCCGCAGTGAGGCCTTCAGACTGGGCTTTACATAAAGACAAACTCCTCCCCCTTTCTGTTTTGTCCGATCCTTTCTGAATAGACTATAACCCTGTATGTTGACCGCCCAGTCACAGCTATCGTCCAACCAAATCTCTGTTATACCAACTATGTCATAATTCTCCTCAAACATTATCACCTCTAGTTTGTCAGTTTTATTGGACAGACTTCTGGCATTAGTCAACATGCAATTCAATGGTGTATGTTTTTTTTTTCCTATGAAGCCTATCCCTATTAACTATTCTAACCCCTCCCTCCGCTCCACCCCAGTATATTAACCCCTTAAGGACTCAGCCCATTTTGGCCTTAAGGACTCAGACAATTTAATTTTTACGTTTTCATTTTTTCCTCCTCGCCTTCTAAAAATCATAACTCTTTTATATTTTCATCCACAGACTAGTATGAGGGCTTATTTTTTGCGTGACCAGTTGTCCTTTGTAATGACATCACTCATTATATCATAAAATGTATGGCGCAACCAAAAAACACTATTTTTGTGGGGAAATTAAAACGAAAAACGCAATTTTGCTAATTTTGGAAGGTTTTGTTTTCACGCCGTACAATTTCTGGTAAAAATGACGTGTGTTCTTTATTCTGAGGGTCAATACGATTAAAATGATACCCATTATTATATACTTTTATATTATTGTTGCGCTTAAAAAAAATCACAAACTTTTTAACCAAATTAGTACGTTTATAATCCCTTTATTTTGATGACCTATAACTTTTTTATTTTTCAGTATAAGCGGCGGTATGGGGGCTCATTTTATGCGCCATGATCTGTACTTTTTTTGATACCACATTTGTATATAAAAAACTTTTAATACATTTTTTATAATTTTTTTTTTAATAAAATGTATTAAAAAAGTAGGAATTTTGGACTTTTTAAAATTTTTTTCGTTCACGCCGTTCACCGTACGGGATCATTAACATTTTATTTTAATAGTTCGGACATTTACGCACGCGGCGATACCAAATATGTCTATAAAAAATGTTTTTTACGCTTTTTGGGGGTAAAATAGGAAAAAACGGACGTTTTACTTTTTTATTGGGGGAGGGGATTTTTCACTTTTTTTTTACTTTTACTTTTACATTTTTTTACATTTTTTTTTGCACTTGAATAGTCCCCATAGGGGACTATTCATAGCAATACCATGATTGCTAATACTGATCTGTTCTATGTATAGGACATAGAACAGATCAGTATTATCGGTCATCTCCTGCTCTGGTCTGCTCGATCACAGACCAGAGCAGGAGACGCCGGGAGCCGCACGGAGGAAGGTGAGGGGACCTCCGTGCGGCGTTATGAATGATCGGATCCCCGCAGCAGCGCTGCGGGCGATCCGATCGTTCATTTTAATCGCGAACTCCCGCAGATGCCGGGATCTGTATTGATCCCGGCACCTGAGGGGTTAATGGCGGACGCCCGCGAGATCGCGGGCGTCGGCCATTGCCGGCGGGTCCCTGGCTGCGATTAGCAGCCGGGATCAGCCGCGCATGACACGGGCATCGCTCCGATGCCCGCGGTTATGCTTAGGACGTAAATGTACGTCCTGGTGCGTTAAGTACCACCCCACCAGGACGTACATTTACGTCCTGCGTCCTTAAGGGGTTAATAAGTCCCTGCTCTCTATCTAGGCTATCTTCCCCCTCTATGTTGAAAGTTCCCTCCGCCCCCAGTCACTAGTTTATACACTCCTACACCCTTCTAGCCATCTTCTCCCCAAGCACAGCTGCACCCTCCCCATTGAGGTGCAGCCCGTCCTTACGGTAGAGCCGGTATCCGACAGCAAAGTCTGCCCAGTTCTCCATGAACCCAAACCCCTAGTGGCTGCTGCAGCCAGCCAGAATTGAATAATTCAACTTTTTGAACATGTGAAGATTTCAAGCTCTGTATAAAAATGATAACATTATACTCTCAAATCAATTGCCACTGAATATGGTAGATAAGGCTAGGTTCACATGGCCATTTGCATCCAACCCGTTAAAGGTCTGATCGGCTGTTCTTTTTCTTTTTTTTTAGCCGATCGGACCCTGAAACGGGTCGGATGCAAACGGCTACTGACGGGTCCTGATGGCCTCCATTCATTTGCATGGGGTCCGTCGGTAATTTTACAGGATTTTAGCAGAGAAAAAAATAAAGCTTTCACAATTTTTTCTCCGCTAAACTCCCGTCTTTCTGGTCGGATTGGTGACAGAACTCTGAATAGCTGAATACAACTGCAGTTGTAACCATGGTGTTAAAGAGTGGAACTTCACATTAAAGGGCACCATGTGCATCAATCCATAGCAAGTATAACAACTTTCAACCTGAAAGACAGAGAAATGGTTGTCTGGACTTCACGCAAAATACATAGCAGAGGCCCTCATTATTAGTCCTGCACAATGATCCATCCAGTTTTAAAGAAAATTGCAGTATACAAACTGGATGATCATCAGAGGTTATCTTATTGTGGAGAACCTGGCGGCAGTGTCCGCAATACACAGCACATACAGTCATGGCCGTAAATGTTGGCACCCCTGAAATTTTTCAAGAAAATGAAGTATTTCTCACAGAAAAGGATTGCAGTAACACATGTTTTGCTATACCCATGTTTATTCCCTTTGTTTGTATTGGAACTAAACCAAAAAAAGGGAGAAAAAAACCCAAATTGGACATAATGTCACACCAAACTCAAATTATGAGCTGGACAAAATCATTGGCACCCTTAACTTTTGGTTGTACACCCTTTGGAAAAAATAACTGAAATCAGTGGCTTCCTATAACCATCAATAAGCTTCTTACACCTCTCAGACGTGATGTTGGACCACTCTTGCTTTGCAAACTGCTCCAGGTCTCTCTTATTGGAAGGGTGCCTTTTCCCAACAGCAATTTTAAGATCTCTCCAGAGGTGTTCAATGGGATTTAGATCTGGACTCATTGCTGACCACTTCAGAACTTTCCAGCGCTTGGAGAGAGCTTATTGCCATCATTTTTGAGTGCTTTTTGATGTATGTTTGGGGTTATTGTCCTGCTGGAAGAGCCAAGATCTTGGACACAAACCCAGCTTTCTGACACCGGGCTGTACAGTGCGATCCAAAATCCGTTGGTAATCCTCAGATTTCATGATGCCTTGCACAAATTCAAGGCACCCAGTGCCAGAGGCAGCAAAGCGACCCCAAAACATCATTGAACCTCCACCATATTTCACTGTAGGTACTGTGCTCTTTTCTTTGTAGGCCTCATTCTGTTTTCGGTAAAAAGTAGAATGATGTGCTTTACCAAAAAGCTCTATCTTGGTCTCGTCTGTCCACAAGACATTTTCCCAGAAGGATTTTCATTACTCAAGTTCATTTTGTCAAAATGTAGTCTTGCTCTTGTATGTCGACAAATAGTTGTCGCTGACACTGATGCTCCCTGAGCCTGCAGGACAGCTTGAATATCTTTGGAACTTGTTTGGGGCTGCTTATCCACCATCTGGACTATCCTGCGTTGACACCTTTCATCAATTTTTCTCTTCCGTCCACGCTCAAGGAGATTAGCTACAGTGCCATGGGTTGCAAACTTCTTGATAATGTTGCGCACTGTGGCCAAAGGCAAATCTAGATCTCTGGAGATGGACTTAAGATTGTTGATAATTTTCCACAATTTTGGTTCTCAAGTCCTCAGACAGTTCTCTTCTCCTCTTTCTGTTGTCCATGCTTAGTGTGGCACACACAATGCAAAGACTAAGTGAACTTCTCTCCTTTTTATCTGCTTTCATGTGTGATTTATATATTGCCCACACCTGTTACTTGCCCCAGGTGAGTTTAAAGGAGCATCACATGCTTGAAACAATCTTATTTTTCCACAATTTTGAAAGGTTGACAATAATTTTGCCAAGACCATTTTTGGAGTTTGGTGTGACATTATGTCCAATTTGCTTTTTTTCCTCCCTTTTTTGGTTTAGTTCCAATACGCACAAAGGGAATAAACATATGTATAGCAAAACAGGTGTTACTGCAATCCTTTTCTGTAAGAAATACTTCATTTTCTAGAAAAATTTAAGGGGTGCCAACATTTACAGCCGTGACTTTATTTGAAGAATCGCCTGGAATGATCAGGTTCTTATTCTAATTAGGTTCTTAAAATTATAAGGTTTATTTACTTTACAGAGAATTGATTCTTATTGAGCACTGCTAGGAAGGAATATGAGAGAGAACATAACAGGTAGTCTTGCCGCATCAATCATGGGAAGTGTCTGTTTGCCTTACTTCTAAGGGCAGGTAACCGCCACTACTATGTTATCTCCATAAACAAGAAGTGGGCTTTAGAAAGTAGAAGCAGCTACATGTTGAGTTTCCTTCCTTGCACTATTTCCTAGAAGCAGCAGGTGAGACACGTGTCACAGCCGCCTGACGCGTATTTATTATTCAGAGGGCTGTTTCCTGCTCTCAAGCTTAAAGGAGCTATATGTAGACACAGCAGCGGACTCAGAGAGCCGGGGTTCACAAGTAAGGCTATGTTCACAAAACATACTACTTTTTCTCTCCACTTGTTTTTGCAGCATTTCTTTTAGATGTATTTGCAAGTTTTTGTAAATTCATTATATATGTTGTTTTGTTTAACCAATTTGACAGAACAATGGGGGGTATTAATCAATTTTGCCTGTTGACAGTTTTTTTTTACCCTTTTTTTTTTCACTTTGGCTTTTGTGGACATGCACCAAATTTAAAATTTGGTGCACGTTGTAAGTTACTTTGGCGCAAATGTTGAAATCAGCTGTTCACAGCGCCTTTTACACAGGACTTACCACCACGGAGGACGCGTATTTTACCCTGTAGAGCAGCCATTTCGGAGTCCCTCCTGCAGTATATCAGCAAGTGACATGAGTTATTTTCTTTTGTGGGGTTTATAGCCACCATGTGAAACGGATTTTATTTTTAACTTGAGTGTTTTTTTTTTCCTGAACCTGTGCGGCCATGTCCAATGCTGGCTCAGCGGAGGGTGAAGGTCCCTCAGAGACAACTATGTCCCAGGATAGTATTGCGCAGCCCCGGAGGTGTCGCAGCTTTCACAAAAAATGTTTTTAATGTATTTGGACACCTTTACATTTTCTGATATTGCTATGTGTGTTTTCCATGTACAAAATTTCTTGGTAGTGAATTGCACCAAAGAACGATTGGCGCAAATTATGAATTACTGGCCAAGTACAGAGTATGCGCCAAAGAATTGCGCCAAAGTTACAAAAAAAAAAACACATAAATCCTTTGATAAATACCCCCCAATAAACATAGAAAAATAATATAAGTAAAGTTGCATAACAGGTTGTTACAATTTCCATTAAATGTAACAATTTTCATTTTTGTAAATTCTTTATTTAAGAGGGGTACTCCGCCCCTAGACATCTTATCCTCTACCCAAAAGATAGGGGATAAGATGTCTGATTGCGGGGGTCCCACCACTGGGGACCCCCGCGACCTTGGCTGCGACACCCCAGACATCCGGTGCAGAGAGCAAACTTCGCTCCGTAATGGGGGGGGGGGGGCATGTCTCGGGATATCACGGCCAAGCCCCCTCAATGCAAGTCTATGGGAGGGGTGGTGACTGCCATCCCATAGACTTTCATTAGGGGGCTTGGCCATGACATCACGAGTGGAGCACTGCACTTGACACTCTAAATGAAAGCCGGGAGTAGCAGGGAGATCGCAGGGGTCCCCAGCAGCGGGACCCCCCACAATCTGACATTTTATCCCCCATCCTTTTAAAGGGGAATATGATGTCTAGGGGCGGAGTTCCCTTTTAATTTGTTTTCCCTAAATAACTTGTAACCAGCTTTTAAAATCTGTAGCCCAAAAAATTTGTATTTCCGTTTGGGACATATTCTGAACTGATTCCAACCATAAAATAATTTGATTGAAAATGGGCCATTTCTTACTGGGTGGTGGCTGTCATTGAACCACTAAATATGCTTACTTTCCCCTAACATACCTATGTATGTGTATTTGCACAAAGAAGGTTCAAATCTATGTCCAAATAAATACTGAAAAAAATCAGAAGCACAACCTGCAATGCAAAAGCTGCACCAATCTGTGAACAAAGTCCCTCGGGTACCTCGGGCAACGGTTATTCAATAAAATCAATGAAATTCGATAACGGGATTCATTGTTGACGAATCCCATTATCGAATAATCGTCCGATTTGTTGTCCAGGCGCCGGCGGTCATAAGGCTGCTGCAGCGCAACGGTCAGACGCTAGGCCGCACCGCTGCAGCCTCTGTTCGTCAAGTCCCTGTCCCACCCACTGCTGACCCACTGCTTACCAATCACGCATGCTGCTGTTTTTCTGTTCTCCTCCCCTTGTGGATGCTCTACATTGTGCCTCCATTTTATGGAGCCTGAGCCTGCCCTGGAGGACCTCACCCATACTACTGCCAGCGGTAGGCCAGTTTCCTGCTGTTTAATGCACTTTTTTGTAATTTTATGTAAATTACCTGCATAATTATTGTTGATATGTTACTCTATTTAAAGTGACACACGATTGTTTGTATGCTTGAAAATGGCCGCATTGGGCGACCAAAACGTTGCATCTTGTTGGATGGAATAAATGTCATAATTTTTTACTTTCATCTGGAGTGCTGCAGTATTGCCTTCTACATAGCTTTAAGTGCCTGTGACCTGACCGTGGGACTGCTTGCACCTGCCAACTTTCTTACTGGGAGTGGGGGGGGGGGGGGGGTGTGTGTGCGTGCGTGCGTGTAAACAATCATGGCCATGAATGTTGGCACCCCTGACATTTTTGAAGAAAATTAAGTAATTCTTACAGAAAAGGATTGCAGTAATACATGTTTTGCTATACACATGTTTATTCCCTTTGTGTGTATTGGAACTAAACCAAAAAAAAGGGAGAAAAAAAAAAATTTGGACATTTTTCCAAAAATGGGCTGGACAAAATTATTGGCACCCTTTCACAATTTATTGAAAATAGGATTGTTTCAAACATGTGATGCTCCTTTAAACTTGCCTGGGGGCAAATAACAGGTGTGGGCAATATAAAAATCACACCTGAAAGCAGATAAAAAGGAGAGAAGTTCACTTAGTCTTTGTGTGCGCCACGCTAAGCATGGACAACAGAAAGAGGAGAAGAGAACTGTCTGAGGAATTGAGAACCAAAATTGTGGGAAAATATCAACAATCTCAAGGTTTCAAGTCCATCTCCACAGATCTACATTTGCCTTTGTCAACAGTGCGCTACATTATCAAGAAGTTTGAAAGCCATGGCACTATAGCTAATCTCCCTAATTGTGAACGGAAGAGAAAAATTGATGAAATGTGTCAACACAGGATAGTCCAGATGGTGGATAAGCAGCCCCAAACAAGTTCCAAAGCTATTCAAGCTGTTCTGCAGGCTCAAGGAGCATCATTGTCAGCACAACTATCCGTCAACATTTAAATGAAACAAAACGCTATGGCAGGAGACCCAGGAGGACCCCACTGCTGACACAGAGACATAAAAAAGTAAGACTACATTTTGCCAAAATGAACTTGAGTAAGCCAAAATCCTTCTGGGAAAACATCTTGTTGACAAATGAGACCAAGATAGAGTTTTTTGGTAAAGCACATCATTCTACTGTTTAACGAAAATGGAATGAGGCGTACAAAGAAAAGAACACAGTGCCTACAGTGAAATATGTTCAAGGTTCAATGATGTTTTAGGGTTGTTTTGCTGCCTCTGGCACTGGGTGCCTTGAATGTGTGCAAAGCATCATGGAATCTGAGGATTACCAACGGATTTTGGGTCGCACTGTACAGCCCGGTGTCAGAAAGCTGGGTTTGCAGCAGAGATCTTGGGTCTTCCAGCAGGACAATGGGGGACATTTACTAAACTAGTCTATTCTGGGTATGCCTATAGACCAGCGTATGTGGTATTCTACTGTCTATTGTGCTCCTAATTTATCAAAGGTCTCACAGCCCTTGATAAATTCTGTGCTCAGACTTCAGGGTCTACAGCTTAAACTGCATTTAGACCTACTCCAACATGGTCTGACATTTCAGCGTATTTTGGGCAGATGCGTCTTGTCGCACAAAAGTCGCACTTGATAAATTCAGCACCAATGCATTTTCCAATGCATTTCCGTCTAAAATAGACTTGCATGCATCATGTTCTAAAAATCCTCTAGAGCAAAAGTCGCTGAAAAGTCGCACATATTTAGACTGCGACTTTCTGAGAGACAAATTTAGACAGGAAATACCAGTCTAAATCCTTTGATAAATTTCCCCCAATGACCCCAAACATATGTCAAAAAGCACCAAAAATAGATGGCAACAAAGTGCGGGAGAGTTCTGAAGTGGCCAGCAATGAGTCCAGATCTAAATCCCATTAAAGACCTGGGGAGAGAGCTTAAAATTGCTGTTAGGAAAAGGCACCCTTCCAATAAGAGAGACCTGGAGCAGTTTGAAAAGGAAGAGTGGTCCAACATTCCTGCTGAGAGGTGTAAGAAGCTTATTGATAGTTATAGGAAGTGACTGATTTCAGTTATTTTTTCCAAAGGGTGTGCAACCAAATATTAAGTTAAGGGTGCCAATTATTTTGTCCAGCCCATTTTTGGAGTTTGGTGTGCTTTTTTTCCTCCCTTTTTTGATTTAGTTCCAATATGTTCCAATGGGTATAGCAAAACAAGTGTTACTGCAATCCTTTTCTGTGAGAAATACTTCATTTTCTAGAAAAATTTCAGGGGTGCCAACATTTACGGCCATGATTGTACCACCATGTGTATAGGAGTGCTATATAAAAAGTGTAATGTAAAAAAAATAAAATAAATACAAACCACTCCATGACTAACTACTCTGAACTATTAAAATTAAATGTTAGTAACTCATTAACATTTTATTTTAATAGTTCAGATAGTTACCCATGCGGCAATATGAAATTTACGCTGGTTTCTGTACAGGATCATTAATAATGATCCTGTATGGCAATTGCTGTTTGGTCACATCACATGCTAGAAACTTTTAATATGGCTATTGTACATAATTTTTCAAGTAGAATCAGCTGAACCCCTTTTTTTTTTTTGCATTTTTATGTTTTTTCCGATTAATCGATGAAATAATCAACAACTAATCGATTATTAAAATAATCGTTAGCTGCGGCCCTAATGCCCATGCTGAGAATTTACAGCATAGGAAGGTTTAAAGCACAGACAAACTATTGAATCTCCTAACATCTAACTATCTCACATGTGGACTTGCCTGCCCCCTAGTGTCAAAGTAATGGATTACATTGATCTTTCATGCAATTATTGCTAGAGGTAATATCACTCAAATTGTCAGTTTTTGAGGCTTACAAAATATTCCAAAACTAAGGAAGGGAGTACACAGGAAATAGTAGTCGTTAAAAAAACACATTAACTTTAAATTCTGTACCATTCATTTTCTTGCAACTTTTTGATGCTAGCACATAACCAGTATAATGCAGGAGTCAAGGCCATGTTGTAACACTGCAAGAAATTATTATTATTTTTTTTTAATGCTTGTAACCTACTGTGTATGAAGTAAAAAATGGGTGTCTGTTACTAGCACTACAGAGTGGCAATTCTACTAATGTTGTGCTCTGTCATCTTATAATATAGGCTGTCAAAATCAATATTTGTTTTATATATATAAAAAAAAAAATTAAAACGAGTGTCCATGGTCAGGATATAAAAGTGTTTTAACCCTCCTTTATGAACAGGAAAAGTTTAGAAAAGGGGAAAATGGGAAATTTACATGTATAATGCTATACAATTTCAAATGCAGCTGGCTTATTTAAAAAGCATGTGAACAATGCCAAATATTGTACACCATTTTTTTGTTTAACCCCTTAACTCCTTCAGGACGAAGGGCGTACCTGTATGCCCCTCACCCGGTCCCGGTGTTTAAAACGGGTCACACCGTGACCCCGCATCATACCGGGTAGGTCCCGGCTGGTAACGATAGCCGGGACCCTGGGCTAATAGCGTGCGGTACCGATCGTTGTGCTGAGCGCTATTAACCCTTTAGACGCGGCCAAAGTTGATCACCGCGTCTAAAAATGAAAGTAAACGCTTCCCGGCAGCTCAGCCGGGCTGATCGCGACTATCGTGATAAAATCGCGATGTCCCGATCAGCTAGGACGTGAGCGGAGACCCCCTTACCTTGCTCCGTCACGTCCGATCGGCATTTAATTGCTCCAAGCCTGAGCTACAGGCTACAGCAATCGAGCCCCTATCTCGCTGATCCATGCAAAGCTATGGCTTTGCAGGGATCAGTATAAGAGATCAGTGTGTGCAATGTTATAGCCCCGTATGGGAGCTATAGCATTGCAAAAAAAAAAAAAGTGAAAAAAAAAGTTAACGGTCATTAACCCCTTCTCTAATAAAAGTTTGAATCACCCCCCTTTTCCCATAAAAAGAAAACAAAACCAAAAAAACCTGTGTAAATAAAAATAAACATATGTGGTATCGCCGCGTGCAGAAATGTCTGAACTATAAAAATATACAATTAATTAAACCGCATGGTCAATGGCGTATGCGCAAAAAAATTCCAAAGTCCAAAATAGTGTATTTTTGGTCACTTTTTATATCATGAAAAAATGAATAAAAAGCGATCAAAAAGTCCAATCAATACAAAAATGGTACCGATTAAAACTTCAGAACACATGAGTCCTCATAGCGGCCCGTACGCGAAAAAAAAAAAAAAAAGTTATAGGGGTTAGAAGATGAGAATTTTTAACATATAAATTTTCCTGCATGTAGTTATGATTTTTTTCCGAAGTACGACAATATCCAATCTATATAAGTAGGGTATCATTTTAACCGTATGGACCTACAGAATAAAGATTAGGTTTTACTTTAACCGTAGAAACGGAAGCCCCCAAAAGTTACAAAATGACATTTTTTCTTCAATTTTGTCGCACAATGAATTTTTTTTCCCGTTTAGCCATGGATTTTTGGGTAAAATGACTAATGTCATTTTCGGTAAAAATGGCAACTTATCTTTATTCTGCAAGTCCATACAGTTACAAGGATACCCAATTTGTCAGTTTTATTTTAATTTACTACTTTAAAAAAAATTATAACTACATGCACCAAAATTAGTATCTTTAAAATTGTCATTTTCTGACCCCTATAACTTTTCCCGCATACGGGGCTATATGAGGGCAACTTTTTTGCTCTGTGGTCTAATTTATATTGGTGGGTATTTTGATGAGACTTTTTGATTGCTTTTTATTATTATTATAATTTTTTTTTTAAAGGTCAAACCAGGAAGCTTTATTGAGCATATAATATCGTAGGAACATAATGCTTCAGTTACAATCATTGAGGCCAACATGGTCATAACATAGTAAACAAATGGTACAATACAATATTTTAAGTAAGTACCATATGTAGGCGACTGAAAAATAAAAACAAGGAGATAAGTAATATTACAACAGTAGTAGGCTACGTCCCTTCACGGGACAGAATGGTGGAGGTCTAGTCCCCCTCCCCAAAATATCCCCAGTTAAACCACATCATCCGACCTTGGGCTAGCCTCAAAATAAAGCGAAGCTCTGGCGTAATGATAAGCTGTGTGGAGAATCAAGCCAGGGTTCCCACAGTGAGTCAAACTGAGTAACGGAATCATCTCTTATTGCAGACAGTTTTTCATTTAACAAGATGACATTGACCCAATCGATCACTTTAGAGAAATCAAGTATCGTTTTTTTTCCATTAGGAAGCAATATATGCGTGCTGCCATCAAGATAAACTGAGACAATCTAAAAAACCTTAAGGGTAACCGAGGAGGCTTAAAACCCAATAAACAGAACTCCGGCGTGCGCAGTCGGGGCAGGGAGTAGAGTGTCAAGTAAGTTTAGTACTCTCGTCCATAACCCCACAACTATCGGACAGCTCCACCACACATGATACATCGTTCCCCGCTGCGCACATCCACGAAAGCACAGTGGGGATACCTCCGGAAAAATGCTATGTAGTCGGGCTGGAACCATATATGTGCGATGAAAGCACCTTCAAGGCTGTCTCTGTAAGAGGGACTTGCCAACTACCTTTACTCAATACTGTGCTACAGTCACTCCACTGCGAGTCTGTCAAAGTAGTGTGGAGGTCGCCCTCCCATTCCAACATATATTTCAGTTGCCACCCTGTGGAGGACTGTTCATATGTGCATACAATAGTGACAACAGCCCAGTCTCAAGTGGCCTGTACAAAATTCAGGCTTCATAGAAAGTGGGCTGAGGTATGGAAAACCTCCCTAAAATAGAGCGGTAAAATGAGATAATCTGGTTGGCTCTACACACTTCACTAGTGGGGAGGTCATGTGAAGCACAGAGGGATGAGTAAGTTGTTTGAGTATCTCGAGCCGTAAAATCGTGGTGTTTCAATCGTTTTTTCTCTATCCACCATCCATAAGAGGAAACAGAGAGTCCAGGTGGAAAAAGGGGGTTAGAAAGAAAGGGGGTTAGTGGAGAAGGAGATGATTGGAGGGTGAACTTGAACCGTACACGACGCCAGAGAGACAATGCTTGGAGTGCTATTAATGCCGACTTAGGAACCAGCTTGGATATTGGGAGAGTTGTCCACATCAAGGCCTCATATGTAAAGGGGTAGAGCAAGGTATTCTCTAACCTAGTCCACCTCGGTGCTTGGGATCTCGCGTTAACTAATGCCAACTAGGCCAGTCTAGCTGCATAGTAATACTTAAGAAAGTGGGGGACAGAAAGTCCTCCCTTTCTTTTATGAAAATGCATAGTAGCACGAGATATCCTGGGTGCTCTACGGGCCCATATGTACTTAAACACATCCCGTTGAATGTTCAGCAGATCAGTCTTGACAATTGCACTTGGTAAGGAACGGAATAAATATAGTAACTTAGGTAAGATCACCATTTTGACCACATTAATTCTGCCCAGCCACAAAACATACGGGTAATCCCATCTAAACAGGTCCTCCCGTATTTCACGGTACAGCGGAACGTAGTTGAGGCTATAAAGCTGAGGAAGAGAAGAGGACAGTTTAATACCCAGATAGTTCAAAGCTGCGGTGGAGTCCCTAAAACCAAACGTCTGGGTTATACTAAGTCTAGTAAGGGATGGGACATTGCAATAAAGTATTTCTGATTTAGCTACATTGACCTTCAGCCCAGAATGTAGAGCAAATTCATCAAGTAGTCTAAACAAGTTAGGGAGCGAGACCACAGGGTTGGTAAGTGTCAATAAGATGTCATCAGCAAACAGATTCACTTTATACATCGAGGAGCCTATCAAGGTGCCTGAAATATCAGGGCTGTCCCGTATCAGCTGAACCAAGGGTTCCATAACCAGCGCAAATAGAGAAGGCGACAAGGGACAGCCCTGTCTCGTACCCCGACCAATTCTAATGGGGTTAGGAGATGTTGAGGCTAGCTTCAGGAATGCTGTAGGGGATGAATATAGTTTCCTAAGTATATTGAGTAAGGGACCAGAAAAGCCAAATTTTGACAGCACTGCAAACAGGTAAGGCCATGAGACACTGTCAAAGGCTTTCTCAATATCCAAAGCCAAAACTACCAGTGGCGTCGAGGTAGAGTTAGCCCATTGTATCTGATTGATCACTTTTCGTATGTTGTCTGGGGCTTGACGCCCCGGGACAAATCCGACCTGGTCTTGATGTATCAAACCACGAATACAGGAATTAATTCTGGAGACCAGTACTGATGCCAGTAACTTTGAATCAATATTCAACAGCGATATTGGCCTGTAATTATAGACTATGAGGGGGTCCTTTTCAGGCTTCGGGATCACAGTTATCATTGCGTGTAAAAATTCCCGAGGGAGTGGATCGTCCCCAGTCAGGGAGTTGTAGAAAGTTACCAAATGTGGAGCTAGCAACAGGGCAAACTTTTTATAATACGCAGCCGTGAGACCATCTGCTCCTGGGGCTTTCCACGATTTCAGTCGGGAGAGAGCATCCAACACCTCCTCCAGGGTAAACGGTGTATTCATTGTCTCCCTGGCCTCGGACAACAAAGTTGGTAAGGTAACAGTAGATAAGAATAAGGAAACAGAAGCATTAGGAGATAAGGATGGGGTTGCATATAAGCGAGAATAATAATCATGAAAAGCTTGGTAAATCCTATCTTGGTGTGAGGATCGTAGACCAGGACGCATCTGTATACAATGAACCCTATTGAAGGAAGTTGTTTTTTTGAGCATCAGAGCCAATAGCCTATCCGGCTTATTGGCATATTTATAATAGGTAGCCTTCGTCCACCAAATCGCTTTCTCCACCTTGGTGGATAGAATTGCGTCCAGCTGCGCCCGGGTCTCCCTGATCGAATTCTAAAGAAACAATGTAGGGTCCTGCTGGTGTGCATACGTCAACCTGTGCAGTTTAGCTTCCAAAGTGAGTTGTGCCTGCGACCTGTCCCGTTTAAGCCCCGTAGACAGGGAAATCAAACGCCCCCTAATATAGGACTTATGAGCAAGCCAAGTCCACGCTGGTGAGCTATCAGGACCCACATTCAATTCAAAATAAGTTTTAATGTCGTCCTTCATACGCTCCCCCACCCGAGCCATAGTCAATAACGCTTCATTCAAACGCCATCTAAATGGATAAGCTTGGGGGGTTGCTAAATTAAACAGGGCACAGACCATGTCATGATCAGACCACGCCGATGGTATATGTCGTGCATATGCTAAGCATGGCAGGTTTCTTGTCAAAGTCAGCACCCAGTCTATTCTAGTATAGTGATGATGAGCAGTAGAATAGAATGTGTAGCCTCTCGATGAGCCATTATACTCTCACCATGCATCTGCCAAGTTATTCTCATTAAACAAACGGGACAAGCATCGCTGTTGACTCACTGACCTCCGAAGTGGGGCTTGGTTCGATCTATCAAGGGTGGCATTATATACTAAATTAAAATCACCCGCCCAAATCAAAAAGTCGAAGGCCAGTGAACCAAGTAAGTCACATATCCTACTGAAAAACGTCAAGGGTGCATCAGTGGGTGCATAGGTATTAATAACACCTTATCATAAAGAGTCCCTAATAAAATAACATACCGGCCCTCCACATCTATCATTTCGTGCGTTACCGTAAATGGAAAGGCATTATGTATCAGCACCATCACGCCCCTACATTTAGAGACAAATGTTGCACAATATTGTCTAGCGTACATTCTATGAAAGAAGGATGGTCTGGATGATTGTGAAAAATGTGTCTCTTGTACACAAAGCAGTTCGGGACCATGTTTCAAGTAATCCCAAAATGCCTTTTTCCTCTTAATAGGGGAGTTGAAACCACGCACATTGTGTGAAATTATCTTAACCATTATGATCCCATAAAAATATGCTAAGATCCCACCCCCATGATAATATCAAATACCACCAGGGAGGACCAGCCACCACCACTTCCTGCGATAAGACAATCTCCACTTGTAAAGACATAGTACCATCTAAGAGAAAACACAGACAAACAGACATAAAAAAAAAAAAAACAACAAAACAAAAACAGCAGATCAGGAAAGTCAGACATCCTGAAACGAATGCCCGACATCCTTCCCAAGACCCCAGAACGGGGATGGAGTGCAATAAGCCAGCCGCACAGGAGCCTCGATAGCATACAGTCCGGAACCATTGCAGAAAGTCCCATAAAAGTGCAGGAACCATAACCAGCATCTCACCTCAGGTAAAAACTTCAAGTCCAATGAAATCAGGGATGAGCAATTGCCATGTCCACCTCTAAAGCGATCATGGTGGTGGAGGAGCATCCGCCACCGGTTTGGGGGTGAGTTTATCCCGACCCACCGTCGTCCACTCTTTCGCGACTCGACCCTGTCGTTGCTGAAGTGGAGGCTGCTCAACCAGCGCGATACGCTCACGTAGTAGCAGTTCTTTAGCCTCCAGTAGGGTGCGCACAGTGCAGGTATGGCCGTTCAACACAAATACCAGGGAAAATGGGAATCCCCACCTGTAATGAATCCTCTCACGCTGAAGGGCGAGGGTAATCGGCCTAAAATTCCTGCGTCTGGCCAGAGTGGAGGGTGCCAGGTCAAAGTAAACATGAACGGAGGGAGGTACCCCAGGTAGGGGCTGAACATTTCGCGCAGCTTGCAAAATAATGTTTCTCCCCTCCGGATAATGAAGCTTCAACACCACATCTCGGGGTAAGTCCGCAGTATGTGACCTCGTCAGAGCCCTATGTATTCGGTCAAAACGCAGCATTTCAGGCTCTAGCTGTGGGACTAGTTCGAAGAAGAGTGCTGTGATCACCTTAATAAGGTTAGTCAGTTCCTCTGGTAGTCCTCGGATACAAAGATTAGCCCTGCGTGACCTATTTTCCAGGTCCTAGAGTTTCAGCTCGAGGGCCTGCAGTTGTGCAGCGTGATCTTCCAGGTCCTTGTGGTTGGTGTTTACCGCCTCCGCCATGTCCTCCACTGTAGCTTCGGTGTCGCCACCCTCTGACCCAGATCCCGCATCTGAGAGGATAGATCCGCAACTGCTTTGGAAAGTTCCGTCCGGAACATTTGTTGGATGCTACGGAACATGGACGCCGGTGAGAGGTCAGTCTGCTCCATCACCTCCTCCTCTGAATGCTCTGCTGGGGAGGCAGAGCGGGACGCCGCCATCTTGGAGCGAGAGTTATAGCGAAAGATATCAGGGATAGATTGTGATAACCTCTGTGTAGAATGTTGTTTCTTCTTCTGTTGGGAGCGTGGCATGTTCCCCCAATCTTAAGGTCAGGTTTCCGGACCTTGGGAGCCAATTTAGGCGCTAGAAGAGGCTAAAAGTCAACGGCCAGCACGGAGCTCACTACTCAGACATCCTCCCTCGTGAGCCGCGTGCATGCGCCCCTTTTTTTAAATTTTTTTTTTAGGGTATATGAAGTGATCAACATTTTTTTTTTTCATGTGTACGCCATCGACCATGCAGTTTAACTAACCTTCTATTTGAATAGTTCGGACAATTACGTACGCAGCGATACCACATATGATTGTTTAATTTTTGATTATATTATTTTACTAAAAAAAAATGGGAAAAGAGGGGTGATTTTAACTCTTATTATGGAAGGGGGTTAATTCACTTTTTTTTTTTACACTTTTTTTTTTTTAGCCCTCATAGGGGGCTATAACATACAATCTGAAGATTGCATACACTGTTCAATGCTATGCTATAGCACTGATCAGTGTTATCAGTGCTCTGCTGCTATAGCACGCATTCAGAGCACCAATCGGACAGCAAGGAGGCAGGTAAGGGCCCTCCACTCAGCCGATCAGGACCCGCGATTTAGCAGCGGATGTCCCTGATCAGCTCTACTGAGCTAACCAGCACCGTTAACCCCGCACTTTAGACGGTGCAATCCACTTTGATCGCAGGGTCTAAAAGGGTTAATGCCAGGCATCGGGCATCTAAAGGGTCCTTGCTGCCTATAGCAACTAGGACCCACAGGGTTTAAAGCGTTCTCCACTCGTGAGAATGCTTTAAACCCCAGTAATGGGACCAGTGTGCAAAGGTACCCCTTGGTCCTTAAATACTAGGACGTAAGGGTGTACCCATACACCCTTTGTTCAGGAGGGGTTAAAGGGCAATTGTGAGAAAACTCTCCAATACATCCATACAGTAGATCTCAGATGACAGCCAAAAGTGGCAAAGTTGGTGCCATGTTTGGAAATAAAAAATAATAATTTATTGATTAGTGTGACTCACAAAGACCTAGCTTTGATAATGAACTTCAGTGCCAATTCCATTAGTCCTGCTCGATAACACTAAGTTTCCCTTAAAGGGAACCTGTAACCATTTAATGCTATCTAATCTATTGGAATCTTGGTACAAAGCAGGAAGAGCTGATCAGATTTATGTATATCTTTGTGGGTAGAAATTAATTATAACTTGTCATTTATTGAATTAAATCTCTGATCTTTTTACATGCTTAGGAGTCCATTGGGTGGGTCCTATCATTGAGTAACACTGTCCACTAAACTAAGAATAGAAACAATAGGGATTTTAAAGTTATATAATAATTTCTCACAAACATACATATGAATCTAGTCAGTTCTTCCTGCTCTAGAACATAATGTTAATAGATCAGATAACAATTTCATGGGGACAGGTTCCTTTAAATATGGATACTGTATATGACAGGTAAAAGATGTAAAACTCCAATTTGCAAACAGATGCATCATATCCATGCAAGTCAGCTGCCAGACACATAGCAGGATAATCTTGAGCATAAAAAAAGATTGTTAATATGACATTAGTTCACAGTGGCGGCTCTGAAAGTCGTTTTCATCATGTGCAGGCTCATGTTACACAGGACACAACAGTTACATTTTTCATTTTTATTGACTCCAGCTTGCTACTGACAGGTCAATGTTTGTAAGCGGCTGTACAAAAGGATTTTGATCACGATGAGAGAATCCTTGCTCTAAGGCACTAGAGTGTCAATGTGTAATATGCTGAAAGTTGCATTAGGTCATTCAGCTGAAAGGTCATAGCAGTCATATAGCAAGCAAGAGAGACTATAAAAAATATATATTTGCAGTGCAGAAGGACATGTTATCTGTATTTATAAAATCCTTCTCCAGTCTTCTTTCCCAGTTTCTTCTCAGCAACTAGTTTATTCAGCAACTCACTGGGGGCAAACAGGGGGTTTTCAGGTTCCATCTGGTACCAACCTGGTTTGTAGAGGAAAAAAAAAATTATATAAATTTATAGATTTCAAGTTAATATTAATAGGTCGAAATTGCCTTGATTTGGCTACATTGTTTATCCCTCCCCCCATGTCAACAATTGTACAGGTAATAACTTATTTCTACATATAGATGAAGACAAAAGTCTCTTTAGCTGTCCTCTTCATTAGACCAATATCCTTTCTGGTGTACATCCTAAAATGGACTTCAAGTTCATTTGTATACTGTAGCTGGGAATTCAGCCAACTCTATCCCCCGCTATCTGAATTATAATCAAGAAAGTATGGTTGGAGTGAGGTTAATGGACTATTCACACGTACAGTATTCTGCACAGATTTGATGCGCAGGATTTTCTACTGCAGACTGAATGACTGGACACAGCTTGAAATCCTGCGCATCAAACTGTACGTGTGAATAGACCCTAAAGGAGTTAACTGAAATCCCTGCTTGAGTGTCTTGTACACAGGAACCGGAATTCTGTTGCAGGATGTACAACAGACAGGACATTGGAGGAAATTTACCATACCTGTGCAGGGGAAAAGTTGACCAGTTACTCAATCAACCAATCAGATTGCTTCTTTTATTTTTCAAAGACCCTTTTTAAAAATGATGCTTGATCGTTGGACAACTCCCAATTTTTTTTTTTGGGGGGGGGGGGGGGGGGGGGGCATTAACAGGAAAGATGGATAATCCCTTTAACCTCTTAAGGATGCAGGGCATACCTGTACGCCCTGCGCCCGCAATATAACACGGGGTCACGCAGTCATATTGGGTCAGACCCGTGGCTTATACAGGACATCACCAATTGCGGTTATGCCGGTATCAACCCTTTACCCACCGGTAATGGGCGACATCTGCGATCGCGCGGATGTCCGCTATTAACCCCTTAGAATACTGATCACGGCATCTGCAGCACTGTGGTCACTAAAATGGATGATCAGATCACCCGCAGCGCTGCCGCAGAGATCCAATCATCCAGAACGGCAGATGGCGGTCCCCTCACCTTCCTTCCACGGGTTTTCTGCTCGTCTGAGATCGAGCAGACCAGAGTAGAAGATGACTGATTTCACTGATCAGTGCTATGTCCTCCGCACAGCACTGAACAGTATTAGCAATCAAATGATTGCTATAAAAAGTCCAAAATGGCTGCTTTTTTTATAACATTTTATGCCCCAAAATTTTTTTATAAAAAAAATCTATTAAAATGTTTTATATATGCAAATATGGTATCAATAAAAAGTACAGATCACGGCGTAAAAAATGAGCCCTCATACCGCCACTTATACGGATAAATGAAAAAAAGTTATAGGTCTTCAAAATAGTGGGATTTTAAACAAACTAATTTGGTTAAAAGGTTTACTTTTTTTTTTTTTTTTAAGCGCAACAGTAATAGAAAAGTATGTAATCATGGGTATCATTTTAATCGTACTGACCCAAAAAATAAAGAACACATGTTATTTTTACAGTAAATTGTACGGCGTGAAAACGTAACCTTCCAAAATTTGCTAAATTGCGTTTTTCTTTTTAATTTTCCCACACAAATAGTATTTTTTTGGTTGCGCCCTACATTTTATGTTAAAGTGAGTGATTGCATTACAACGGACAACTGGTCGCACAAAAAACACGCCCTCATACTAGTCTGTGGATGAAAATATAAAAGTTATGATTTTTTTAAGGCGAGGAGGAAAAAAACATAAAAATAAAATTGGTCCTTAAGGCCAAAATGGGCTGTGTCCTTAAGGGGTTAAAAGGTATTAATTTACGTGCATGTAGTTATGATTTTTTCCAGAAGTAAAACAAAATCAAATCCATTTAAGTTGGGTATCATTTTAACCGTATGGATTTTTACCAAAAAATGCACTGCATAGAAATGGCAGCCCCAAAAGTTTTATTTTGTCCCACAAATATTTTTAATTTTTTTTGGTTTTGCCGTAGATTTTTGGGCAAAATGAATGATGTTATTGCAAAGTAGAATTAATTGCGCAAATACAAGCCATTATATGGGTCTGTAGGTGCAAAATTGAAAGGGTTATGATTTTTAAAAGGTTAGGAGGAAAAATTGAAAGTGCAAAATCGGAAAAACGATCCTTAAGGGGTTAGGTATAATCCTAAAAAAGCTGCTTTGCTGCCTAGGACTACACACTGAAATAGAAACATTTTGTTTGTGTGTGTGTATATATATAAAATTATATAATCTGAAGTTAATAAGAATTGAAGGGGTTAGCCAAGATTTCTAAAATGGATGGCCTTGTACCTACTTATCTGATAATGTGTAAGTATACCACATGACCTGCCTTCTCATTAATTGGCACTTTGATGTACCTTTGTCCCAATAAACTTATTACATTTGCTATTAAAGTTCATGGTCTATGGCTCCTTGCACAACCCCCTGATCAGCCGTTCTGCTTGCCCTTACACTGCCATATCAGTGGAGATGCAAGGTGATGCAGCGTTGTCCTATTCACTCAAATAGGACAATGTTACATTACTTTGCTAGGCTGTTACCGATAGTATGGCGATACAAAGCTGAGCAGAAGAAAACAATAGGGCTGCAGGATTAGCCATTGATATTAGAAGTTTAAAAAAAAAAAGAAAAGAAAAAATATATATAAACATGTAAAAAAAAAAAAATCCCCACCTAATATAATATTTAGCAAATTCCAAAACAATGACTGGACCTACCATCAATAATGTATTTACTAGTGTCAAGACCAACATAATCCAGAAGTTCAAAAGGACCCATTGGATAGCCGGCTCCCAGTTTCATGGCAATATCAATGTCTTCTTTAGAGGCATGGCCTGAAAACATGGTAACAAACAACATGATTAGACGTCAGATAATCTCAGGAACACCCCTTTCTCCCATTAACTTGTCTATTCCCTTTTGGGGATTATACATCGGTTTTGCCTATAATAGTTCTCCATTAGAATAGTTCTCCATTCAGAGAACAGCTAAACTTTTAGTTTGGTGTTAAAATCAGTATCAAGTGAAGACTTGACCCCTTCAGTGGTTAACTATATGAGTGGCTTTATGTGGGCCCATTGAAATAAAACCAGCTTGTTTATTGTACATGTGTATATTCTTGTACACATATATTCTTGTACAATTGTGCATCCATGGATAAAGCTACAGATATCCCCTATTCTTAGGACAGAAGATTGTGTGTCAAATCTACCGCACAGCGCCTGACTCTCCTCCTTAAAGGGGTTGTCCAGGAATTGAAAACCAGAGCTAATTTCTTCCAAAAATAAAAAAAAAATAAAATAAACAGCACCACCCCGGGCCTCCAGGTGTGTGCAGAATTGCATCTAAGCTCCATTGAAGTGAATGGAGACAAGTTGAAATACCACACACAACCACCACAACAGAGGCGGCTCTGTTTTTGGAAGAAATTAGCTCTGGTTTTCTGTTCGTGGACAACCCCTTTAACTGTGCGTGTCGACAACCACACAAAGCGGTGGCCGACAACCCCCTCTCCATGCAGCTCTATGGGAAAGGTGGAGCACTGCACTCAGGTATCTCTGGCTCTCTGACCAACCACTTTATTAGAGAAGGCTATTCTTTCACGACTGGAGCTTCGCTATATGTAAAATTAAACAGCATAAAATCAAGTGAGCAAGATTTCTGCTTCAGTTTAAATCTACAAAAGAATGGGAAAAAAAAAAAAAAGTCAAGTGATGTGAGCAAATTGGAATGTATTACGATCACGATGGGTGCCATTACTCAATGACATGTTTACATTAGATTTTGATCTGACAATCAAAAATATAACTTGTTATCTATTATAGCATAGTTCCCTATGACCACAAGATATGCAGTGATATGCATTATATTATCTGTTCCACCTTTACTCATTGGATTGGCAATGTGTCCACAAGACAGACTCAAAACATCCAGGACACAATAGTTATCAATGCTGAAAAATGAGCTGAACTTACAGAAACAAGTTCTTTTGGTAATGGTAATGGAATGAAAGTGTTAAATGGGTTGTCTGATGATGAAATCATTTTAACTGTCTAATAAATAAACAAACATATATTGGTAAATAACATTTTATTACGCTTCTATTGGGGTTGGAATCCTGTTGCTTTTGATGCAAACTGCATCCTCTGTTGTCTTCATTAGAACAACTTCCTGTCTGGTGTACATCTTGTTCTGTGTACGCTCTAGCCAGGAAATTACCCCAACCCATCTCCCTCCCACTATTTAAGAAGGGAGAAATCATTGGCTGAATTCCCAGCTAGAGTCTCCTAATCTGACAGGAAGTTCTGCTTATGAAGACAATTGAGCAGACAGTTTTCATCAGGAGAAAAAGCAGGAAAATTATTGGTCAGTAATAACTTTATTGACCAATATACACTCAATGACCACTTTATCAGGTAACCTGTTCACCTGGTTATTAACACAAGCAGTTAATCAGCCAATCACAATTGCAGCAACTAGACATGGTCAAGACAAGTTTAAACTGAGTCTGAGTATTTCAGAAACTGCTGATCTACTAGAATTTTCACACACAATCATCGCTAAGAATTACAGAGAATGGGTCCAAAAAAAAAAAAATATCCAGTGTGTGAATGAAAATGCCTTATTGATGTCTGAGGAGAGTGGGAAGACTGGTTCAAAATGACAGAAAGGCAACAGTAACTCAAATAACCACTCATTATAACCAAGGCATGCAAAATACCATTTCTGAATGTAAAACATGTCAAACCTTGAAGCAGATGGGCTACAGCATTAGAAGAAGACTACATTGTGGGACCCCTGTCAGCTGACAACAGGAAACTGAGGCTACAATTCGCACCGACTCAACAAAATTGAACCATGGAAGACTAAAAAAAATTTGCCCTGTCTGATGAGTCTATGTTCATGTCCAGCTGCGATATTTAGATGGCAGGGTTAGAATTTGGCATAAACAGCATGAAAACATTGATCTATCTTGCCTTGTATCAGCAGTTCAGGCTTGGTGGTGGAGGTTTAGGGACATTTTCTAGGCACACTTCGGGCCCCTTTGTACTAATAGAATATAGATTAGACTAAACAGACTGATAAGTAAAGTAACATACAGCAACATACCTTTTTCATGAAGACGGACGGATTCCATTAGGTAGGGAACCAGAAGACGGTTAACAATAAACCCAGGGGTGTCCTGAAAAAGAAAAAAGTAGTTCATTTGTAAGAAATATTCAAGCAACAAACAAAAAAAATTTACATTTTATCTGATAACCGTACAATTCACCGCTCCACTTTACCTTGCATGACACAGGAGTCTTTCCAAGTGCTTTACTGAAATCCATGAGAGAGTCAAAAGTAGTTTGGCTGGTCATTGGTGTCTTAATAACCTAAAAGACAGCATAGGAATAATTAAAAAAAATCCCTATGGAATAATATTCTCACCACGAATGTGTTATTGATCTATTTTTAGTGCAACATAGGAGGAAGTATTTGTCCTCATATCCCATCCTCATGTGGTGAAGAGATTGTAGGCCGAAAATAGAAGGAGGCAGGGTTTTGTGGAAGTGGGCATGACTTGCAAGCCGGACCAATGCACAAAAAAAGGGTGTGGCTTTGCAATATGGGGTGTGCCATGCAGGGGGGAGTGTGGCCGGACTGACATTCATCAGGAGATGCAGAGCAGAGCTTGGAGTAAGGTACTGGGGACTTAAGACAAAAACCCAATCCTTCACGTAAGGGGGTAGGTTAGGGTTAATTTAACCAAGACATGTTTTATTTCACATAAAAGTAACAAGTTTACAAAGTTTCATCAAAATATCTCCAGCCGTTTGGAAGTTATGCTGGAACATACATTTCCCATAGACTTGTATGGGACTTTAAACAAAAAAGGAGACCCTAACAAATGGGGGTGGGTAAGGGTTAATTTATCTATTCTATGTTTGTAGTCATAAAAGTAAAATTTTTTATCAAAATATCTTCAGCCATTTGGAAGTGATGCTGGAACACACACACACTCATTGATTTTTATATATGTACTAGCTGAGTACCCGGCCCTGCCCGGTTTTTCCTTCCTAATCCTTGTGAGGGAGGAAAAGCAACAAAGGACCCCATATCCCCTCCTCTTATCCCGACCCCAAATCACCTCCTCATGTTCCTACCTCATATTTCAACCCCATAACGCGCCCCATAATAAAAACCCAGACTCTTGCAAACGGGGAAAAAAACTAGTGGAGGTGAGTAAGGGTTAAATCACCTATCCTATGTTTGTTGTTGACATATAAGTAACATGTGTGCCAAGTTTCATGTTAATATCTTTAGCCGTTTGGACGTGATGCTGGAACATACACACACACATATATATATATATATATATTATATATATACACACACACACACACACACACACACACACACGTTGAGTTATATATCACTTTGTTTGTACCCAATATATCCAGATGTGTTATTTATGTGAAATGGTCAAATCTAAATGCAGACACTTACCTCAACCAGCTTCATCATTGGGACAGGATTAAAGAAGTGAAGCCCCCCAAACCGGTCCTGCCTAGTTGTGGAGTTGGCTATGTCAGTTATTGGCAGTGAAGAGGTGTTGCTGGCAAATATGGTATGTCTGAAAGAAATTTCAAGTAGAGTTGAGAACAATAACCAAGATACAAGTTCTATTCATTATTTTTATAGATACATAATATTTATTCATGAAAAAAAAAAAATGTCTAATGATAGGGTGATCAAACGGAAAATGGAAAAGGACCTCATTCATCCAGGCGCTGCCGGTTAGGTCATCAGGTGCACAAAATGATGCAATGTATACCTTGGAATATTGTATACATGAAAGTTTATAAAAAAATAATAAACAACATACAGATTACGCGTTTCGAGGGTGACTCCCCTCTTCCTCAGATCAGGTGTGCACACCTGATCTGAGGAAGAGGGGAGTCACCCTCGAAACGCGTAATCTCTATGTTGTTTATTATTTTTTAATAAACTTTCATGTATACAATATTCCAAGGTATACATTGCATCATTTTGTGCACCTGATGACCTAACCGGCAGCGCCTGGATGAATGAGGTCCTTTTCCATTTTCTGTTTGATGACTACGTCAGGACGTATGTGCCTGTGACCTCCGGCTTGCAGCCCTCCTTTGGACATCAGTGAGTACCCCTATTTGGGGTGATATGCGTTACTTCTATTTACATCTGGTGAGCAGCCACCTATAAGTGCCGTGGGTTTCTCCCACATTTACACTTGCTGTTTGTGTTTAAGGGTAATACACGAGGCGCCGTTCCCCGGTCTTTTTTCTTTCTATTTATTAATGATAGGGTGGTAATTCCTGCACAGAAATGCCAAGATTTAAAGTGCGTCTCTGATTAAAAAGACATTTCTATAAATCAACACTAATAATCGAGTGAAGATAGGAAACTCAATAATACATCTCATGAAAATGCGTCTTCCTCCACCTATTACATGTCCTTCTCTCCACACACATACACACTGCTTTACTCAGGCTAAGTTTCCACTTGTTTTTTATTTTTATTTTTTCTTAAGGGAAAAACGCCAAGAAAAATACCAATTCTGCCGCATGGTGTTTTTTCGGTCAAAGAACACTGTGGCCAGATGTTAGCTGTAAATCAATGAGAAATTGCAAAATCTTTTTTTTTTAACTTTGCATTTTTCAGTTTGGCTTTTCTTTTTTTACCCTTTTGATGTTTTTTCACTCTTTTTTTGGGAGTTTTTCAGCTCCTTGGCGATATTGTAAAGTCACAGCATGTTAAGCCACTGGCGTTTTTCCCCCTGAAATTGTGGCGTTTTTCTCCCATAGAAGTCTATGGGAGTAAAAAAAACGCCAAGAAAAACGACATGTGGGTTTTAACTTTGGCATTTTTGCAGCCGGTTTTTACTCTTTTTTCGGACTTTAGCAATCCAAAAAAGTTATGGAGATACCTTTTTAAATAAAATTTCATAGGGTACCATTAAAAAATTATAAAAATAAAAAAAAAGATACAGTAGTGAAGGAAAAAATTGTATTTAACTAAATTTATCTTTATTATAACGAAATTTTAATTCATTTTTAAACAGGGATCAATTGATGTGGGCAGGCAGGGAACTAAAAATATAGCTGACAATAATAAAAATGTAGTGTGTGTTTTTCACTGAGACCCGCTGTGATGTGTCCTAAACTGCAGGTACCACTGCTCCCAACATGGAGCACACTTTGCTCCATGCTGGGAGCTGTAGTACCTGGATTAATAGACAGATTGCAATGAGTGTCACTCCTGTGTGTGTTTCACTTTTTTTTACATTTTTTAGGTAGTACTACTACTCCCAGCATGGAACACACTGTTCCATGATGGGAGTAGTAGTACCTGTACTAATTGTCAGATCACCTGTGTCACTTCTGACACCCGTTGCGATCCTCCTGTATAATGTATAGATGCGGCCGCTCCTCTATGGTCCCCTGCACTGACTGACTGACACACTCTCACACTCTCTCTATACACATATTTTTATATATATTATATTATATTAATATATATATATATATATATATATATATATATATATATATATGTATATATATATATATATATATATACACACACACATATATATATATATACATACACATATATATATATATACATATACACACACACCTATTCATATTTCCCACAGAGAGCTGTGATTGGCCAGATGGTTCCAGCCAATCACTCTCTATGGGAAATATGAATAGGTGTATATATACGTCAACGCAGGGGACCATAGAAGAGGGGCCGGCTGCATCTATACATTAAAGAGGAGGATCACAACGAGTTTCAGAAGTGACACAGGTGATCTATCAATTAGTACAGGTACTACTACTCCCATTATGGAACAGTGTGTTCCATGCTGGTTGTAGTAGTACTACCTAAAAAAAAAAAAAAAAAATGTGAAAAAGTGAAAAACACACACACACACACAGGAGTGACACTCGCTGCAATCTGTATATTAATTAATGCAGGTGCTATAGCTCCCAGCATGGATCAAAGTGTGCTCCATGTTGGGAGCAGTAGTACCTGCAGTTTAGGACAGATCACAGCGGGTATCACTACTGACACCCGCTGTGATCATCCTTCATCCCTGAGATGTGGAGCGGCTTTCTTCTGCGCTCGCATCTCTGCTCTGTACTCCAGCCGGCCACTCACCATTCATATTTCCCTCCGAGAGTGGGATGGGCTTCCACCATCCGGCCAATCCCCACTCTGGGCGGAAAATATGAATGAGTGATGTGAATTTCTATTCAAATCACTGACCGCCTGTAGTATAGTGCAGAGATGCAAGCGCTGTATAGAGCCTCTCCGCATCTCTGCTATATTATGGACAATCGCATCGGGTGTCAGGAGTGACACCCGGGGCGATCTGTCTATTAGTACAAGAACTACTACTCCCATCATGTAACAGTCTGTTCCATGTACACGCACTACATTTTTTATTATTGTTGGCTACATTTTTAGTGCCCTGCCCGCCCACATAAATTGATCCCTGTTTAAAAATTAATAAAAAATTCGTTAAATACATTTTTTTCCATCACTAATGCATTTTTTTTTTTTTTTTGGTACCAAACAAATTTGGGGAAAAAACGCCAGACGCAAGAAATTGCACTGGCATTTTTTTTTTTTCACACAAAGAAAAAAAAATAATGCAGGAAAGAAAAACCAAGTGAAAACTTAGCCTTAAGGCTATTTCTACTCTTCGTCTTGCAGTGTCTATCCAAGTTATAATGCTGCCAGACTTCTGAATGTGGCCAAAAAAAAGCATCCCTGTAAACATTTCTAATCAGTTTGCCTGGGGTTTATGCACATCGTCGCGCAGGCAGTCAATGAGAAAACCCTGAAGCTGTCAGCACATCTGTACACTGAGCTGCACAGTCAATGCTGCAATAACACGAACGATACCTTTTATTAAAGCTGATGGCCTTTGCCAAAGTCATTATATAAGGTACTTATAAGGGCTGAAGTGTCAAGGAGGCGGGGCTGATCAGCGGAAGTTACAAATCAGCAGCTTAACACCACCTTCTTGACACTTCAACCCCAAATGAAAGGGTTATTATTTCTGCAAAAGGTCCTTAGCTTTATGAAAAGTAACATTTGTGTTATTGCACCATTATCTGTCAGTCCATGTCTGCTGCTCATAGTAGGCAATTGTACCTACGTACAAAAAAATATAACGGCTACCACAATATATAAGAATGAAACAGTTTACAAGTAGGAACATTTGGATATCAGAGGAAGGCAACAGTGAGGAATTTAGGATGTAGGTGGTTTTAGCAAAACACTTGACTACATATGTCACAAATATGAAGTTACTATGTTGCTTAAGGCAAAGGGCAATACTGAAATGACTTCCAGGTATAAGCAACTACACTGTATAGTACTGTGCATGTGATCAACAGTGTATGGGTGTTTTTATTTTTATTTCATAACCATACTGATAAAATGGTATCCCCATCCAGATGGCACAAGACTGATGTATGGGGTACAGTTCTATTTTATATGTCTTAAGGGGCATTTGGAACCAACAAAAACTGATCATGTTCTATTAGCCAGAGCAGAGGACATCCCCCTTATCTAATAAGTTAGAAATGTGCCCTACTCTGGTGCAAATTTATCCAGCCTCTTGAAGAGCTCGTGTTTTATTTCCAAGTTCTCAACAATGGCTTCCACGACTAAGTCTGTGCTGTGTACCACGGCCGCTGGGTCTGTGCTAGTGCTGAAGTTCGACAGTGTTTTCTCAACGAACTGAGAAGCAGCCTGAAAGGCAAAAGGAGAAAAGTGTTAAGGAAACGATTTTAAGAGGATTTTCAATACACATTATAAGCACTGCTTACAATAGAGTCCATTCCTGTTATGACCCAATGGAGTACATTTATATCCAAATCAGGGCGGAGGAGTCCGAGTAGGTAGAAGGCGTACCAGTTCTAATGGCAGCTTCTAATATAAGAAAAGGGCATCCAGGTCTTTTTTTTTTAATTGACAGGTTGTCCTTAGGATAATTTATCAATATCTGTTTGGTGGGGGACTGTCTCCTAGCACCTCTGCCGATCAGCTGATTGAAGGGGCTGCTGCACTTGTTTTATCACTGTGGTTCTTCACTGCCTACCAGGTGCTGGAAACTAGGCAGAAACTCTACCTGGTATGTATGGGTTTATAATTTCATATAGTTAATGTGTTCAATGCATAGCTTGTTGCTTATTTACTTTCATAGATGATGAAAAGCTTGATATTAGAATAGTTCGTGTTAAAAGTTTTCTGTGGAAAAATTGAAAAGCTGCAGTCAGAGATCATAGCTCAGATCCAAATATACAAAAACAAATCTGTACCTTTGCCCATACCTAGCTCTTGAATGGTTATCAAAGTATTCCAGAAGATAGCATTGGTTGGTTTGAGTGCCAAACCCTGAAAAAGTACAGTCCCGTTAACTTCTAGCGCAAAGGTTTCCAACCTATGTTGGCAGGTGTTCCACCACAATGGAGTAGTAATGCACATCGAAACCCACAACCGCAGAATTTACCTAAATAGATTTTTTTTTTACTTTACCATTACCTGCATTATAATCCACAGCGGCAATTCTGCAAGAAATCCACATGATTTGGTGCAGACTCACTGCTGTGGAATAACCGGAGGAAAATGCATATAAAAGCACCCTAAAGAGCCTGTTATTTCAGACACCTTGAACTTAGGGCGTCAAACAAAAAACAGAACAGCAGTATAATAAACAGATCTCTTGAAGAAATAAAGAAGCACTCTGCTAATTTTAATTTTTATTCATTATGTAACTAGTCAGATAATATATATATATTTTTTTTTTTCTAACAGCTAGTGTAACCTTCATTATTTATTTTAGTTATTTTCTATCAGAAAATTCCTGGAATGCTTTCTTTCTGTTGGGTCAGGTGATCTCATGGTGACCCCCTGCTGTGGTGCTCTCAATGGGGTCACCACTTTAGCTACTAGAACTTTCTGTATGATGAAACTGCATAGACTGATCCATAAAAGGTCACTGATGGTTATACAGATCCTGTTATAATAGAGATGACAGCTGATCAGGGGCAGAAAGGAGGCTGGACTAAAAGGAAGTGAGTAAACATAGAAGAAGTGCGAGTGCATTGACGGAAAACTGTGTTTTCATTGGACTGTTTATTAGGCTTGGATTAGGATTTTTTGGCTGTAAGAACTAAAATCATTAATGTGAGGTGTCCCGGTACTGTATTTCATACCGTACCTTGGTAGAGGTCCCCAAAGTCAGAGTTCCTAGGAAGTGCGGGGTCCCTCTTTTCTAGTTAGCCCCTCGTCACCCCTCAGTTACCGTATTTATCGGGGTATATCACGCACCGGCCTATAACACGCACCCTCATTTTACCAAGGATATTTGGGTAAAAAAAGTTTTTTACCCAAATATCCATGGTAAAATGAGGGTGCGTGTGTGCGCGTGTATACACCGATACACCCCCAGGAAAGGCAGGGGGAGAAAGGCCGTCGCTGCCCGCTTCTCTCCCCCTGCCTTTCCTGGGGTCTAGAGCACTGCTGCCGGCCCTTCTCTCCCGCTGGCTATCTGCGCCGCTGCCCGTTCTGTCCCCCTGACTATCGGTGCCGGCGCCGATAGCCAGGGGGAGAGAAGCGACGCCGACAGCCAGGGGGAGAGAAGGGGCAGCGGCACCGATTGCCGGCGCCGCTGCCCTGTTGCCTCCCCCCATCCCCGGTGGCATAATTACCTGGGTTGGGTCCGCGCTGCTGCAGGCCTCCGGCGCGCATCCCCTCCGTCGTTGCTATGCACTGCACGGCGCACTGACGTCATGCGCCGCGCTGTGCAGCGCATAGCAACGACGTCGGAGGCCTGCAGCAGGGGGGATAGGGGGAGGCAACGGGGCAGCGGCGCCGGCAATGGGTGCCGCTGGCCTTTCTCTCCCCCTGGCTGTCGGCACCGCTTCTCTAGTCAGAGGGACAGAACGGGCAGCGGCGCCGATAGCCAGGGGGAGAGAAGGGCCGGCAGCAGCGCTCTAGACCCCAGGAAAGGCAAGGGGAGAGAAGCGGGCAGCGACGGCCTCTCTCCCCATGCCTTTCCTAGGGGTGTATCGGGGTATAACACGCACATAGACTTTAGGCTAAAACTTTAGGCTAAAAATTTTAGCCTAAAAAGTGCGTGTTATACGCCGATAAATACGGTAGTTAATATTCATCTAAAAATAAATGTAAATATGTATATTCAAATGCCTACCTGTAAGCGTTGCAGGACCTTTGGTGGTTCTTGTGTCAGGTGTTCACCCACAATGCAATCTAATGGTGAGTGACAGCTGTATGGACCAATCCAAATCCGCTCAGCCCCTGCCCATATAAGGGAGCTGCAGCCATTAATCTCTCTCTTGGGATGCTGACACTGGATGAGGTAGGACCTCCGCAACTTCCAAAGACAATTACTAGGCCTAAGCCTTGCGGCCTCGGCCTACGCTAAAGACTGTGAGTCCTCATCATTCCCCGCTATCTCTGCAAGATCACTGGACCTAAACTTACCCCTAAATCCAGCGGATCTATGCTACAAAATCCTCCTAAACTAAAGAGAACTTACAAGGTCCCAACCACCTGTCAATCGCTGCTTCAGCTGTATATAGACTCTGTTATCTGGACTGTTGTTACTGCTGCATGTTACAGAAAATCTTCAGTAAAGTTTCTACAAGTTTTCAGCTAAGCACTGGTGGTGGACAATCCGTTATTCTGCACTCACCTATTGCTCTTGGGAAGGGTGGCAATAAGCCCAACATTACCTCAGCATTTAACCCTCCCCCTGGCGTCACGAGTGGCAAGCGTTAATAAACCCCTGATACCTGATCAGCAATACCCCAGCTACCCTACACCCCCCCAGGCTTATCACAAATGTATTTCTAGATTCCTCACACACACACGATAAATTGAGAGAGAATAAAATACCAGAATGTCACCTCAGGCTTGTCTGCAAACATCTTCTTGGTGACTCTTTTCAAGCTGTCTTGAATACTTTTGGTTGACTTCTTCAAGATGTCATCAGTCTGGTCCACTAATACTACAGTGTGTCCAGTCGCTGCAGCCACCTGTAAAGAAAATGCAAACCAAATTTTTTTTTATTTTTTTAACAATTTTAGCATGACATACTGAATGGCACTGAAATCACTGTTCTATAGACGAATATATATTTGACATTCTGGAATATTATAATGCTTTAGCAGACCCCATGCTAGGTCCATACATAGCATTTTCATCCTATTTTATGTTTTGCAAAGGGGGAAACTGCTGTGTATTTGAAGAATGTGTGGCAAGCCCTATAACCAGTGTGGATAGTTTTTCATGTGCTTTAAAGGAGAACTCTAGTCAAAATTAAATTACCCACTATCCATAGGATAAGTAGCTGATCATGGGGTGTCCAACCTCTGGGACCTCTACTCTCTCAGTGAGGAGCGTCCGTCATCTACCGGTAGCACACGCTCCATTTATTTCTATGGGAGAGCCGATGATGTCCGAGAGCTGTACTTGGCTCTTTTCGGTGCTCCTATAAAAGTGAATTGAGCATGTGTATCTACCCATGCACGCACCTCACTGAGAGCTGGGTCCTGTTCAAGAGATCACAGGGGTCCCAGAGGTCGGACCCCCCACGATCAGCTACTTATCCCCTAGCGCTTTAAAATCCCATTGGCTCTTTGTAGTTTCCAGTTCATTTTTGATGCACACTGCTCATTCCCCAATCCCCAATAAATCTTACACCGCCCAAGGTCACATTTTTGAAACAGCAAATTTAAATAACATAAGAGGGTAAGTTGACCTTAAATACATAACTAGCAGTGATTTTGGAGCAAAGGTGACGTCTGGAGACAAAGCAGACCATAATCTACAGTATTTTCTAGGTCAGCACATACTATATTAAATATTAACCTGGCCAGTGCAAAGGAGCCACATGTGCACAGGTCAGTGTTTTGTCTCTGTCTCTCCTACACTAGTACATTTTTATATGTATCTAGAATGTGTTCTCAGCACTTTGATCTCTTAGAACAATGAGTTATAGCCTTATTAGTTATAAGTGTCTTAGCTTCTGGTGTATGGTTTCCTGTTGACGGATCTCTGGATGCCTGCTGTTCTTTTTCCTGCTAAATACGAGTGTGACTAGGGCTACTTTTTGTTCAAATATAGGTATATCCTGACATAGAGCTGGGCGGTATGACCACAAATATGTATCATGGTATTTTTGTAACTTATGGTGGTTCCACGGTATATAACGGTATTTCTCCCCCCCCCCCCCAAAAAAAAAAATCATGTGACCCGCGAGCGCTGTTCTGCTTCCCCCCCAATTAATTATCAGCCCAGCGTTGTGCTGTCCCCATCAGGGAACTAATCAAATGTCATCCGCAAGCGCTGCCCTCCTCGTCCTCCTGTTTGTTGCGGGCCGCTGGAACTCTGTACTGTACGCTGTATCCCTATGCCTGGGCTGCAAAAGATAAACAAAATAAACTTTAACTCACCTCCCGTTGGTCCGGTACCGGCCTCATCTGCTCCTTGGGGGTGGGAACGGCGGAGCGCCGTCAGCCTATCACCGGCCGCAGCAATGTTCCGCCTCGGACGGTAATAGGTTGGACGCACTGTCATGTAAGAAGCCGGCTTGTTACATGACAGTGCGCTCAACCTATCACCGGCCGAGGCAGAACATCGCTGCGGCCGGTGATAGGCTGACGGCGCTCCAATGGGGGAAAGTGAGTTAAAGATTATTTTTTTATCTTTTGCAGCCCAGACATAGGGATACAGCGTACAGTACAGAGTTCCAGCGCCGGAGCCCCGCAACAAACAGGAGGACGAGGAGGGCAGCGCTTGCGGGTGACAAGCGATTAGTTCCCCGATTGGGAAAAGGCCATCTGGGTGAAGGCCCCAGGAATTAAAAAGTATTACATATAGTTAAAAATTTATATTGTGATCATCCACATGTTATTTCATCCACAACATGTTAAAACTATGGTACTTGTTCGGGGCACACAAGACATCATTAATACATGATAACCATGACTAAGAACTGCTTATATCTAAAACACGTCGAAGATGTCCTGGGTGTCTGAATAAGTAGCATATCTTTAATATGTTGTGAATGAAATATGCAGATGAATTTTGTGGATTCGGAGCTGGACCAGTTAGCTTTTATCTATATTGTCATGTCCGTAAATGTTGGCACCCCTGAGTATTTCTCACAGAAAAGGATTGCAGTAACATGTTTTACTATACACATGTTCATTCCCTTTGTGTGTATTGTAACTAAACCAAAAAGGGAGGGGAAAAAAAAAAAAAGCAAATTGGACATAATGTCACACCAAACTCCATAATGGGCTGGACAAAATTATTGGCACCCTTTCAAAATTGTGGAAAAATAAGATTGTTTCAAGCATCTGATGCTTTAAACTCACCTGGGGCAAGTAACAGGTGTAGGCAATATAAAAATCACTCCTGAAGGCAGATAAAAAGGAGAGAAGTTCACTATGTCTTTGCATTGTGTGTGCCACACTAAGCATGGACAACAGAAAGAGAAGAGAACTGTCTGAGGACTTGAGAACCAAAATTGTGGAAAAATATCAACAATCTCAAGGTTACAAGGCCATCTCCAGAGATCTAGATTTGCTTTTGTACACAGTGCACAACATTATCAAGAAGTTTGCAACCCATGGCACTGTAGCTAATCTCCCTGGGCATGGACGGAAGAGAAAAATGGATGAAAGGAGTCAACGCAGGATAGTCCAGATGGTGGATAAGCAGCCCCAAACAAGTTCCAAAGATATTCAAGCTGTCCTGCAGGCTCAGGGAGCATCAGTGTCAGCGTGTACTATCCATCAACATTTAAATGAAATGAACCCTATGACAGGAGACCCAGGAGACCCAGGAGGACCCCACTGTTGACACATAGACATAAAAGAGCAAGACTACATTTTGACAAAATAAACTTGAGTAAGCTAAAATCCTTCTGGGAAAAGGTCTTGTGGACAGATGAGACCAAGATAGAGCTTTTTTGTAAAGCACATCATTCTACTGTTTACCGAAAATAGAATGAGGCCTACAAAGAACACAGGACCTACAGTGAAATATGGTGGAGGTTCAATGATGTTTTGGGGTTGTTTTGCTGCCTCTGGCACTGGGTGCCTTGAATGTGTGCAAGGCATCATGACATCTGAGGATTACCAATGGATTTTGGGTCGCACTGTACAGCCCAGTGTCAGAAAGCTGGGTTTGCGTCTGAGATCTTGGGTCTTCCAGCAGGACAATGACCCCAAACATACATCAAAAAGCACCAGAAATGGATGGCAACAAAGTGCTGGAGAGTTCTGAAGTGGCAGCAATGAGTCCTGATCTAAATCCCATTGAACACCTGTGGAGAGATCTTAAAATTGCTGTTGGGAAAAGGCGCCCTTCCAATAAGAGAGACCTGGAGCAATTTGCAAAGGTGCCAATAATTTTGTCCCACCCATTTTTGGAGTTTGGTGTGTCATTATGTCCAATTAGCTTTTTTTCCCTCCATTTTTGGTTTAGTTCCAAGACACACAAAGGGAATAAACATGTGTATAGCAAAACATGTGTTACTGCAATCCTTTTCTGTGAGAAATACTTCATTTTCTAGAAAAATTTCAGGGGTGCCAACATTTATGGCCATGAGTGTAGTAGTTCACCACCTGAATCTGGAGGAAGGCCCGTGCACATCTCCAACTTGTTCATCAGAGGAATCGCTTGCGATACTGAGGGAAACAGGTAAGCATTAAACCTGCTCTCATTTTTATATTATGCTTAATGGAGGACTTCAAAAGCAAATTAAAGAATGTCTTGAACCCTCATCTAGTCTACTATAAACCTATAGGGGAGATTTATCGAAACCTGTCCAGAGGAAGAGTTGCCCATAGCAACCAATCAGATCGCTTCTTTCATTTTTCAGAGGCCTTGTTAAAAATGAAAGAAGCGATCTGATTGGTTGCTATGGGTAACGTTTTCTCTGGACAGGTTTTGATAAATCTCTCCCATAGTTTGCCCGCTATGAAAGCAGACCATGGATATGTTCAGGTGGTATGGAAAAGCTGCTCACGTCCCACATTGAAAAATACACATCTTGCATATTTGGTGCGAAATATACAAAAAGTCTGCAGCATATTCTCAGCATAATGGTAGGGTCGGGTCACATAGTGTATTTTGCTGCTACCCATTGAAGTCAATGGGTCAGAAAATATACAGCTGATTTTGCTATCCATTGACTTCAATGGGTAGGAAAATAAGTAGCAGCAAATACACAGCAAAATAAGGCATGTGTGACCCTAGACGGTCTATTTTGCAGGTCAATTTCTGCAGTGCATTTTTGAAACTCCCAACATGCCCTGTGTGCCTGCTACCATTGCAAAACTACAACTCCCAGCATGGCCAGTAAGCCTGCTACCATTGCAAAACTACAACTCCCAGCATGGCCTGTAAGCCTGCTACCATTGCAAAACTACAACTCCCAGCATGGCCAGTAAGCCTGCTACCATTGCAAAACTACAACTCCCAACATGCCCTGTGAGCCTGCTACCATTGCAAAACTACAACTCCCAGCATGGCCAGTAAGCCTGCTACCATTGCAAAACTACAACTCCCAGCATGGCCAGTAAGCCTGCTACCATTGCAAAACTACAACTCCCAGCATGGCCAGTAAGCCTGCTACCATTGCAAAACAACAACTCCCAGCATGGCCAGTAAGCCTGCTACCATTGCAAAACTACAACTCCCAGCATGGCCAGTAAGCCTGCTACCATTGCAAAACCACAACTCCCAGCATGGCCAGTAAGCCTGCTACCATTGCAAAACCACAACTCCCAGCATGGCCAGTAAGCCTGCTACCATTGCAAAACCACAACTCCCAGCATGGCCAGTAAGCCTGCTACCATTGCAAAACCACAACTCCCAGCATGGCCAGTAAGCCTGCTACCATTGCAAAACTACAACTCCCAGCATGGCCAGTAAGCCTGCTACCATTGCAAAACTACAACTCCCAACATGCCCTGTGAGCCTGCTACCATTGCAAAACTACAACTCCCAGCATGGCCAGTGAGCCTGCTACCATTGCAAAACTACAACTCCCAGCATGGCCAGTGAGCCTGCTACCATTGCAAAACTACAACTCCCAGCATGGCCAGTAAGCCTGCTACCATTGCAAAACTACAACTCCCAGCATGGCCAGTAAGCCTGCTACCATTGCAAAACTACAATTCCCAGCATGGCCAGTAAGCCTGCTACCATTGCAAAACTACAACTCCCAACATGCCCTGTGAGCCTGCTACCATTGCAAAACTACAACTCCCAGCATGGCCAGTAAGCCTGCTACCATTGCAAAACTACAACTCCCAGCATGGCCAGTAAGCCTGCTACCATTGCAAAACTACAACTCCCAGCATGGCCAGTAAGCCTGCTACCATTGCAAAACAACAACTCCCAGCATGGCCAGTAAGCCTGCTACCATTGCAAAACTACAACTCCCAGCATGGCCAGTAAGCCTGCTACCATTGCAAAACCACAACTCCCAGCATGGCCAGTAAGCCTGCTACCATTGCAAAACCACAACTCCCAGCATGGCCAGTAAGCCTGCTACCATTGCAAAACCACAACTCCCAGCATGGCCAGTAAGCCTGCTACCATTGCAAAACCACAACTCCCAGCATGGCCAGTAAGCCTGCTACCATTGCAAAACTACAACTCCCAGCATGGCCAGTAAGCCTGCTACCATTGCAAAACTACAACTCCCAACATGCCCTGTGAGCCTGCTACCATTGCAAAACTACAACTCCCAGCATGGCCAGTGAGCCTGCTACCATTGCAAAACTACAACTCCCAGCATGGCCAGTGAGCCTGCTACCATTGCAAAACTACAACTCCCAGCATGGCCAGTAAGCCTGCTACCATTGCAAAACTACAACTCCCAGCATGGCCAGTAAGCCTGCTACCATTGCAAAACTACAATTCCCAGCATGGCCAGTGAGCCTGCTACCATTGCAAAACTACAACTCCCAGCATGGCCAGTAAGCCTGCTACCATTGCAAAACTACAACTCCCAGCCTGCCCGTCAGTCAGCCTGCAACCGGGATTTACGACCCTTTAGTAGTGTGTTTCCCAAGCAGGGTGCCTCCAGCTGTGGCAAAACTACAATTCCCAGCATGCCCGGACAGCCAAAGGCTGTCCGGGCATGCTGGGAGTTGTAGTTCTGCCACAGCTGGAGGCACCCTGGTTGGGAAACACTGCTGTAGTATATAGAAGTGACTTCTATAGCTCTTTCATGTGGTAAAGTCCCCCTCACACCTGTCACATGACTGGCACGCGCCTCTCACCTGTGCTATCCCGGCTCCCATGAGGCCTCCTCCGATCACCGTTACATGCTTGATGGCGAGCTTCTTGGCGGCGGCGCTGGATGACATGCATCTTGCAAGGAGCTGCCGACTTGCGGAGGCCATGGCTGGTAGCAGAACTGGGAGTTGAAGGACACAAGCCTAATGATTGACAGCTAGTGACGTCATCAGAGAGCGCCAGGACAGGAGACTTGAGTGGAGACGGTCACATGACCGCACAGGGCGGGGCCCACTGCTGCTTTGTGAGGGATGTAGTGCAGCGCGATGACCAGGAGAGGGCTCTGTATGAGAAGCGGTGACAAGAGATCAGGCTGAGCGGTGATGGACTGGGGGGTGTAGGGCCCTCTAGTAAATGTCATCCTGCTTATATTACCCGAATGTGTATTTATTTATATTATGTCTTATAAGGATATCAAATATTTGAGGGTTAGGTTACTGTATGGGTGTAAAAAATATATATATATATGTATATGTATATATATATATATATATATATATATATTTTTTTTTTTTTATACACTTTAATAAGGGTTCCTATTAGAGATAAGCCAATTTACAGTAAATTCGATTCGTCATGAACTTCTCGGCTTGGCAGTTGATGACTTATCCTGCATAAATGAGTTCAGCTTTCAGGTGCTCCCGTGGGCTGGAAAAGGTGGATACAGTCCTAGGAGACTCTTTCCTAGGACTGTATCCACCTTTTCCAGCTCACCGGAGCACCTGAAAGCTGAACTAATTTATGCAGAAAAAGTCATCAACTACCGAGCCGAGAAGTTTGTGACGAATCAAATTTACTGTAAGTTCGCTCATCTCTAGTTCCTATCTCCAAAAGTTATCCTCCAGCTCAGTGCTTGGCAGTATAGAGATTGATGTGTCATCTAGAACATAGGTAGTTTGATAAATGAACTATCCAGTTTACTACATGCAGTGAGAGATGAAGTACATTGAATGAAGTGCATTGTTGTTGTCAAGACCTGGGAGCTTCTAGACACAGAGGCCCACTTCTTGGGTTTAGGAGCCCACCTTGGGAGAAGAGAGGAGCAGTGTGTGAGGGAAAAGAGAATGGCACAGGGAGGAGATTGTAAGGGAGAGGAAGGGGGGATCGGGTGCAGTCTGTGAGGGAGAAGATGGGGGCACAAGGAACAGTTTGTAAGGGAGCAGATGGGGGCATGGGGTGCAGTCTGTAAGGGAGAAGATGGGGTGCAGTCTGTAAGGGAGAAGATGGGGTCACAAGGAACAGTTTGTAAGGGAGCAGATGGGGGCATGGGGTGCAGTCTGTAAGGGAGAAGATGGGGGCATGGGGAGCAGTCTGTAAGGGAGAAGATGGGGGCATGGGGAGCAGTCTGTAAGGGAGAAGATGGGGGCATGTGGAGCAGTCTATAAGGGAGAAGATGGGGCACGGGGAGCAGTCTGTAAGGGGGAAGATGGGGGCATGGGGAGCAGTCTGTAAGGGAGAAGATGGGGGCATGGGGAGCAGTCTGTAAGGGAGAAGATGGGGCACGGGCAGCAGTCTGTAAGGTAGAAGATGGGGGCATGGGGAGCAGTCTGTAAGGTAGAAGATGGGGGCATGGGGAGCAGTCTGTAAGGGAGAAGATGGGGGCATGGGGAGCAGTCTGTAAGGGAGAAGATGGGGCACGGGGAGCAGTCTGTAAGGGAGAAGATGGGGGCATGGGGAGCAGTCTGTAAGGGAGAAGATGGGGGCATGGGGAGCAGTCTGTAAGGGAGAAGATGGGGCATGGGGAGCAGTCTGTAAGGGAGAAGATGGGGGCATGGGGAGCAGTCTGTAAGGGAGAAGATGGGGGCATGGGGAGCAGTCTGTAAGGGAGAAGATGGGGCACGGGGAGCAGTCTGTAAGGTAGAGGATGGGGGCATGGGGAGCAGTCTGTAAGGGAGAAGATGGGGCATGGGGAGCAGTCTATAAGGGAGAAGATGGGGGCATGGGGAGCAGTCTGTAAGGGAGAAGATGGGGCACAGGGAGCAGTCTGTAAGGGAGAAGATGGGGGCATGGGGAGCAGTCTGTAAGGGAGAAGATGGGGGCATGGGGAGCAGTCTGTAAGGGAGAAGATGGGGCACGGGGAGCAGTCTGTAAGGTAGAGGATGGGGGCATGGGGAGCAGTCTGTAAGGGAGAAGATGTGGGCATGGGGAGCAGTCTGTAAGGGAGAAGATGGGGCACGGGGAGCAGTCTGTAAGGGAGAAGATGGGGGCCTGGGGTGCAGTCTGTAAGGTAGAAGATGGGGGCATGGGGAGCAGCCTGTAAGGGAGAAGATGGGGGCACAGGGAGCAGTCAGTGTGGTACAAAAAGGGGTATGCGGAGCAGTCTGTGAGGGAGAAGAAGGGGACACAGGGAGCAGTCAGTGAGGTACAAAAAGGGGTATGCGGAGCAGTCTGTGAGGGAGAAGGAGGGGACACAGGGAGCAGTCAGTGAGGTACAAAAAGGGGTATGCGGAGCAGTCTGTGAGGGAGAAGAGCATTTCATTGGTTGGAGTCTGTAAGGAAAAAGAGGGGGGCATAGGGAGCAATCTGGGATGAAAAAGAGTAGCTAGTAGATCAGTCTGTAATGGACAACCGAATTTGACAGGAGTGCTCTTCCCATTGAGAACTGGGTGGTGGTGACCGTCCAAATGACAGTCTATGTGCTACTTAGCAGAGTGTGCCCCAAAACTAATGGCACCAGTAGCTGAAACATGTGGGGGGTGTAAAGACTAAAGCACTTTCTCTGGGTCCATTCAGCAAATGCTTGGCTTTCCAAGGACAGCTGATACATTCAAAAATATAGGGGCACCGTACACATCTATGTGCTTCTGCCTCTTCCGTTTGGTGATCCAGACTTTTAACATGTCACTATGAACAGATCATCTTCTTGAGGCCACTACACTAGCCACTTTACTCTAACTTAAGAGTGGAGTGGTGCCTTTCTTTAGATGACTACATGGTTTACAGATTGCATGGAATTGGCCTGAATGGGGCGGTCTAGAGGAGACCACTAGACCGATAACTTCCTTGAGTCCGTTATATTCTGCTGAACACAATGGAATGGGTTAGAGAGGCTGCATGCCACATTACAGAAGGGTGGATCGTTTCGATATAAACTGATCCGTGCATGTTGGCAATGGTTCAGCAGTTCAGAGTTTACTTACAGGGCAGAGACCAACCAAGCACTATCGTGAATAGCTTATAGTATATTAGCTTTAAGAGGATTTCATACGGTTTCACTGTTGGATTTTGTATTTATGGAACTATGCTCCCCTAGAAACTTCTACCAGGGAGAATATCATACATAGGGTGGAGATCTACAGTAGCACCTACAAAAGCTTCTAAGGAAAGAATATCTCTTTAACCTGGTGACACACAGACACCAATCCATTTAACATTCTCCATTACTAAAGTTCATTAATATTCTAAATAAAATACAACTAGACAAAAAAAAAAGCTTTGTAAGTTGAATGCTTTGCTGTATATGGCAGGAATGATACAAAATACAGTAACATACAGTATATAGGCTAACTGGATCATTGTATAGTCTTGCTATATGCATTAATCTTAGATAATCTGGTGTATCATTTGTACGTGCTAACTAAACAGGATGAATGGACTTTCTATTGTATAGGTAACTGCTTGCAGTGGCTAATACCTGTGATATTTCCTATTAGAGTCTAAATGTGGCCAACCGCTTTCTCCCCATACTAATGGAATACCCCTTTAAGCAGAGGGAAACATGGGAAGGAACAATCATTCTGTTTATATTGTTATAGAGTAAAGTGATCAGTGCTGGCAGAAGGTGGCAGCATAACTTAGGGTATGTCCACAAGCAGTAGTTGTAGTTGTAAGTATTTCTGTAACTGAATCAACCTAAGGCCACGTTCATATGGCAGAATTTCCAAGCAGAATCTGACGGAAAAATTCTGTTTGGAAATTCCATAGTTTCCAGTTGGATTCTGCTGCACCATTTACACTATGGGATTTCCATGGCAGACATTCTGACACAGGAATTTCAGACCCCAGATATCACAGAAAGAATGAATATGTAAATTCTTTCTATGAAATCTGCTTGGAAATGCACTGCCGTCTATGGAGGTGGTGCATTTCTGAACTGTCCTAGTGCAGGCTTGTTCTGCCAACACCTGCCAACTGCAGAATGTCCAGACAGAATTTTTCTGACTGGAATTCTGCAAAGTAAATGTGGCCTAAGGGTGCGTTCACACGCTATTTGTTTTTGCGGGTTTTCCGCTGCGTATTTGAAAGTGGGCGGGCTCTTCTTGGCTGTCCGTAGCAGATTTTCCGTGGTGGAATTTACGCTGCGGAAAATCCGCCGCAGTCCCTACCGACTTAAATGGGGCTTGCGGCAGATTTTCCGCACCGTAAAATCCTCCGTGGAAAATCTGCTGCGGACAGCCATGAAGAGCCCGCCCTCTTTCAAATACGCAGCGGAAAACCTGCAAAAACAAATAGCGTGTGACAGCACCCTAAGGGTACATTCACAGGTAACGGGCTGATGCCTTGTTCATACATTTAGTTACATTGATTTACACAGCATCAAATCTGTAGCAAACACGATACATATGAATGTACCCTAAAGGGGTTTTAAGAAAAACATATACGTTTTAAAAACAACCTCATTCAGATACATGAAAAAGATTTTCCTCTGAGCATCAACATAACCTTAAAGAGGTACTCTGCTGCTCAGCGTTTGGAACAAACTGGTCTGAACGCTGGAGCCGGGAGCTCGTGCCATCATAGCCCTGCCCCCTCATGATGTCACACCCAACGCCCTCAATGCAAGTCTATGGGAGGGGGTGGAACAGTTTGTTCCAAACGCTGAGCAGCGGAGTACCCCTTTAAACATGTGTTTTCATGCTAAAGGAAAGACATGGAAAAGACTAGAGTTTGGAATGACGATAGTTTTTATAAATATAAGGCCAGGTTCACATTACAATTCGTGCCTCCAAAGCATGGATACATTAGAAACGTGCCCATATATCCATGCTATCATAGGCAGGGGCCCCATTTATTGGCATGAGCATATACAAGTTTTGGCTCTGACTCAGCACTTTTCAGTCCAAGAAAAAGCTTGGATACATTTCTAAAATGATGCGAACATAGCCAATAGAGAGTACCTGTCATCAACTAAACTTTCCCTGATCCTCCTCCCCATCTGTCCCTTACTCTAACTATGCCTATCCCTGTGTTTATTGAGGTTTAAAACGCTGTGGAAATACCTTTTTTTTATCCCTCTTCATTAGTTCAGGAGCACTGTCTTTCTGAGGGGTGGAAGGAGGCGGGTCCCGGCAGGCATGATGTCACATGAAGCTTGGCCGGGACTCTTGCTTCTGCCAGTCTTCCTGTATGCTGCTCTCCCTCTGCAACAGTGTTTCCCAACCAGGGTACCTCCAGCTGTTGCAAAACTACTCCCAGCATGTCCAGACAGCCAACAGCTGTGTGCATACAGACTAAGTACAGGGGAGGGACGGCAGCCTCTGTCTCTCTCTCTCTCCTGTGTCTCTCTGCACTAAAAAGTCAATGCTGAGAACCAGGGGCGGTGGGAGCAATTACAGAGGCATTAATTAAGATAAATGTCAAGGGGGGGGGGGGGGGAGGCACAGAGCAGGGAGTGCAGTGAGATAATACAATGTATAAGATAATGTGTGGTGAGGGGCAGGGAGAACACAGAGAAGGGGGGAGGGGGAGGTGACTGGCCTCTGTTATATGAGAGGCTTGTAGCTCACAGTGCTGAACTGCCTGTGGAAGGACCAGAGCCCTTTCAGCATTAGTCCTAAAAGCTGTACACTTACTATGAAAGGCATAGAAGAGAGACCCCTAGTGGCCAAAAGTATAAAATGAAAAAACTGGTATAAATATTAATATTTTTTAATGAAGATATATTACAATATGTCTTGATTAATGATTATGAACAACATATTAAAAGTTTTTGTTGATGACAGGTACTCTTTAACTATGCTAAATGAATAGGGCCCGCACCTGTCCTAGCATGGATACATCTCCATGTCCCAACGTATTCATGCCTTGGAGGCACACATTATGATGTGAACCTTGGCCAACTGTAAACTTGCATTGTTAGTTACATGACTACAAGACCATATATCGAAAAAAGTACACAAGTGATTGTACAAAATATGGTGTAAGAGGGTCTAAAACACTTAATAAATGTGGTGCAAGTCATGTAAAACAAGTTATTGGTGTAAAGTACACTAGAATTTCGGCACATTTTCAATAGTAAATCTAATTTAAAATTGAAAAGGACATACTTACTAGCCAATCCAATGGACTAGCACAGGCACATTAATGGATTCTTATGACATGAAAGTTATTATTTGAAAGTAATTCACATTTTACTATACTGGGCCTCATTTACTAAGAGTGGAGGGTTTTCTATTGTCGTTTTTTCTTGTCTTTTGTCTATATTTGTTTGGTATCCTTTGGCGCTGGACTAAAAATTTTAGGCGCACGAGTGTTTTTCTTTTGTCTGTCCCGGAAAGGACAAAAAAAAAATGCGAGAAAAAAACAAACCACCTCCTCTTCCGGTCTGAGAGAAGCGAGTGAGAGAGACACCACACCACAGTGCCGATCACATGACACAGGAATAAACACTGCGTCACAGGAAGAGATCAGAGGAGGCAGCAGGCACCAACTGTAACTGCCAATGATGCAGGTAAGAAGGAGAGAAAATGGCTGACAGTAGATAGATAGGGAAATATAAGAATGTTTAAAGGAGTACTCCACTGGAATAAAAATAAATACAATTTTAACCCCTTAACGACCACGGAGGTAAATATACGTACCTCCGTTGCCGTCTCCCGATCTGTGAAGCGCGCTCAGAAGCTGATTCGTATCTGCGGGGTCCAGGTTGCTCTCAGCAACCGGGACCCACGGCTAATACCGGACATCGCCAATCGGGCTGATGTCCGGTATTAACCCTTTAGACGCTGTGATCAAAGTTGATTGCGGCATCTAAAACGGGAGAATATGCTGCCGGTTAGTTCATCGGAGCTGTTTGGGACCACTGCAGTGAAACCACGTCATCCCGAACAGCTGAGAGGACAGCGGGATGCTCCCTACCTGGCTCCACGCTGTCCGATCAGCGTTTGATTGCTGAAAGCCTGCGATCCAGGCTTGAGCAATCAAGCGCAGATAACACTCATCAATGCTATGCTGTGGCATAGCATCAAACCATGCTTGCAATCAATGTAATGCATGGTATAGCCCCCTATGGGGGCTATAACATTGCAAAAAAAAGTGTATAAAAAGAGTTAATAAATGTGATTTAACCCCTTCCCTAATAAGAGTCTTTTCCAATAAAAAAAAACAAAAACATTTCTCTGTCCATTTTAGGAACTGTCCAGAGCAGAATAGGTTTTCTATGGAAGTTTGCTCCTACTTTGGACAGTTCCTAAAATGGACAGAGGTGTCAGCAGAGAGCACTGTGTTCAGGCAGAAAATAAATAAAAAAAATAAAAGAACTTCCTGCGGATCATACAGCAGCTGATAAGTATTGGAAGGATTAAGATTTTTTAAATAAAAGTAATTTACAAATCTGTTTAACTTTATGGCACCAGTTGATTTAAAAATAAGGAATAAGACAATAAATATTAATAAAATAGACAATATTAAAGGGGTATTCCAGGCCAAAACTTTTTTTTTATATATCAACTGGCTCCGGAAAGTTAAACAGATTTGTAAATTACTTCTATTAAAAAATCTTAATCCTTCCAATAGTTATTAGCTTCTGAAGTTTTCTGTCTAACTGCTCAATGATGATGTCACGTCCCGGGAGCTGTGCATGATGGGAGAATATCCCCATAGGAACTGCACAGCTCCCGGGACGTGAGTCATCAGTTAGACAGAAAACAACAACTCAACTTCAGAAGCTAATAACTATTGGAAGGATTAAGATTTTTTAATAGAAGTAATTTACAAATCTGTTTAACTTTTCACTGTATGACCTAGTGAGTAACATATATAAGAATTATTTTTTTCTGTGATATGACAGGTACACTTTAAAAATAAATATTCTCTGAAAATATGCAAAGAACTACCCACAATTTTTCCATAATTGAGTTTATTTTTATTGTAGCTTTTATTACATGATAATATTGTAAAAGGAGTATTAATCCATACACATGTATTTATACACAGTGATTATTAGACATCCTATCATGTGTCAATGGACAAGGCAATGCCAACAAAGTAGATGAGACAAGCAGCAATTTTGGTCATTTCCTGGCACTGATACGTCACTCGCACACTTTATTCATATCAGTAGTAAACGTTTTAGTACTGTTTAGTAAGGCTAAAATACACTCAATTCTAGTAGAATGTCTGCAGGCGGCTACAGAGAAATTCACCAAGATGTCCGTTATGAAATTAGAGCAGTGTTTCCCAACCAGTGTGCCTCCAGCTGTTGCAAAACTACAACTTCCAGCAAGGCCAGACAGCCAAAGGCTGTCCAGGCATGCAGGGAGCTGTAGTTTTGCAACAGCTGGAGGCACACTGGTTGGGAAACCCTGAACTAGAGAATTCTGCCATGACAGATCCTTAATATGAAATGTATATGTATTTGTGTGTTAACTATCGATTAACGCAATGAAAGCTTTATAAGCTTTTTTCTTAAATTATATGCATAATACTTAGATTGTTCTGTGCCATTTAGATCCTTTAAGTGATGTATTTAATGGAAAAAACATTAAGGCACACATCTGATGTATATACCTGAGTATATGTTAAAAAAAATTGGTTATTAAATAACATGTAAAGTACCATTGTATGACAAATAAAGAGCAAATCTACCTATGATGTAATGACGGTAGGCAATATACTTTAGGCAAATGTTTCTTAGTCTCACTGTATTTCACTCCCTGCACAGTCCCCTTCAGTAACTGTCTATAGATAAAGCTTGGAGGACTTGGACAAGTTTACTAACATTAAAAAAATCTTTTTGCTGGACAACCCCTTTAAGTTTTGTTCAAAGTAATGTTTCCAGGCTGTCTGAGGAAAAAAAAAAAGCCTGTACTTACCTCCCTTACTCCCCTGCAGCCTCTTTTATGGCAGGCCCGGTTTCTGCTGAACTTCATTTCCTGGTGGGTATTTTGTCTCAGCCAGTGACTATATCAGGTTTAAATCTTACTCTAGTTACAACTATTGATTCTCAGGCTGTCTGAGAAAAAAAAAAAGCCTGTACTTACCTCCCTTACTCCCCTGCAGCCTCTTTTATGGCATGCCCGGTTTCTGCTGAAATTCATTTCCTGGTGGGTATTTTGTCTCAGCCAGTGACTATATCAGGTTTAAATCTTACTCTAGTTACAACTAGTGATTCTCAGGCTGTCTGAGAAAAAAAAAAAGCCTGTACTTACCTCCCTTACTCCCCTGCAGCCTCTTTTATGGCAGGCCCGGTTTCTGCTGAACTTCATTTTCCTGGTGGGTATTTTGTCTCAGCCAGTGATTATTCACTGATTCCAGCACCAGAATGTGAAGTCCATTGGAGATCTGCCACTGGGATAACGGAGGCTGCAGGGGAGTGAGGGAGGTAAGTAAAGACTTTTTTAATGTTAGTGTTTTATTAAAATAAAAATGTTTTGCTGAACAACCCCTTTAAACGCTCTTTTTTTTTTTTGTTTTTGTCATAAAATGTTCTGTGAGATACATCTCAATTACTACTAATTCTACATAACACTGTCAGACAGATTTATCTTTCTAAGGGTATGCTAACAAAGTGTAAAATAGGAGAAATATGTGTGTATTTAGGTGTGCATTTCTCTTGAAATCAGCATTAATATACATATGTATTTTCCAGGAATTTTTTAGATTTTTTTTCACATCTACTTATTGTTTTTTTTGCAGTGCACATCAATGGGGCATGTAATGGAAGAGTTTACTCACATATTTTGGTGCTAAATACCCTTGTATTAAACACCAAAAGAAACACTATGTGAACATGCCTTAAAAGACTAATGCAACATGAAAATGCAGAGATATTGCACACAGTTCTCATGATACATGGAAAAAATTCTGATACAATGATAATACAATTGCTTCAAATTAACACCTCTTTGGAAGGCAAAAACTCCTACATGTGTTGGGGAATAGATGGCAACACACACACACACACATATATATATATATCTATATATAAATATATATATATATATATATATATATATATATGTGTGTGTGTGTGTGTACTTGAACAAGCATGTGATCACGTCTTCTACATAGTTCAAATCACTTCTGATTTTTACAGTATTTTTTGTGTATGTGTGTAGTTAAATGGGCACATTATGATTAGCGCTGCGGCCATAACAAATTTATTGTTCTCGGGAGGGGGGGAGCTGCACAGGGTGCCTCCAGCTGTTTCAACACAACTCCCAGCATGCCCTGACAGCCAATAGATGTCAGGGCAAGCTGGGAGTAGTAGTGGTGAAACAGCTGGAGGCACACTGTGTAGATGAAATAAGGGCGGGAGTCGCCCCCCCCAGCAGGCATCAGTGATGTGGTGCCTGCTGGGGAAGTGTGCCTGGTAGTGAGCACACTACCAGGCAGACAAAAAGGCATTTTTTATATAGTAAAAACATTTTTTTTTAAAGCAGGGAGGGGGTTAGGGAGAGATGAGCAATAGGCAGGGACAGGAAAAAAAAAAAAAAAGATGGTGGGAGCTACCCTTTAAGGTAAGGAACTTCCTTTGAAAATAGAATTTCAAGAAATTGCATTAATACCTTACCTTTAATTTTACTATGTACTAGCAATAAAAAAAATAAATCTTAAAATCAAGCAAATCCTATCATTCTAGATTTTTCCATTGACTGTTATTACAATACCATGGTAGACAATTGTAGTCTCCAAGACTTCTATCAGTAAAAAAGTACCTCTAATAACCTGTCCTGGCACAAGGATTTCAATCTAAAGTTTCCCAGCTACTTCGGATCTTGTGACTTGCTCTGAGACTAGCGCCTTCTAGAGACGGACGTGCCTAAACACCCAGACTTGTATGGGACTGCCAAATGCGTCCCCAGAGTGCCATAGTCTCAGAGAAAGGCATGGGATCAGAAGTTTTTAACAGAAATCCTTGTGCCTCGATAGTTTCTAGAGCAGTGGTCTTCAACCTGCGGACCTCCAGATGTTGCAAAACTACAACTCCCAGCATGCCCGGACAGCCAACGGCTGTCCGGGCATGCTGGGAGTTGTAGTTTTGCAACATCTGGAGGTAAGCAGGTTGAAGACCACTGCTCTAGAGGATACTAGAGCAGGTTATAATGCAAGTCAGAATGTGTGTACTCTGCTCCAAAGCATGGAAGTTGTACATTCATAAAACACAAGTGCTTGAAGATTTAGCAAGAAGCTGATAATTCAGATATGTGCCAAGCTGCTTACTTGAGATAATGCAGTAGATATGAATGGCCTTTTGTCAGCATTACTGATGCCTGGCTGTGGACCATGGACATTCCCTTAGATCATTCTTAAAAAACTGACACTCAATTACCCTTTTCAGATAGAACTCACAGAAAACAGGTTAAAGTGCAAACTGGGATATAACCTTATTAAAATGAATGGTGATGATAAGAATATTATGTTACCAGCTGGTACTGACATGAAAACTAACATAACAGTTATAAAAATACATATATGTGTATGTAGGAAAGATCAGCAAGATACAGAACTATGGTTATCAAAAAGACACTTCAATATAGTAAGGTACTTTGGTTAGGCAGTGTTTTATTCTGGTATTAAAGTCCCTTATTTATCCCTGTATATACAGTACATTGTTCCATTTGGTGCAGGTTTGGTAAGTGATTTCCAATGTAAAGAGTAACCACTGTTATTTTATTTTCCCATAAATCAATTGTACTCTTTATTTTACTCCTCCTCCCTGTCCCCTAAATCCATTCACTCTTAATTTACTAGTAAAATTTGTCTTCACAGTGGCAGACATGAAGTCAGATGATCAGATTATTAAAGGGGTATTCCAGGAGAAAACTTTTTTTTTTATATATCAACTGGCACCAGAAAGTTAAACAGATTTGTAAATTACTTCTATTAAAAAATCTTAATCCTTTCAATACTTATGAGCTTCTGAAGTTAAGGTTGTTCTTTTCTGTCTAAGTGCTCTCTGATGACACGTGTCTCGGGAAACGCCCAGTTTTGAAGAGGTTTGCTATGGGGATTTGCTTCTAAACTGTGCATTTCCCAAGACACGTGTCATCAGAGAGCACTTAGACCGAAAAGAACAACCTTAACTTCAGAAGCTCATAAGTACTGAAAGGATTAAGATTTTTTTTTTTTTACGGTTCAAAAGATTTATTAAACATTGATAACATATACAACATCCGCCCGAGGGCGGTAGAAGCAGGCAATCGAATACAGTTAGCTGGTATCAGGATTCCATGCAATCAGTACTGAAACATAAACAATCACCATCAGGCGCTGGGTAGTACTAAATAGGCAGGCTAGTAAGACCCAGTCAGTGCAGTACACTGACGTAGGCCATGAGGCCATAGGTGAAGGCCAGATAGAGAGAGTCAGCGGGGATAACCTATAACTAGCAAGGTCGGGGAAACCTTTGACAATGAGAAAGAAATAAACAATAGGATTAAGATTTTTTAATAGAAGTAATTTACAAATCTGTTTAACTTTCTGGAGCCAGGTGATATATAAATTTTTTTTTTCCTGGATAACCCCTTTTAAAAGATCCGGTTACAGCTGTTTGAAATATCTATGAAGAGGGGAGTAGGAGAAAGAATGATCTACTAAGAGACAAGACTACAGCTAGTAGTGATGTATCCTATGTCACAGTGCTTGATTTACAGCTTACACACTGCACAGCACTGCTATATAATGTCCTCCAAGCTGCTTGATTTACAGCTTACACACTGCACAGCATTGCTATATAATGTCCTCCAAGCTGCTTGATTTACAGCTTACACACTGCACAGCATTGCTATATAATGTCCTCCAAGCTGCTTGATTTACAGCTTACACACTGCACAGCACTGCTATATAATGTCCTCCATGCTGCTGCTTCTGAGTGTGTGCTGTAGAGATTTATGGGAGAAGTTTCTCCTCTTCTGTAGGTGCAGTATATGGGAGACACCATAGAAGCCAGGCTCCACACACTATCTGAGGATAACAGAAACTTAGAGATGAAGCCTGCAGAAAGATGCCAGATACAAACAATATAATGTGTACACACACACGCCACAGCAGATTTTAAAGTCACAAGAAACAACACTTTTTTTTTAAATCTGCTACATAATGAATATTAATGTGGTTGTCCACACAGTCTGTTGTGACCATGTAAGTAACTAAGGAAAGTGCTGTGTAAACAAGGCTAACATTCAAGTGCCGAGTTCTTTTCAGATATAGAGGTTTTTACATCAAATGACATTAATAATAAATTCCATCTGCATCTAAACCAAGGGACGGGCCATATACCAGCTAAAGGAATTATTTCACTCTCTGTAGATTATATATACATTGTTATAATTAAGGACTAAATACCGATGAATGTACTTGCAATGTTTTGGACTCTTTTTCTAAGAAGATAAAAAACAAAACAAAAACAACTCCCTTTGGACAATCTAACTAATTCTATATTTAGTTCAACTGTTTACTGAAGTTATCTTTTCGCAATCTTGATATCAAATGGGTATGGAGCAAGAGTCAAGCCGAACCGTCCCTCTAGCATTGGCTCAAATGTGTCACTAGCAAACGAAAAACTGAAAGACTGCAGCAGGTTGACGAACATCAGGAACAGCTCCATCTTGGCTAACTGTTCACCCATACAGACCCGTCGACCTAAATAGAGAGAATAAAAACATGTCAGGATATTGTGAGACACATCTACCAGTCTACTACTAATCTCATCTTTCTACCGTACTACTAAGCTATACATTTTTACATGGATTTTTACATGCATGTTTACAAATTCAAACCTCATAAACATGGCAGACCCAAGCCAAAATGTCAAAATAAATCCACAGCCTTACCAAACATGTGCACGTACATAGCTTACTTTAAAAAAAATCCTGGCTTTATAAAAGAAGAAGTTATTACATTTATTTATTTATTTATCCCCTAACTGTGCAAAATAGAGGAACATTACCCAGTAATAGACCTATAATATATGACATTTATTTAAAGATCATGTACAACCACACTGTTGAGGATAGACCATTGCGGGTTACATTGGGGCATATTATAAGCATATCAATTAAGCAGGTTAATACATCAACTGATAAACAAATACCTGCCTACTTATCTTTACAGAATTAACTCATAAAATTCTGGTTCCCACATAGGGTGCTCATTGTATGCAAACATTTATACACCTCTTAAATAGAGTATGTGGTCCCATCTCTAGCTATGTTTCTCTAGTTGCCGAGGGATTTGTCCAGACTTATAAATTACCCATAGGCCTTGTTAAGACTTTTTTTTCACAAGAGTTTAGTGCTATAATCATGTAGTTTAGTGAAAAACATGTGGTTTCAGACTAAAAAAAAACTAGGTATGGGTTAGCACCACTAAATGGGGCCAACCTGCAGACAAATCCCAGCAAACACAATGCAAATCCGTACATACCACTAAAGAGATACTCTGGGTAAATAAACCTTATCCCCTATCCACAGCATAGGGAATAACTGTCTGAAGTGTTGGGGGGGGGGGGGGGGACCAGACAGCCCACGGTCAGGCAGTTGTCCCCTGTCCTGTAGATTGGGAATATTTTTTATTTTTTTTCCCACCCGAAGTATACCTTTAAAGGGTTACTCCGCTGCTCAGCATTTGGAACAAACTGTTCCGAACGCTGGAGCTGGGAGCTTGAAAAATCGTAGCCCTGCCACCTCATGACATCACCTCAGGGGCGGGGTGAGGGGGCGGGGCTATGACAGCACGAGCTCCCGGTGCGGGCTCCAGCGTTCGGAACAGTTTGTTGCAAACGCTGAGCAGCAGAGTACCCCTTTAACCTAGAATTAACAGGGCTGAGTAACAGGATACATTATATGAATGAACACAGAAGTAAAGCAAGTTTACTTTCCAAGACAAGACACCAACTAGTAAGCTTTAATACAATCTAATTCTAATACAGTATGGTACCAAGACAAGCACCAGCCTATTAATCCATAACTATTATCTTTACAGAGTTTCCAGCCCAAGAAACATATAGGCCCATATTTACTAAGAGTGTTGTGTAGGTTTCTTTGTGGGTTTTAATTCCCTATAATTTATTTTCCACAATATTTACTAAGGTTTCCCTACATTTTCCACTTTCCCTACACTTTGCTTTTTTTTTACACAGGCTCTGATCTGTCTGGTTTTCCTCAGCTGAAATCCACCACATTTTCTGTGGAAACCTTAGTAAATATGCTGTTTTTTTGTGAAAATGTCAGGAACGCGCCCCTTTTTTGAGACCATGCCCCCTTTTCCCAGCGGCCACGTCTCTTTTGGGGGTTTTCTTAGTTTTTTCAATTCTGGTGCAAAATCTGGCGCAGACAGAATTTCTGGCGCAATGCGACAGAATCTGGCGCACAACCCGACAAAACATGTCGGGTTTGCAATAGTAAATGAGGGCCATAGTGATGGAAAGAAAAGTTGAGAAGACTAAGATATTTATGAAGTACAAGGAAGGAATAAGGAGGCACTCACATTTCCAGTAGGTGCAGGATTTCGGACATCTGTGAAGCTCCAGAGCAGGATCAAACAGGAGCCATAATTTTAGCCATTATACGCCACAGCCGACGCTTCATCAGACCACACCTACCTTGGACTGACTGGCTAGGTAAGTACCTTTTGACCTCTGACGATGCAAGGTATGGGCATTAAAATCCCTAGTTAAAATAGATGAAAAACAAAAGGTTGTTTATGAAATCTGTTTTTACTAAGAAGGTTGCATCAGTAGCAGGTATAACCTGTACCACATATGTATAACTGTTCCAATGAGTGCACAAATAAAGGACAAGGTATAGAATAAAGCAGCTAACTCATATCTAGGCAGTCATTCAATCCTAGGTTTCCCTGAGCGTCCGTCTTTAAGATCCACCTAGCTTAATGTTGTAAAAGGGCTCTGCGCCTATCATTACCATCATAATTGTCCACCATTTTAAGCCTAAAAATTAGGGATGCACCGAAAGGAAAGCACACCACTTACAGGAACCACGTCTATAGTTACCTGGGCTTAAAGTTCTTCCTAACCAGTTCCCATTACGATTGATTAATTATGATGGTAACGATAGGCACAGAGCCCTTTTACGACGGTAAGCTAGGTGGATCTTAAAGGGGAACTCCGCTGCTCAGCATTTGGAACAAACTGTTCCGAACGCTGAAGTCGGCGCCGGGAGCTCGTGATCTCGTAGCCCTGCCCCTTCACAACATCATGTTCCGCCCCCTCCATGCAAGTCTATGGGAGGGGGCGTGACAGCCATCACGCACCCTCCCATAGACTTTCATTTAGTTGGCGGGGTGTGACATTATGAGGGGGCGGGGCTATGATATCACAAGCTCCCAGTGGCGGCTCCAGCGTTCGGAACAGTTTGTTCCAAACGCTGAGCAACGGAGTACCCCTTTAAAGACGGACGCTCAGGGAAACCTAGGCTTGAACGACCTCCTAGATATGAGTGTGTTTGCTTAGCTGCTTTATTCTATACCTTGTCCTTTTATTTGTGCACTTATTGGAGCAGTTATACATATGTGGTACAGGTTATACCTGCTACTGTTGCAACCTTCTTAGTTAAAACAGATTTCATTAACAACCTTTTGTTTTTAATCTATTTTAACTAAGGATGTTGATGCCCATACCTTGCAACATCAGAGGTCAGAAGGTACTTACCTAGCCAGTCAGTCCAAGGTAGGTGTGGTCTGATTACAGCTGGCGTGTAATGGCTATAACCATGGCTCCTGTTTGATCCTGGTCTAGCGCCCCACAGATGTCTGCTTTCATGCACCTTGAAAAAAAAGAAATCCTGCCCCTACTGGAAATGTGGGTGCCTCCTTATTCCTTCCTTGTACTTCCACAACTGGCCTAATATGGGAAGAGCACCTCTGTCAGCAATGCAGGTGTCTAGGTCTGTGTATACTGCATAAGCTACACTTCTGTCTTTGCTCAAAAACTGCAGTGGCAGTATTCCAAAAGACGCCAGAAAAAAAAACGGTGCGGAAACCTATTCTAACCATGGCGGGATGGTAATAATCTCCCACTACTGCAGATGTTACGCACAATGGTCACTTCAAATTATTAAGTATATTTACCAATGCCAAATGGAATAAATGCTTCTTTCTTCAGTATCTGTCCATGTTCATCCAGAAATCTGCTGGGGTTGAAGTCATTCGGTTTCTCCCACACCTTTGGATCTCTGTGTACTGCCCAAAGATTTGCCAGCACCACACTGCCCTTAGGAATAGTATACCCCTGGAAGACTGTAAAGAATACACCGTAAAACATAATAAATTATATATATATCTACATACAGCTAATTCCTTTGCAATTTTGTGTGTTTACATTTTTTTTTTTTAAAAAGCCACTAATTTCAGGGGGTTTTCCTAGCAAACACCATTTTGTAACTTTTGGGGGCTTCCGTTTCTATACAGTGCACTTTTCCGTAAAAATGACACCTTATCTTTATTCTGTAGGTCTATATGATACAACCATATCCAATTTATATAGGTTTTGTTTTATTTTACTACTTTTAAAAAATTATACGTTTTGGTACAGAGATGAATATGCTTAAAATTGTCGTCTTCTGACCCCCATTAACACTGATTTTTCTGTATACGCGGCTGTATGAGAGCTCATCTTTTTGCGCAGTGATCTTAGTTTTTATCTGTACCATTTTTGTTTTGATAGGACTTTTAAATCACTTGTTATACATTTTTTATGGTAGATAAAGTGACCAAAAATAAGCAATTCTAGGCTTAGGTATTTTTTATTACGTGTACACCAGTGATTGTGCAGTTTAATTAACATTATATTTAAATTGTTCAGACATTTTTGCAACATCACATATGTTTATTTTTGTTTACATATTTATTTATTTTTTAAATGGGAAAGGGGGGGCATTTAATCTTTTATAATGAAGGGGCTTATTCACATATATTAACTTTTTAGCACAGCACAGCATTGATCAGTGTTGTCAGTGCTCCATTAGTGTAGACTGCCATGGCTTCCTGCACTGAAGGAGCACGGATCAAATGGGACGGCGGCAGATAGGGACCCTCCTCCCATCCTCTCAGTGTTTTTTTTTTTTTTGCGGTAATCCCAATCCGCTCCCTGAGCTAGCCAGCAACAAAATTTCCCACAATTAGATGCCGCAATCCACTTTGATTACGATGTCTAAAGGGTTCCTGCCCGACCCACCGCGTATGAAGTGGGATCCACTGGGTATGAAGTTGGCTCAGCTCCTGAGCACGATTCAAACTGCGGAAGAGTGAATGGAGCGTACATTTATGCCCTGCTTTCTTAAGGAGTTATACAATGGATGATTTAAATAATTTTCATTTCCATTTTTCCTCTTTGGCTTCTAAGAGCCATAACTTTTCCATGGACAGATCCTTATAGGGGCTTTTTTTCTGGACTAATGGTAATTGTTTGATTGGCATGCTTTGTTTTACCATTAAGGAAAGTAAAAAAAACAAACAAAAAAAAACTTCCTGCAGTTTTGGGGATAAACTTTTCAATAAATTAGCATTGTATTTGTGGGTACTGTAAATTCTATATACACTTTTTTATTTTTTATTTCCGGCACTTCTGGGTTACATGAATACTCTACTTGTTATTTCTCTATTTCCTATGATGTCATGTTCATAGTCTGAAGGCTCTGGTTACTTTGGCTGAGGTCAGTAATGCATGCTAGGAGGCTGTACAGTGTTCTCAACCTTGTGCTCTAGAACTATAGGTCATTTATCATCTATAGTATGCATGTATTACCGGACTACACCTAGCATGCACATGGTGGGAGTTGCAGTCCTCCAACAACTAAAAGATGCAGTCCTCTGGGAAAATACTGCCGTATTAGTTCTAATACCACCTGGTATAAATTTATAGGAGGTCCCCACCAGATTTTTTGCCCAGTGGTCTCTACAAACCATAATCCAGCCCTGTCTACATGCCCATGGTTCCCTGGCTTTACACAATGTTTTAATAAACAGCTAAAAATGCAAAAAAAATCTATATATAAATAAAACCTCTATATTTCTCTATATACAGTATATAAATATCAAAGGATAAGGACACATGGCAGTATGTAAAAAGTCTGCTGTGTGTGAGGATAGGTTCTTTACACTAAGCTGCAGCCACCAGTCAGTAAAATGCGTAAGAGGTCTGTGTGTAGAGGTACTGGGACCAGTATATGGCAGTACTAGAACCTAGGAAAGCTGGGTATGGTGGGAAGGGAGGGTGAAGCCTGTAAACATACAGGACAGCACTGCACATAGTTGTAACATTGCAAGAGAAAGAAAAATCAGAAAAAGGTACATGGGAGAAAAAGGTCAGAAAAAAAAGTCAGAAAAAGGTCAGTTTAGGTGCAGACCCGCCATAAAATCCAGTTCATACTAGCACCATGGTTGCTGTTCATGATTGAGCCAACTTGAAAAAGCAAAGGGTCCACATAAGTAGTGATGTTTAGGATTTCTGGAGTCTTTGTTAGCAATAATAGAGTTTAGCTATTCTACATCCTGAACCATAGATATGCCTATTTATCAAGGCTTTATTACTGGAGACAATGGGTTGTTGCTCACCTGTATTTTCAGAAGCCATGTGTGGTACTGAGAGGGGAACAACCACAGTCATTCTCTGCACCTCCATAATAGTGGCCTCTGTAAATGGCATCTGAATCTTGTCGGTCAAGGACGGCGGCCTCTCACGTCCTATAATCGAGTCAATTTCAGCTTGGACTTTTTCTATTTAAAAAGATAAAACAGGTGGGAATTATGAAGTATGCACTTTATGAATAAAGATGAATATAATAATACACATAAAGTTAACAGTGTATTTATATGGGCTTTGGTGGTGATGGTCAGCGAGTCATCCTGCACTCAGCCAATCACCGGCCGAAGCGAAGTCCTTACTTGGCCGGTGATAGGCTGAGCGCCAGTGTGACGTTTTCGGCCCCGGTACCTGCCGCCGGGGCCGAAAACGTCACACTGCGGCTCAGCCTATCAACGGAGGCACCGGGGGAGCGATGGAAGGTATGTACCTCTTTATTTTTTTACTGCCGGCAGTATGATGGGCAATTTTCCAATCCCGGAGTACTCCTTTAACCTTTCCTGGTAAGTGTTATCCTGCAATCCATGTACTAGTTTAGTGGCTCTTCTCTGAACTCTCTCTAGACTATCTATATCCTTTTGGAGATACGGCCTCCAGTACTGCACACAATACTCCAAGTGAGGCCTCACCAGTGCTCTGTACAGCGGCATGAGCACTTCTCTCTTTCTACTGCTTATACCTCTCCCTATACATCCAAGCATTCTGCTAGCGTTTCCTGCTGCTCTATTACATTGTCTTCCTACCTTTAAGTCTTCTGAAATAATTACCCCTAAATCCCTTTCCTCAGATACTAAGGTCAGGGCTGTGTCAAATATTCTATATTCTGCCTGAGGGTTTTTATGCCCCAGGTGCATTATCTTGCACTTATCCACATAAATTTTCAGTTGCCAGAATTCTGACCATTCTTCTAGTTTGCCTAAATCCTTTTCCATTTGGTGTATTCCTCCAGGAACATCAACCTTGTTACATATCTTTGTGTCATCAGCAAAAAGACCAATACCTCACCATCGAGACCTTCTGTAATATCACTAATGAAGATATTAAACAAAATTGGTCCCAGAACAGATCCCTGAGGTACCCCACTGGTGACAAGACCTTGCTCTGAATATTCTTCATTGACTACAACCCTCTGTTGTCTGTCACTCAGCCACTGCCTAATCCATTCAACAATATGGGAGTCCAAGCTCAATGACTGATTGATAAGTCTTCTATGTGGGACAGTGTCAAAAGCCTTACTAAAATCAAGATATGCGATGTCTACTGCCCCTCCACAATCTATTATTTTAGTCACCCAGTCAAAAAAATCAATAAGATTTGTTTGACATGATCTCCCTGAAGTAAACCCATGTTGTTTTTCATCTTACAATCCTTGGGATTTTAGATGTTCCACAATCATATCCTTTGGTAGGGTTTCCATTAATTTCCCCGCTATTGATGTCAGACTTACTGGCCTATAGTTGCTTGATTCTTCTCTACTACCTTTCTTATGAATGGGCACGACAATTTGCAAATTTCCAATCATCTGGGACGACTCCTGTTACCAGTGATTGGTTAAATAAATCTGTTAACGGTTTTGCTAGCTCACCACTAAGCTCTTTTAATAATTTTGCCCCTTTCAGGCATTTAGGTGCCAAATTTTAAATTAATTGTACAAAGGGCTGCATGATAGTCATTTGTCGAAAAATACATTGGAGGTATGCTTTAATTAATATAACTGTCCATATATACATCATCAATGCTTCGCTGTGGAGGCTGGGTAGTTTAAAGGGGTATTCTGGGTAGTCATGCCCCCTCTCATAGACATGAATGGAGGGTGTGTGGCGTGATGTCACTAGGGGGCGTGGCCGTGACGTCACGTCCCCGTCTCCGAGGCAGCACCTGGCACAGAATGCCAGCGGCTGCACAGAGATCGTGGGGGGTCTCCAGCTGTGGGACCCCTATTATCATACATTTTATGCCCTATCCTTTGGATAGGGGATAAGATGTATAAAGCCGGAACACCCCTTTAAAGGGGAACTCCGGTGAAAAAAATTATGTTGTAAAATCAACTGGTGCCATAAAACCCTTCCAGCACTTATCAGCTGCTGTATACTGCAGATATACTTCAGAGAAATTTGTGAAGTTCTTTCTGTCTGACAACAGGACACCTCTTTCTGTGTCAGGAACTGTCCAGAGCAGGAAAGGTTTTCTACGGGGATTTGCTTCTAATCTGGACAGTTCCTGACACGGGAGCACTGTGGTCAGACTGGAAAGAAATTCACAAATTACTCTGTAGTATACAGCAGCTGATAAGTACTGGAAGGATTAAGATTTTGAAATAGAAGTAATTTACAAATCTGTTTAACTTTCTGGCACCAGTTGATTTGAAAACATTTGTTTTCCACCGGCATTCCCCCTTAACTCTGTTGTGAGCCTTTGCCTTCTCTTCCAGAGTGACCTGCAGAGCAGCGATACTGCTGATAGACACCTAGCACACACTTAATGCAAAATGGGAGTTGTGCGGTTACCAGCAGTACCATACATAGCCCTTCAGGGAGCTCAGAAGGAGGAGAGGACTAGGTACCCTGCATCTCTGCCTCGAGAAGATGATAATGTCCATAGACCAGTGTTTCCCAACCAGGGTCCCTCTAGCTGTTGCAAAACTACAACACCCAGCATGCTGGGAGTTGTAGTTTTGCAACAGCTGGAGGCACCCTGGTTGGGCAACATTGCCATAAATGGTCAGTGACCTAATTGGAGCTTCCCAAGGTAGCTGTATAAGAGATGCCATGACAGATACCATACAATGGCATTCATCACCCATAGGCTAATGTGCTGTTTAACATATACTGTATATGTTTGTTCATACACTTGTCTCCAGTCTGGGCAATTGTGTTTGAGTTACATACATCAGGAGCAGCAATGCACATCTATTGTACTCTGCTATACTGGCTGTACAGCTCAGAAATCATTGCCCGAATACAACTGTATCCCAGTGGCGTTGCGACCCGGGTGCGGGGGGTGCGGCCCGCACCGGGTGACACCAACCTAATGGGGTGACACCAAGACGCTCCGTAGCCGCACCCCCCCAGCTACACAGACACTACCTCCCCCATCGGTGCCCGACCGGCCTCCCATCCGTCAGCACAACCCCCCCCCCCCCCGCGCTGTGTGTGCCCGTCCATCAGCAACCCCCCTCTTTCTCCTGCACTGTGCGCCCGTCCATCATCACACACCCCCTCACCTTCACCAGCATTGTGCCCGGCCTCCGCTCCCACGTCTGCGCCGGCCTGACGTCACACCGTATGGCCGCGCAGGAGGACGTCAGTTACGTCACTCGCACGGCGCCCGGTGAGAAGGAGCGCTGCGCTGGATGGGTGAGTGTGTGTGTCTGTCTCTATCTATGTTTGTGTGTGTGAGACTCTGTGTGTGTATGAGACTCTGTGTGTGTGTGACTGTGTGACTCTGTGTGTGTGTGTGTGACTGTGTGTGTGACTGTGAGTGTGTATTTGTGTGTGAGTCTCTCTGTGTTGTATGTGTTTTTTTGTGTGTGTGTGTGGGGGGGGGGGGGGGGGGGGGGGTGGTATAACCAGCAATCTATTGTGGGGAACCTGCGGCCTAATGTGGGGAAACTACTACCAAGTGTGGGGAGTGTATGCTACCTTATGTGGGGAATCTGTGCTACCTAATGTGGAGAATCTGTGCTACCTAATGTGGGGAATCTGTGCTACCTAATGTGGGGAAATTGCTACCTAATGTAGGGTAACTGGTACCTACCTAATGTGGGGGAACTGGTACCAAATGTGGGGAATCTATGCTGCCTAATGTGGGGAATAGATGCTACCTAATGTGGGGAAACTGCGACCTACCTAATGTGGGGGAACTGCTGCCTACCTAATGCTCCCCCCCCTGGCAGTAGCACCCTCATCATCCACCAGCAACACCCCCCCCCCCCCAGCAGCACCTCCATCAGCAGATCCTGATGGTGGATGATGGCGGTGCTCCTGCCAGGAGGATGATCCTGCCGATGGATGATGGGGATGATACTGCCAGGGGGGATGGCTAGTAGCACCCTCATCATCCTCCAGCAACACCCCCTGAGTAGTAGCACCCCCATCATCCACTAGCAACACCACCAATACCCCCCTCCCGTGGTAATAGCATCAGCTAACGGATGTTGAGGGGTGTTACTGCGGTTGTGGTATTATATTCAGAGGGTGCACTGTATGGCAACGTTATATTCAGAGGGCGCAGTTTGTGGTAGTATTATATTCAGAGGGCGCAGTTTGTGGTAGTATTATATTCAGAGGGCGCAGTTTGTGGTAGTATTATTAGAGATGAGCGAACTTGCAGTAAATTCGATTCGTCACAAACTTCTCGGCTCGGCAGTTGATGACTTATCCTGCGTAAATTAGTTCAGCCTTCAGGTGCTCCGGTGGGCTCGGAAAGGTGGATACATTCCTAGGAAAGAGTCTCCTAGGACTGTATCCACCTTTTCCAGCCCACGGGAGCACCTGAAAGCTGAACTAATTTATGCAGGAAAAGTTATCAACTGCCGAGCAGAGAAGTTTGTGACGAGTTGAATTTACTGTAGTTTGCTCATCTCTAATTATTATATTCAGAGGGCGCAGTGGGTGGTAGTATTATATTCAGAGGGTACAGGATGTGGCGGTATTATATTCAGGGGTACAATATGTGGCAAATTTATATTCAGGGGTACAGTATGTGACAGATTTATATTCAGGGGTACAGTATGTGGCAGATTTATATTCAGAGGGTACAGTATGTGGCAGATTTATATTCAGAGGGTACAGTATGTGGCAGATTTATATTCAGAGGGTACAGTATGTGGCAGATTTATATTCAGAGGGCACAGTATGTGGCAGATTTATATTCAGAGGGCACAGTATGTGGCAGATTTATATTCAGAGGGTACAGTATGTGGTAGTATTATATTCAGTGGGTACAGTGTGTGGCGGTATTATATTCAGGGGTACAGTATGTGGCAGATTTATATTCAGAGGGTACAGTATGTGTTGGTATTCAGAATGTACAGTGTGTGGTAGTATTATATTCAGAGGGTACAGTGTATGGAAGGTTTATAATCAAAGAGTATAGTAGTATTATATTTAGAAGATACAGTGTCTCTCAGGTTTATAATAATAATTGTTTTCATATAGAGGATGAGAATGCGCTGACATAGTGAGGAGACGTCTGGGCGTCACATTCTGCAGACAGAAGTTTTAGCTGGAACAAGTCCTGGCGGTATGTACCATCCGAATTAGATAAGGAAAGACTATAGAGAAGACGTCACCTGTAGTCACTGATATCATTGTACATTCTCCTCACTATAGAGAAGACGTCACCTGTAGTCACTGATATTGTGTATTCTCCTCACTATAGAGAAGACGTCACCTGTAGTCACTGATATCATTGTACATTCTCTTCACTATAAAGAAGACGTCACCTGTAATCACTGATATCATTGTGTATTCTCCTCACTACAGAGAAGACGTCACCTGTAGTCACTGATATCATTGTGTATTCTCCTCACTATAGAGAAGACGTCACCTGTAGTCAGATATCATTGTGTATTCTCCTCACTATAGAGAAGATGTCACCTGTAGTCACTGATACCATTGTACATTCTCCTCTCTACATCAGAGCTGTAGTCACTTGTCAGTTCTACAGTTAGGTCAGTGAAACTACAACTCCCAGCATAACCTCACCACTGCTCAAAGGGGTACTCTACTGGAAAACATTTTTTTTTTTAATCAGCTGGTGCTACAAAGTTAAACAGATTTGTAAATTACTTCTATTTAAAAATCTTAATCCTTCCAGTACTTATTAGCTGCTGTATAAGCGATTCACAGGAAGTTATTTTCCGTTTTAATTTATTTTCTGTCTGACCACAGTGCTCTGTGCTGACACCTCTGTCCATGTCAAGAACTGTCCATAGTAGGAGCAAATCCCCATATCAAACCTATCCTGCTCTGGACAGTTCCTGACATGGACAGAGGTGTCAGCAAATAGCACTGTGGTCAGACTGGAAAGAACTACACAACTTCCTGTGGAGCATACACCAGCTTATAAGTACTGTAAGTATTAAGATTTTAAATAGAAGTAATTTAAAAATCTGTTTAACTTTCTGGCACCAGTTGATATAAAAGTAAATGTTTTCCAGTGGAGTACCCCTTTAAGTAATTCTGGGAGCTGTATATTTCAATGGTGAAAACTTCTTTAACACTTTCCCATTCTGTGGCAACTGGTATATCTGATTATTATACTGGAATTTCTCACAATGCGCTACAACAGTGGTGTCTGTCACAACAGGCTAAAAACTTACTGAGGGGGGGGGGGAGGTATGGGGGTGACACCATTTTCTACCGCACCGGGTGACACCAACCCTAGCAACGCCACTGCTGTATCCCCCTTTCAGCTGAGAGCAGGGGGAGATTTATCAAAACCTGTGCAAAGGAAAAGTTGCCCAGTTGCCCATAGCAACCAATCAGATCGCTTCTTTCATTTTACAGAGGCCTTGTTAAAAATGAAAGAAGCGATCTGATTGGTTGCTATGGGCAACTGGGCAACTTTTCCTCTGGACAGATTTTAATAAATCTCCTTTCAGCCTCTCGCTGTAAACAGTCCTCTTTGCATTCACTGACAGCAATCAAAGAACCTAAAAATTGTGAGGCTTTGAAATAAAACAGGAGAAAGTTTAGAAACTTTTCATTGATGTAGATGCATGTCACTAGTTATAATTTTTTGGCGCAGTTGTGACTTTGAGCTCTGTCTAAGAAACCCTTTTTAGGCCCCTTTCACGCTGCCGGTATGCTCCGGCAAATTCGGCCATCAAACTCCCTTTTTTTTTTGCAGTTTGCCGGCCGGCAAATAATGGGTCCCGATGGACTCCATTGTATTCAATAGCTGCCGTTATTTTCAGAAAGAAAAGACGGTGCAAGCAATATTTTTTCTCCCGCTTCTAAAATAACGGGCTTTACACTGCTGGAGATAACCGGCAGTGTCAACGTAGCCTTACATTGGTTTTACTTCGCTCTAGAAAGAATAAAAATTGATAGTGTTATCAGTTATTTGACCCACTATTAAGGTGGAACGAGTGACACTGAAATCGCTTACTTTGTAAGGGGCAGCGCACTGTGTACTTTGGCCCTATTACATTACATTATTTATCAGCTAACTGGTGAATCCCAGGTATAAATTATTATATGCACATTCAGCTGATTACTGCTGGTGATTCAATCATCTTAGATTAAAAAGGGTTATTTAGCCTTATAAATTGATGGCCTAACCTTAAAGTGTACCTATCATGAAAAAAACTTTTGATATGTTTTACATTACATTTGGGGCACTTTCCTAAAGGCATATCATAAAAAAATAATTATAATTGTATTGAGAAATTTGTTTGAAAAATCCACCACTAGGGGTCTCCCTAGATAGTCTTTTATAGATTTCGGACTCATGCCTGGCCTGGCATGAGTCCGAAATCTCAGACTGCAGCCGGGCCACGTGACGCGCACAGCGCTGCTCCCTGTCAATCAGACAGGCAGGAGCTTGCGCTGTGCGCGCAGCAGAGCAGAGAGCGCTCCTGACATGGCCGGCCATGTCATGGGGGCTCCTACTGCCTGAGAAGGAGAGCTGACACGCGCTGGCCATATGTCAGTGCAGCGCTGCTCTGACTGAGGATCGGGTCTGCCTTCCTTATCCGTGATCGAGGTCTTCTAAATCCAAGGTAAGTGATGGGCATATGTTTGGACATCAGTGTTTCACAAATAGGCTGCTAGTAGTAGTTTTGCATCAGCTGGAGGCCCTATGGTTGTGAAACACTAATATATATATATATATATATATATATATATATATATTAGAAAGAGAGGTAGAAGGGCCGAAGTGAGCCCGGCCAGGCTTCAGATGACGTCGCGCCTGCCAAGCCACTCCCCCTTCCTCCCTTGCTCACAGCAGAAGAAATGACCAGCCTTAGTGAGGGGGAAAAAGGTATTTATGAACATTTTTAAGTAGAAACGAAGACAAGGATAGCGTTAGTGAGTGTCAGGGACAGATGGGGGGGGGGGGATTAGGGACAGTTTATTTGATGATAGGTACTCTAAGATAGGCCACGGATCTTAGATCAGTGGGAGGTCCATCTCTTGGCACCCCCGATGACAAAGCTGTTTGAAGAAACCATGGTGCTCATGTAAGCACTGCAACCTCTTCAAGGTTTATATCAGCTGCGAGACAGTTTGTTCATGCAAACACATTACTTTTTAAAGCGGTGGTGTAAAGCATTGCAGCATTGTCCCATTTACTTGAATGGAACAACAATGCAAGTATGAAAGTATGATTGCTAGTACACACCAGCCAGCAGCCTATGTAAACAGTGTAAAAACTGTGGTAGGGGGTGCCAGGTGTCTGACCCCCCACCAATGTGGATTGCTTATGCTTTAATACAGGACCTGTGGCAACCAGATTGTTAAATATCTATGACAATGTTGTATTTCTCTTTGATGCATAGATTGACATAGAATGTAAGGTGTACAGTAGTAATATTTTGTATTACTGAGCGGTGGTTTGCATATGATGTGCTAGGATCACATAACTAAACACCTGCACACATGCCTACACAGGTTCTCTATCTTGGTCAGACACATTTTTCACATGCAGATGTTGTTCTTTTCTGTCTGACCACAGTGCTCTCTGCTAACACCTCTGCCCATGTCAGGAACTGTAGTAGTAGGAACAAATCCCCATAGCAAACCTATGCTGCTCTGGACAGTTCCTGACATGGACAGAGGTGTCAGCATAGAGCACTGTGGTCAGAAAGAAAAGAACTATAGAAAGAAATGCAACTTCCTGTGGAGCATACAGCAGCTGATAAGTACTGGAAGGATTAAGATTTTTAAATAGAAGTAATTTACAAATCTGTTTAACTTTCTGGCACCAGTTAATTTGGAAAAAAAAAATAGTTTTACACCAGAGTACCCCTTTAACCTAAGACTCCAATACAATATGGGGTGTCTGATGAGACAACTACATTAGGCTTCATAGCTTCTAGGAGGTTTACCTTGGACATCTGGATAAAGGGACATATACAAGAGAGACCAAAGAAGTGTGTTTGTAGTGGTATCTGTTCCCGCAATGAAGAGATCACCTATAATATAGAACAAGTACTCAGTGTTGAAACTACTCTCCAGTTGAGTTCTCTGTTCCTCATCTATTTGAAGAAGGTACATGTCAATAAAATCCCGGGGGTTCTCAGGGTCTAGGGAAAGCTTATGCTCCTCTATTATCCTTTTAAGAAATCCTGTGATGTCTATGACAATTTGCCTTAACTCTTTGAATGGTCCAAATGGAAGATAGTACATCCAAGAGCAGATGTTAGAAAGGATGGCTTCACTGTTGACACTGATTTCCAGGCCGCGGGACATCATGCTCAGCATGCTCTTAAATTCCTTATCTTCATAGTCAAAACGTTTACCAAAACTTATGGAACAGATGACATTGGAGACCGCATTATTAATAATCTGAAAGGGGCTAAAGCCTTTATCGCCAAACTTCATCATCTCTTGCTTCACGTACTTGAACTCTTCAATAATAATGGGTTCCAGGCTTAACTTTCCAAGGCCAAAGTGCCTCAAAGTTGAATGGGAAAACCTTCTCTGCTGTCTCCATATAGGACCATATTTTGCAAAAACAATGCCTGAAAAACAGAATAAGCAGTCAAGTTACTGTGTTTCTACAATAAATCTACATTAAATATATATATTCACGCTCCCTAATAGTAAGTTTTACGTTCGCTCTTCTGTGCTGAGCTGCACATGCACCCCCCCTAATGAATATTCATGTGTTCCCTCTTCTGCATGTAGCTGCGCATGCATGCTCACATCTCATTTACATATTTAGATAAGCACCTAGAAATATATGGTTACCATCATTTCGATCAGCATCATCCACACTAACAGGCAGCATCAGCTAACACTAATAGGCAGCACTAGTGTGGGGTGATCCTGCTGACAGATTTCCTTTACGTATGTACTAACAACATGGAATGTGTGTGACCAGCCTTGCAGTCCATCAATGTGCATACATAAGCCAAAGGGAGGGGGGCTGCCACTTTTTAAGTCAGAACCAAAACTGTCTGTTTTTTTTAAAGCAACCAACCACCGCTCAGCTTCATTTTACCAGAGCTCATTGAGTTATGAAGGTTGAGTTATGATTTGTTGTTATGGGCAAAACCTCAACAACAACAGGATAGCCTGAAGCCTATCCCACGCCTCCGTATTTAAGTGCCATAAAACAATAGTTTATTGTAATCTCACTAAAAAAACACCAGACAGAAAAAGTGAATCCCGGTGAAATAGTAAGTCAAAGCCCCCAGCACGCATAGATTCTATGCATTACCACACAGACCTCCAGGCTGCCTACAGTTGTTAAAGCATACCTGTCAGATCCACCTCTCCCCCCAAAAAATGTAATATGTTCCTCAGTACCTAATCTTGATCATATATTTTTTTATGTCTCTAGCATGTTTATTTTTGTAAAAAAAATACCTATTTTCTGTAGTTCACTTGGTCTGAAATCCTCTTAAAGGGAGTGGGCGTGGCCTCAATGGGACTAAGGGACTTCCGGTACCTTACTTCATAAGCTCCGCTTTGCCCCCCCTTTCTATTTTAAAGTGTACCTTTCATGAAACAAACTTTTTATATATTAAAGATAAAGCCCTACTGAACAACTTTTTAATTGCTTTAATTTACAAAAAATTTCCTCCTTTCATGTTTTTTTTTTTTTAACTTTAAAAACTTTTCCAGTAGGGGTCTCCCTAGAAATCCTGTCAGCAAGCATTTCGGACTCAGTGAGTGAAATCAGCGCAGCTCCCAGCCTGTCAGCAGGAGGGAGGGAGCACTGAGCTGTACACAAGCAGGGAGCAAACAGAGAGAATACATTCCCTCTTCTCTTTTCCTCAGTTCCTCTCCCCTCTATCCACTTTCCACATGGCTAATTATATATGCACTGCTTATCTTGCTGTTGCTATGACAACCTCCTGTGCACTGTGCCTTGAATTGAGCTACTAAAGAGCATAAAAAAGGTATTTTTAGGGGGTTTTAAAGCAAAATAAATGCAGGGATAGACTTAGGCAGAATCAGGGACAGATGGGGAGGGGGATTAGGGAAAGTTTAGATGGTGATAGGCACTCTTTAAGCCTACAATCTTTTCATCACAACTTAGCCCCACCTGAGGACAGGATAAGAGGTCTGAATATCAGGACGGCATGTGAGAACAGGATGAGGGCGGCACATGAGAACAGGGTATGAGGACGGGATGTAAAGACAAGACATGAGGATGGGATATGAGTATAAGTTTGGGATATGAGGATGAGATATGAGGACAAGAGTGTTGTTTTTCCTTCTCCACAAGGTTTAGGTAGGAAGCACTGGGCAAAGAGCAATGTCTGGTACTAAAAAGTCAGATAGAGAACATCTAAAATAAATTTGCCATTTTTTTGCCTGCTCACTATATGTTAATGACATTAATAGAAAATAAGTATAATTCATTTTGACACTAAGGGGGAATTTTTCATTCCCTTCAAAAATACATTTATGCAAATTCACACTTTCCACAAGAAATCTTTGGAAAAGGGGGCTTGCACAACATTTTTGTGTAGTTTGTGCTGGTGCAGGGAGTGATAAATTACCCCCTAAGTCTTTCTACAAAACAAATGAGCTGAAGGATTTAGTAACTGAGAAGACAGTTCTGCTCTCGAGGGCAAACTACATGAAAAACAAGTATGTTGTTGTATACAGTATCTGTGGCATCTAATCTGCTTGATAAGAAACTCTTCCATTGCAGCAATATCATTTGGGGGTATTCCAGCAGCCTGGACTTTGCCAGGAAATGGTTGAGAAAAACAATTGAGAATTTGGGAAACCTGACAACAAAAAGAAAACACTGACACAAACAAGAGACACAACTTCATGTGAAGACAGTACTAAAACCCATACAAACAACATAAAATAATATTTATTCATTTATATTAGGGATGCACCTAAATTTCGGCTGCCGAAAATTTCGGCATTTTCGGTTGATTGAATTTTTCGCCAAAAAAATTTGGGGGGCGTGGCTTAACCCCTTCCCGACCCATTACATACATGTACGTCATGGGTCAGGTGAGGACATGAAGCGGGCCCGCGTCATACACAGAAGGTGCCTGCAGCAGCTGACATCCGGGCCGATCCACTGTGGAGGTAGCCGGAGGACCTAACTCTGCATCATTGGTGTCCCTGGCTCTTCATTTAATTGATAATGATTCTTCCTAAAAGTCACCTAAGGGGACTAATAAAGTATATAAAAAAGTTAAATAAAAGTTTAAAAAACATCCATTAACCCCTTCCCTATTAAAAGTTTAAATCACCCTCCTTTTCCCATTTTCCATATAAAAAATATGAAAAAATAATAAAAATAAACATATTTGGTATCGATGCGTGTGTAATTGTCCCAACTATTAAATTATTATGTTTCTGATCCTGCACTGTGAACGGTGTAAATGCAGAAAAATCCCAAATGCAAAAATTGCTGATTTTGGTCACATTACATCCCAAAATAAAAGTAATAAAATGTAACAAAAACTATATTTTAAAAAAAGGGGGTGGGGTAATGCATTTTTGGTTTTGGCTTTCGTCCAAGCAGCCTAAATTTTTGGTTTCGGACCAAAATTTCCCTTTTGGTGCATCCCTAATTTATATAGTGCCAACAGATCCGCATCACTTTTCAATTGTGCTGTTAGAAATAAGGACACATATCACACATAACAATATTACACATGAGGAGTGAGGGCCCTGCTTGAACATATAGAAAGCTGTCCCTTTTTTGTAAAGCCTGTAGCAAAAGAACTGCAGTTTTGTGGTGCTGCTGCAGTTTTTTTTATGCAACCTCTGATGCAATACATATGGCAATAATAATAAGACAGCTTGGTATCCATGGCCCTGCCGCCAAAACATTGCACCTTGGTGGACGAAACAAAGACTACAGCTTACTTATGTTACAGTGAGCAGCGGCTGCTGCGGGATGGGACAGTCCCACCACACCCCTGGGGACTGCCGCAGACACACTAATGTGTTGCGATACCCAGTTTGGAAAGCCCTGCTTTAGATACAGGAGTATATCCTTATATTCCTTAGATGGATAAATATGCAATGATGTTGGCTATCAGAAATAAGAGCTTTACCTTGCCCTATTACAAGGCCTTGTTATTCCCTTCTTTTCCAGGGGTTTAAACACTGAGATAAAGATGGACCCTCCACAGGAGTCTGTTTCTATAGTCTCCTATTACACGCTAAACACCCGACATGTTTCCTCTAGTGACAATGCCAAATTCATCAGAGGACAGGGTTGTAGGGAAATAAAACAACATAGGGCAAAAACCAAACCAAGTTATTGTACCAGCCTCTCACAGTAAGGTCATAGGGGGAGATTTATCAAAAGCTGTGCAAAGGAAAGGTTGCCCAGTTGCCCATAACAACCAATCAGATTGCTTCTTTCATTTTGCAGAGGTCTTGTTAAAAATGAAAGAAGCAAGCAGATTGGTTGCTATGGGCAACATTCCCTCTGGACAGGTTTTGATAAATCTCCCCCATAGTGTAAAAAGCATAAGGGGTGAGGCACGACAGTGCTATGAGGTTTTCTTCTCTAGACCACTGATCCCCATAGGGGGAAATTTATCAAAACCTGAACAGAGGAAGAATGGAGCAGTTACCCATAGCAACCAAACTGCTTCTTATGTTTATGTTCGATCTGATTGTTTATTATGGGCAACTGTTCCACTATTCCTCTACACAGGTTTTGATAAATCTCCCCCATAGTCTTTATAGTGTAGCCTATCTAATCTCTACTAAAGCCCGCAATGCTATTCATATAGTAGCACAACAAAGCAAAGAATCCTTTTTCTGTAGGACACTTCGGCATGTTCATTTTAGTGTAGTATGCTGACACAGCTCATACGACTGTCACCATGGACCTTGCTTCATAAACAAAGCAGCTGCTCTCCAAAATACAAGTAACAGCCTGACCTGCAGCAGGTTCCAAGTCTTATGATGTACGACGAGGGAACACATCGGATCTTATTTACCACCTAGAACCAATATAAAAAAATCCAAAATATCCTACCTATTTTGAGGACAAACAGCAGATAGTACTTGTTTGTTGGAATTCCAATCAGTCCCAAGACAAGTGTGGGGTCACTATTATGGTCAATATTGGGTCACATATATAGATACAATAACCAATTACAACCATAGTGATTATGTACTACCTGGAGTTACCTTCATTGATATAATATAAACCTATGTATCTAAAGAGGAACTCCACTGGAAACCTTTTTTTTTTTAATCAACTGGTGCCAGAAAGTTAAACAGATTTGTAAATTACTTCTATTAAAAAATCTTAATCCTCCCAGTACTTATTAGCTGCTGTTATGATCCACAGGAAGTGCTTTTCTTTTTGAATTTTCTTTCTGCCTGACCACAGGGCTCTCTGCTTACACCCCTGTCACACATTTTAGGAACTATCCAGAGCAGGAGAGGTTTACTATGGGGTTTGCTCCTGCTCTGGACAGTTCCTATAATGGACAGAGGTGTCAGCAGAGAGCACTGTGGTCAGACAGAAAAGAAATTCAAAAAGAAAAGAACTTCCTGTGGATCATAACAGCATCTGATAAGTACTGGTAGGATTCATATTTTTTAATAGAAGTAATTTACAAATCTAGCAAAAAAGGCACGTACGTGCACTCACCGCTCAACGGAGACTGCTCAGCATGGGGGTCCGGTCTGCTGAAAGGCTGGGTCACAGCATCGGTGCAGGTAAGTGGGCGCTCCGAGCGCCCACTTACCTGCATCGATGCTGTGACCCAGCCTTTCCGTGGACCGGACCCCCATGCTGAGCAGTCTCCATTGAGCGGTGAGTGCATGTACGTGCCTTTTTTGCTAGATTTGTTGATACTTCACGGTTCTCGTATGTGAATCCTCCAGGAGACTCATTACGGGCCACTGATGTCCTGCAGTATTCCCGATTCAGGTGCAGTAACACTTTAGTGTGCCCTCTCCTTTCCTGGCCTTTTTGCATTCATTTACAAATCTGTTTAACTATCTGGCACCAGTTTATAAAATAAATAAATAAATAAAGTTTTCCAGTGGAGTACCCCTTTAACCCCTTAACGACACAGGAAGTATATTTACGTCCTGCGCCAGTTCCCGCGATATGAAGCGGGGTCACGCTGCAACCCCGCATCACATCGCGTCGATCCCGGCGCTCATCAACAGCCGGGACCCGCGGCTAATACCACACATCGTCGATCGCGGCAATGTGCGGTATTAACCCTTTGAAGCGGCGGTCAAAAGTGAAAGTGAATCTATCCCGGCTAGTTAGTCTGGCTGTTCGGGACCGCCGCGGTGAAATTGTGGCGTCCCGAACAGCTTACAGGACACCGGGAGGGCCCTTTCCTGCCTCCTCGGTGTCCGATCGACGAATGACTGCTCCGTGCCTGAGATCCAGGCAGGAGCAGTCAAGCGCCGAAAACACTGATCACAGGCATGTTAATACACGCCAGTGATCTGTGTAAGAGATCAGTGTGTGCAGTGTTATAGGTCCCTATGGGACCTATAACACTGCAAAAAAAAAAAGTTACAAAAAAGTGTTAAAGGGGTACTCCGGTGAAAACCTTTTTTCTTTTAAACCAACTGGTGGCAGAAAGTGAAACATATTTGTAAATTACTTCTATTAAAAAATCTTAATCCTTCCAGTACTTATTAGCTGCTGAATGCTACAGAGGAAATTCCTTTCTTTTTGGAACACTGATGACATCACGAGCACAGTGCTCTCTGCTGACATCTCTGTCCATTTTAGCAACCATGCATAGCAGATGCATAGCAGATGCATAGCAGGTGTATGCTAAGGGCAGCATGGTGGCTCAGTGGTTAGCACTGCTGTCTTGCAGTGCTGGGGACTTGGGTTCAAATCCCACTAAGGACAACAATAAAGAAAGTGTTATTATTATTATAATAACGTCAGCAGAGAGAACTGTGCTCGTGATGTCATCAGAGAGCATTCCAAAAAGAAAAGAATTTCCTCTGTAGTTTTCAGCAGCTAATAAGTACCGGAAGGATTAAGTTTTTTAAATAGAAGTAATTTACAAATATGTTTAACTTTCTGCCACCAGTTGATTTAAAAGAAAAAAGGTTTTCACCGGAGTACCCCTTTAATAAAAGTCATTTAACCCCTTCCCCCCAAAAAATTTGAATCACCCCCCTTTTCCCATAAAAAAATAAAACTGTGTAAATAAAAATAAACATGTGGTATCGCCGCATGCATAAATGTCCGAACTATAAAAATATATAGTTAATTAAACCGCACGGTCCATGGCTTACACGTAAAAAAATTCCAAAGTCCAAAAAAGCTTATTTTGGTCACATTTTTTACCATTAAAAAATGAATAAAGAGTGATCAAAAAGTCCGATCAAAACAAAAATCATACCGATAAAAACTTCAGATTACGGCGCAAAAAACTGAGTCTTCATACCGCCCTGTACGTGGAAAAATAAAAAAGTTATAGAGGTTAGAAGATGACATTTTTAAACGTATAATTTTCCTGCATGTAGTTATGATTTTTTCCAGAAGTACAACAAAATTAAACCTATATAAGTAGGGTATCATTTTAACCGTATGGACCTACAGAATAATGATAAGGTGTAATTTTTACCGAAATATGCACTGCGTAGAAACGGAAGCCCCCAAAAGTTACAAAATGGCGTTTTTTCTTCGATTTTGTCGCACAATTATTTTTTTTTCCGTTTTGCCGTGAATTTTTGGGTAAAATTACTAATGTCACTGCAAAGTAGAATTGGTGACGCAAAAAATACGCCATAATATGGATTTTTAGGTGGAAAATTGAAAGGGTTATGATTTTTAAAAGGTAAGGAGGAAAAAACGAAAGTGAAAAAACTGAAAAACCCTGAGTCCTTAAGGGATTAAGCATCTAGGACCATAATGTGTTTTGTTTGCATGAAAGAGTTCTATACAAGCGTACCGCCTGGCAGTTTCTTAAAGTTACTTTCAACAGTATTTTATTAAGTTTTTTATTTATTTATTTATTTTATTAAGTATATTTTTTTGTTAAAAATAAAAAAATTTAGTAAAACATAAGAGAATAAAGATAACTTAAAGTAGACAGACGCAGCTGTCACACATCAATAAGGTTTGCAATAGACAGGCGTAGCTGTCAAACAATGAGAAGACTCAAACAGAACTGCAGTTTGCAGAAAAGGCGATCCTCCTGGCGCTCATTCGGTTGTTTCTTCGTAACCACTGGGTGAGCGCCAGGAGGATCGCCTTTACTGCAAACTGCAGTTCTCTGTTTGAGACTTCTCCGACCGCCCTGAATTATACCAGTGACGGGAACGATCCAGGCTGCACCCTGACCACACACCCAGGAACTGGGTAACCAAGCTACAATAGGTGTTGTGCCATACGGTGAGCATCATTCCCTCTGTTGCTAGTGGTAACGTCTGCTCCACCACAGTAACGGCACATGATCTGCGCTTTTGTCTGCTTCTGTTTTTCAGATATTACAAGTTTCAAACAATGAGAAGAGATATTCAAATCGCTAGTAAAGATGTAAGAATATAAAGAGATAAAACATAAAACACTCCTATTAGGGGAGAACAAGGTGCTTGAGCTTTTGGGAACAAGTATAATAAATGACCAGTATGTACCCTACCAATTATAGTTAATATTAATAAACGGGGATAGCCTGATATGTGCAGAGATGAGTGTTGTGAGGCCCAAAGCCCAATGGGAAGTGACTGAATGAGGGTGGGAATAAATATCTATACAATATTGTGAGGTGGACCATGGATGAGAACTGTTTAATGTTTCCTGAACCTCTAGCTAGTATCTGTTTAATTGTTTAGTATTAAGATTGGTGATCACTGTTTATATGGAGGAAATTACCGCATTTTTCGCCCTATAGGACGCACCGGCGTATAAGACGCACCCAATTTATAGGTGCAAAATCTAAAAAAATAAAGATTTTGAACCCAATAGTGGTCTTCAACCTGCGGACCTCCAGATGTTGCAAAACTCCAACTCCCAGAATGCTGGGAGTTGTAGTTTTGCAACATCTGGCGGTCCGCAGATTGAAGACCACTGGATAGGAGGTAATATGTCGCTCCATCGCTGTCGCCGTGTCCCCGTCGCTCCGGAGCGTCTCTGCTGCCGGCCGGGTATCCTTGCTCTCCGTCGCTGTCATCACGTCGTTACGCACGCCGACGCACGTACGCAACGACGTGATGACGAGGAAGGAGAGCGCCGGCCATACAGGGGATCCCTGAATGGAGAAGACACCGAGGAGGCAGGTAAGGTCCCTCCCGGTGTCCTGTAAGCACTAACCCGGCTATTCAGTCGGGCTGTTCGGGACCGCCGCGGTGAAATCGCGGCGGTCCCGAACAGCCCGACTGAACAGCCGGGTTAGTGTCACTTTCCCTTGAGACGCGGCGGTCAGCTTTGATCGCCGCGTCTGAAGGGTTAATACAGGGCATCACCGCGATCGGTGATATCCTGTATTAGCCGCGGGTCCCGGCCGTTGATGGCCGCAGGGACCGCCGCGATAGTGGTGTATACGCCGTATAAGACACACCGACTTTTTCCCCCCAGTTTTGGGGAAGAAAAAGTGCGTCTTATACGGCGAAAAATATAGTAATCATTGTTGATTTCCAATTGCAATGATTCAGATAATACAAAAAAGATCACGGTATGGAGGGAGACTAGTTGTGGTGACCAATCAATATGACAGCTCAATAAAGTACAAATAGGATTCTTGCAGGGGATTCAGTACTATGAATTAGAGGGCAGTTCCAAAGGATATGGTATAGGGTTCCTTTCAGACCACACCTTCACTAGCACCTATCAGATAACCTAGGAAAGCCTTAGTTATTTTATCACTTGTGAAATACCATCGTGACACTGTCTTAAATGCTGATTTTACATGTGAAGACTATTGAAGTACTGTATGGGTGTATTTGAGCGCATGATCTATATTTCAATCCCAAATCTTTTTCCCAGTGGCGGATATGGATGTTTTTGCAGCATTCATCAGATTTAGTGAACAAAGTGTATAGTGGTTTAAGTCTTTTCATGCTCGAGGTAAAATACTTTAAAGTAGGCGTCAATCCTCTGGGGTGAGGGAGTTAGGAGTTGCAAAAAGTGTCTATTGCGTAAGTATTTATAAACACATTTGTTTGATACTTTGTAGGTTTGTTGAGTAAACTGAAAAGTTCTTAAATCTTGGTCATCATATAAGTATTATGTCTAGACCAGGGATTTAAGTTTGAATTAGAGAGATTGGTAGTTCTTTGGGTGGGGCATGGTAGAAGAGGCAAGGGTGGTGAGATAATGAGAGAAAGCGGTGTATGATGCTAGCACCAAGGGATTTGAGAGGGGGGGGGGGGGGGTAGATATATTCCAGGCTGGAAGAAAGAGGAGGTCATGGACCTTATAAGGAAATATGGAGGAGTTTTCAATATGGACCCAAGGAGAGTCCAGATTGTTGCGCCACCATTGTCTCAATAGTGCAACCAATGTGTAAATGTAATATCCACTTATGTTGGTCACTCCAAAGCCACTGTCATGTTTTGATCTAGAAATGATGTTAGCTGCTACTCTGGGCTTTTTTCCGGACCAAATAAATTGTGAGAGAATAGAGTTTGTTTTGCAGAAGAAAGCTTCAGGTAGGGATATGGAGGGGTCCTGAACAAGTAGAGTAGTTTGGGTAGGAAACACCTTTTAAAAGTTGCAAATATACCCACCCAGGAGATGCTGTGTTTGGCAAGTTTATGTAAATATGACTCTGCTGCCTAAGCAGATGGAGCAGAGCGGTGATGCGGGCTGTCAATCACCACGAGGTGACGTCACTACGGCAGGAGCAGCGGGACTAGGTAAGTATAGTTTCCTGCCCAGGGGACTACTTATGGAGCAGCAGGGGTAACTTACAAACTTCATATCCTCACCATACCTGGGGAGGGTGAGTATAAAGATTTTACCACAAATAATGCATTGCCAAGCGTTATATATGGTAAAATCTAATGCCTGGTTTCCTTTAAACTAAATCTAATTCTATCAGTTTTCAGAATGCTCTAGTCCTCTCTTGTTCTTCAAAAATACCATGATGAACCCAATGTCCAATTATAATAGAGTCTAGAGCAGGGGTGCCTGCAGCTGTTGCAAAACTACAAATCCCAGCATGCCTGGACAGCTCCCCTTATAACCTCTATTGAAGAGCCCTGCATCGGGATTGGGATCCCGCATGACCCAATGCACGAAGGCAGGAGCAGGTGGTCACGAATTATGTGGGTCCCGCAAATCCTGTGCATGCTCACACCGCAAACACCTTGCGAGACAGGTGGTAGGTCAGAAATTCATCGGGAGCAGGCGGGAATGGAATTACAGATACAGTCCCACACAGGGCTCTACTTTATTGTTTCTACACTTCCTATAATAGTGTCTATAATCTTACTGCAACAGCTTTTGAATGGCAAAACCAGGTTTTCAGCACTGAAAAGGCCTAAAGAGTTAAAAACAATGTATCCTGATTAGGGATCGACCGATATAGATTTTTTAGGGCCGATACAATACCGATAATCTGCAACCTTTCAGGCTGACAGCCGATAACTTACACCGATATTCTGGTATAAGTTACCGGCTATTCCCCCCCCCCCCCCCCCCCCCGCAGATCAATGATTTAAAGCGGGTGCTTTAAATCGATGAACTGCAGCGACTTTTGCGGGGCCAGAGACAGCCGCCCGCTTCTCTCCCCTGCCTGTCCTGGGGTCCTCCCTAGTCCAACCACCACCGCTGCCCCATTGCCTCCCCCATCCCCAGTTTTATAATTACCTGGGCCTGGGGTCCGCGCTACTTCTGGCTCCGGCGGCGGCCTGAGCTGTCACTGTGCGCACTGACGGTGACGTTGAGGACGTCACTCATCATTGCACTGCGCAGCGATGGGCGCAGGACTCTGCAGGAGCCAGAAGTAGCGCGGACCCCGGGCCCAAGTTATTATAAAACCGGGGATGGTGGAGGAAATGGGGGCGGCAGCGGTGGTCTCTGGCCGGGGAGGCGGGTCATTATCGGCATGGTAATTGCCGATACCGATCGGCCAAACCGATAATCGGTCGATCCCTAATCCTGATGAGAAGTTCTATCTAACCATTAGCTTATTTTTACACCTGTTTAGCTGCTGACAGGAGGCCTTTAAAGGGAACCTGTCACTTTAGTTATGCTGCACTTGTTGAGGTCAGCAAAACATACAAACACACAAAATGAGTGGAATTCATCACTTACGGTCTACTCTCTGTGCAGATTTACAACACACATGTTGCATTGATTTTGAACTGCATGGGACAAATTCATCAAATGTCACATGGCACTTGATAAATTTGTCCTATGTTCAAATCATGCTGCCAGTTTAGGTGCTTTTGTAGGGCTGGAAGGAGTAAGGGTCTATCCACACTTAAGAATTTCCGCTTGCGGCTATTTGCAGAGGTTACTCTTTACCTTTAAATCCTAAATTTTAATGGTATTCTACTGCACTGTACACATGGGAGAATTCTGGATTTTAATGGTATTCTACTGCACTGTGCACACGGGAGAATTCCAGATTTTAATGGTATTCTACTGCACTGTACACACGGGAGAATTCCCGATTTTAATGGTATTCTACTGCACTGTACACACGGGAGAATTCCCGATTTTAATGGTATTCTACTGCACTGTGCACACGGCAGAATTTCCGATTTTAATGGTATTCTACTGCACTGTGCACACGGGAGAATTCACGATTTTAATGGTATTCTACTGCACTGTACACACGGGAGAATTCCCGATTTTAATGGTATTCTACTGCACTGTGCACACGGCAGAATTTCCGATTTTAATGGTATTCTACTGCACTGTGCACACGGCAGAATTTCCGATTTTAATGGTATTCTACTGCACTGTGCACACGGGAGAATTCCCGATTTTAATGGTATTCTACTGCACTGTGCACACGGCAGAATTTCCGATTTTAATGGTATTCTACTGCACTGTGCACACGGCAGAATTTCCGATTTTAATGGTATTCTACTGCACTGTGCACACGGGAGAATTCCCAATTTTAATGGTATTCTACTGCACTGTGCACACGGCAGAATTTCCGATTTTAATGGTATTCTACTGCACTGTGCACACGGGAGAATTCCCGATTTTAATGGTATTCTACTGCACTGTGCACACGGCAGAATTTCCGATTTTAATGGTATTCTACTGCACTGTGCACACGGCAGAATTTCCGATTTTAATGGTATTCTACTGCACTGTGCACACGGGAGAATTCCCAATTTTAATGGTATTCTACTGCACTGTGCACACGGGAGAATTCCGGATTTTAATGGTATTCTACTGCACTGTGAACACGGCAGAATTTCTGTGGCAGAAACCTCTTCCACGGAAAGCACGATTTTGGCGTCTGCAGAAACAATGAACAGGTTCATTGTTTCTTTGGATTTCACTGTGGTGCTAGCGCCAGCAGAACAATCAAATGTGCAGAATATCCACCCATGTTTTCTGGGCACACAGTCCGTACCTTTTCCATGTGAACATAGGCTTAGGGTAGGGTCACACAGAACAGATCTGCAACGTATTTGTGTGATCCTACCCTTAGGGTGCTTTATATTGGCCACTCCAGCTGGATAGTATTTGCCATTTAGCACTAGCTGCCAGGTGGCACCTGGACATACAATTTGCATATCAATTGGGACACTGGGCCATTGCACTAAAACTATATTACTAGCTAAAAGTTATTGCAGCCATGTGGAATAGTGATATCAGACTATACATGATTCTCTGCTCACTGCAGTGTATGCTCCCAGAGGAATGCATTGCACACACAGAGCACCAAGAGCCTGTACCTACACGTGGCCAGATTGGAAGGGTTTCTAGAGTTTTGGCACTCAGTATGAGCGATAAGATCAGTAATGTCTAGTTTACGAAAAACAAATTGAGAATAAATGACTTCTATATAATGTAAGGCTGTTAACATATTATTACATTATTTTGCTAATATATCTACAAATAAATCTCAGCAGACTTCAACTACATTGAACACGTTTGTCTCCATAACTGTCATTCCAATCTGCTGACACTGTTAAATGTTGTTAAAAGGAGACACATGGTACCTTTTATATCTCTGTCTGCTCTTCCATGGAGCCAAGTGTCAAAGAGTTGTTACCAAGCCCAGGGGTGTGGAAATTAAAAAAAAAAAAAATACTTGTCCAAGGGACTAAAACTGAGCACAATCTCCTTGTCCCTCATGAGCATCCACTTGTCCTGGTACATAAAATAATTTCAACCAAAATAGTCTGTAAATGAGGTCTAATTAATAGAAAATTAATAGGCAGACCAGTATGTCACCCCATAAGGTGGATAGGGCCCCTGATAAGTAAGTCAACCCCAATAAATAGGTACCCCCCCCCCTTCAGGTAGGTACATCCCCTCATCAGGTAGGCAGGCATGTAGGGCTTCACTAGTATGTAAATAGGGCCCCAGATAATTATGTCCCCCCCCCCAGATGGCAAAAAGCTAGGGCTCCCAAACAGAGCCCCAGATAGAAATGACCACCATTAGGTAGAGCTCCCCCAGTAGGTAGACAGGCCCCCAGATAGATATCACCCCATCAGGTAGGGCTCCCATTTAGACAATTATACTCCCTAAGTCAAAGCTTTCCAAACTATTCATGGTGACACCCTTACATAGTTTGGTGACACACTCCTTGCTATACTGCCAATTGCATGCATTGCGGTGCGAATCAATAATGCACAATGTAGTACCAGCATCAGCATTAAAAAAGCTGCTACCATCCTGTGCCAGTTCACCCCCCCCCTTTATCACACCCTGTGCCATTATATTCCCCCTTCTCTGTTGCTCCCTTGCCATTCTATTCCCTCCCCTCCCCCATGTGCCATTCTATTTCACCCCCCATGTGCCATTCTATTTCAGCCCCCCATGCCATTCTATTTCACCCCCCATGTGCCATTCTATTTCAGCCCCCCGTGCCATTCTACTTCAGCCCGCCCTGTGCCATTCTATTTCACCCCCCTGTGCCATTCTATTTCACCCTCCCCCTGTGCCATTCTATTTCACCCCCGTGCCATTCTATTTCACCCCCCCCGTGCCATTCTATTTCACCCCCCCATGCCATTCTATTTCACCCCCCCATGCCATTCTATTTCACCCCCCCCGTGCCATTCTATTTCACCCTCCCATGTGCCATGCTATTTCACCCTCCCCTCCTTTGCCATATTATTCATTGATTCTATTTCACCTAACCCCCTCAGCCTGCTTTTACCTGTCCTCAGTCCCCATGAGTCCTCCGGCAGGCTCACGGGCGCGGCCGTTATGTTATTGCTGGACTGCATCCTCGGTCCTAACAGAGGTGCGCACGATGAGTGACGTCATTGCACGTGCCTACGCTGGGACGCCGACGTCCTGCACGGCTCAGTATAGGCTGCAGCAGTTTAGTGACGGGGCGAGAATGATTGCCCCGTTATATGTGAATTCATCAGGCGTTTAGCTCTGCTAGCCCTAAGCAGGGCAAAATGCCTGAAGAATTCCCCTACCCAGCGCCTGGAACTGCATGTCCCAGGCGTCGGGCAATACAATTTCCACATCCCTGCAAGCCCCTAAAGGGCTTAGGACTAGGAGGTGGAGTGAGATGGCATACTGGTCCTCAGCACTTCAGTGACTTGTGAACACCTCTTTGACTCTTGGCACCAGAGAACAAAAGCATTTTTATGGGTAATGAAAGCACAAACAGATATAGAAAAGGTACAATGGGGGAGATTTATCAAACTGTGTGAGAGAAAAAGTGTAGTGATTTCCCCACAGCAACCAATCACAGTTCAGCTAGCGAGCTCTGGTAAAGTGAAAGCTGTGCTGTGATTGGTTGCTGTGGGGAAACCACTCCACTTTTTCTCTCACACAGTTTGATAAATCTCCCCAAATGTGTCTCCTTGTCTTAATAGCTATATAACAGTGTCAGCAGTTTTAGAACATGAACTGCAGTTGACAGGTTCCCTTTGAAATGAGAAAATTCAGAGCCACCAGTCAGTGAGGAAGGAATTGGCAGCAATCCATCAGGCCTCAATTCAAAAGGAACCTGTCAGCAGAAAGCATGAAACACTGAAAGGGAGTCCATCCCAACACACTATGATTTAGTCTAAAATGGTTGAGAAATCCCTTATTGGGGCAGTCCCCAGTGGCTTCTCCTTGTCCTGCAGGCTCTGAGCGAAGAGTCTCTCCCTATGGGTGTGTTGGCGACTTTTATGCACTATGAGGGGCATTCATCAACATTTTACTAGTATATGTGCTATTGTAGATGTGAAAAGTCACCTAAGAATACACCTTCCAGCACCAAATTCACAAAAATTTGCACGCCATTTGATGAATTTGGCGCACAGGAAAATTACCTCAGAGTCAACCAGTATCAACACTGAAGAAATGACACTGTGCTACAATGTAATGTTGTAAGAGCATAGCCTGTATAACATTGTTTATGTTGTGTGACCTCAAAATAACACAACATACAGCCATTAATGTCTAAACTTTGACAGCAAAAGTGAGTATACCCCCTAATTGGAAATGTGCAAATTGGGCCCAAAGTGTCAATATGTTGTGTAAGTACCATTATTTTCTACAACTGCCTTAAGCCTCTTGGGCATTGAGTTCACTGGAGCTTCACAGGTTGTCACTGGAGTCTTTTTCTTCTCCATGACGACGTCATAGAGCTGGTGGATGTTAGAGACCTTGTACTCCCCCACCTTCTGTATGAGGATGCCCTGCAGATGCTCAATAGGGTTTAGGACTGGAGATATGCTTGACCAATCAATCACCTTTACCCTCAACTTCTTCAGTATGTCACAGTACATGTTGGTACTCATGGTTCCCTTAATGAACTGTAGCTCCCTAGTACCAGCAGCACTCATGCAGGCCCAGACCATAACACTCCTACCACCATGCTTGACTTGTCTTTGTACTCCTCACCTGGTTGTTGCCACCACACACTTGACACCCTCTGAACCAAAGGACAAGGTTCCAGTAATCCATGTCCTTAGTCTGATTGTCTTTAGCAAACTGTTTGTTTGCTTTGTAATTATTATCATACAAAAACATTTTCTCCTTAGTACTTTACAAAAAGATGCTTCCTTTTCACTTGTAATGCTGTATTTTCTTTCTACACATGTACACAGCTTACATGACTCTCTCTAGCAGACTGCCTTGAATCTGCTCTCCCCTCTCTTTCCAGCCTGTGTGAGCTTTCCTCCTTGGTTCCTCTACACATGTCTACTATGGGAGCTGGTGTGTAAGCCTCTGTCTGCTGTCATCTCTCATATTTCTTTAAGTAAAATGCTGGGTTGCTGTGGTGTTTACACGGCCCAAAAGGCTGAATGTTCCCTGTCTGGCTGTAGGAACGGCTAATATGGTCAACATGAAAGGATTTGAGGACTCCAGTGTTACTACTTAACCAAGTCTATATATGTAATACGCAGCCTTTTGCTACTAAGATTAAGTGACATTTTGTTCCTTTCAACCATCTCCCTGGCATTTGAGAGGGCAGAAGATTGAGGAGGCAGGCAGCCAAGTCACGTGTTTAAGGATTAGTGCCAGAAAGAAAGCTTGGAGGGGTTTGGAGATGGTTTAGATGACGCACCATTATACAATTCTCTTGGCAATTGCTCCAGCTTGTAGAGGAAGCAGATCTTCAAATCCTTGATCTAAAGTAAGCATTATCAGACTTACGCCATTTTGTTCCCACTGCCTATTCACATATGTCTGATTCTTACAGCTACTGCTGTGTGGACTGGAAGTCACTTTCCCCATGTATCTCTATGAGATGCTCAATGTGAGTAGGGACAGGAAGATTTTCTGAGCCCACCCCACACCTGTGGGGTGTTAAGGCTCACTATACCCCTTGTGACGTTCCGTGAGGGGTTTACTTTCCAAAATGGGGTAACACCTGGGTATTTGTTTTTTTTGCATTTATGTCAGAACCGCTGTAAAATCAGCCACCCCTGTGCAAATCACCAATTTAGGCCTCAAATGTACATAGTGCGCTCTCACTGAGCCTTGTTGTGCATCCGCAGAGAATTTTACGCCCACATATGGGGTATTTCCGTACTCAGGAGAAAATTGCGTTACAAATTTTGGGGGTCTTCGCTTCTGACCGACCAACAGCAGGGATAGGAGGGATGGCACCCCTGCCACCTAACTCCCTCTTATTTTCGGGGTCACCGGAGACCCGGAATCGCCGCAGATCGCCAGTCTGAATTGCAGCAATCGCTGACATGGGCGATGTGCGGGATGCCTGCTGAATGATTTCAGCAGGCATCCCGCTCGGTCCCCGACCGGCATGCGGCGGGGACCGAAATTCCCAGGGGCGTATCCATACACCCTCAGTCCTTAAGAACTTTAAAACGGGGGTGTATGGATATGCCCGGCATCCTTAAGGGGTTAAAGGGAATCTAAAAGATGGACTACCCACACTAATCTGCTTATACAAGGAAGCATGTTTGGGGTTATTTCATAAATATTTCATAATTATTAATCCAGCTATCTTCAGCATGTCAAATGTGCTCTAAATTCAGCATGACATAAGGCCCAATACCGCTACTGCTCCACTTTCGCATTATGCCTGGAAGTCAGAAGCGGCGCCGCTTCAGTACAGGGGCTTTCTTTGTATGGGGCTGTACGTCTTGCCGCTGTTGGAGCACGCATCGGCATCATGCTGAAGAAAGCCTGATACATTATTATATAGGGAGGTGTAGCACAGGGCCAATGCAGGCAGAGCAGTGAACCAAGGTGCTGGGAGATGCCCCGAGTGCACCAATAAGGTTATTAGTATATCTTTATTTTTGCTCATAATTAAGGAATGGGCCATCCATAGGGGAACAGCATTGGAATATGCATGACCCGCATTATAACCATGTAAAGCAGGTTAGTGTGGGTGATGCATCTGTCAGTTTCCAATTACGTAAATGTACGTCCTGGTGTGTTAAGTATCATCGCTCCAGGACGTACATTTACATCCTGTGTCGTTAAGAGGTTAAAGGGGTACTCTGGTGGAAAACTATTTATTTTTTCTAATTAACTGGTGCTAAAAATGTAAGCAGATTTGTAAATGACTTCTATTAAAAATCCTAATACTTCCTGTACTTATCATCTGCTGTATGCTGCAGAGGAGGTTGAGTTGTTCTTTTACAGTCTGACCACAGTGCTCTCTACTGACACCTCTGTCCATGTCAGGAACTGTCCAGACTAGGAGCAAATCCCCATAGAAAACCTCTCCTGCTCTGGACAGTTCCTGACATGGACAGAGGTGTTAGCAGAGAGCCCTGTGATCAGACTGAAAATAAATTTGCAACTTCCTCTGGAGCATACAGCAGCTGAATGCAGCTGATGAAGTACTGGAAGGGTTAAGATTTTTTAATATTAGTAATTTACAAATCTGTTTAACTTTTTAGCACCAGTTGATTTGAAAAGAATTGTTTTCCACAGGAGTACTCCTTTAAAGTGAAAGTCCAAAGTTGCTCACCTGTTCTGCAGATTGGTGCAGGGAGACGTAGCCCATGCTGGTTGGCACAGTTGCCTTGGCAACTGAACAACACCCAGCAAGTTTTGTGCACGAGCCCCAGTCATCAGAGTCGGGCTTGTGCACACAACATTGTACAGTTGCGGCAGCAACTGTACTACCCAACATGAGATATTTCTCCCTGCATCAATATATAAAGGACTGTCAGAAGAGCCGCTCTGGAGTTACACTTTACCATGGGATGTTGCTGCCAGGCAAGAAAATAAAAATTTGCAGAGTGCTTCTTTATTGATTGGACAGAGTGCAGAAAATGTTTTCCAGAAATAAAAAAATTAAACGTCATGAAAATAAAACCTTTTTTTTTCCTCCTTAGGGTCTATTCACACATACAGTATTCTGTGCAGATTTGATGCGCAGGATTTCAAGCTGTTCAGTTTACATTGAAATCTGCAGCAGAAAATCCTGTGCATCAAATCTGCTCAGAATACTGTACGTGTGAATAGACCCTTAGAGTGCATTATTACAAAGAGTACCGTACTTAACCCCATAAGGACCAGGCCATTTTACACCTTAGGACCAGAGCGGTTTTTGAACATCTGACCACTGTCACTTTAAACATTAATAACTCTGGAATGCTTTTAGTTATCATTCTGATTCCGAGATTGTTTTTTCGTGACATATTCTATTTTAACATGGTGGTAAATTTTTGTGGTAACTTGCATCCCAAAATTTGATGAAAAAATTTAAAATTTTGCATTTTTCTATCTTTGAAGCTCTCTGCTTGTAAGGAAAATGGATATTCCCCCAAAAAATTTTTTGGGGATTCACAAATACAATATGTCTACTTTATGTTTGCATCATAAAATTGACGTGTTTTTACTTTTGGAAGACACCAGAGGGCTTCAAAGTTCGGCATCAATTTTCCAATTTTTCACAAAATTTTCAAACTCACTATTTTTCAGGGACCAGTTCAGGTTTGAAGTGGATTTGAAGGGTCTTCATATTAGAAATACCCCATAAATGACCCCATTATAAAAACTGCACCCCCAAAGTATTCAAAATGACATTCAGTAAGTGTTTTAACCTTTTAGTTGTTTCACAGGAATAGCAGCAAAGTGAAGGAGAAAATTCACAATCTTCATTTTTTACATTTGCAAGTTCTTGTAGACCCAATTTTTGAATTTTTACAAGGGGTAAAAGAAGAAAATTTATAATTGTGTTTGTAGCCCAATTTCTCTCAAGTAAGCACATACCTCATATGTCTATGTAAAGTGTTCGTCGGGCGCAGTAGAGGGCTCAGAAGCGAAGGAGCGACAAGGGGATTTTGGAGAGTACGTTTTTCTGAAATTGTTTTTGGGGGGCATGTTGCATTTAGGAAGTCCCTATGGTGCCAGAACAGCAAAAAAAAAAAAAACACATGGCATACCATTTTGGAAACTAGACCCCTTGAGGAACATAACAAGGAATTAAGTGAGCCTTAATACCCCACAGGGGTTTCACGACTTTTGCATATGTAAAAAAAATATATGTTTTTTTCACTAAAATGTGTGTTTCCCCCCAAATTTCACTTTTTTGCAAGGGTTCATAGCAGAAAATACCCCCAAAATTTGTAACCCCATCTCTTCTGAGTAAGGAAGTACCCCATAAGTTGACCTGAAGTGCACTACGGGCGAACTACAATGCTCAGAAGAGAAGGAGTGTATTTGGCTTTTTGAGAGCAAATTTTGGTCAGGGGGCATGTCGCATTTAGGAAGCCCCTATGGTTCCAGAACAGCAGAAACCCCCCACATGGCATACCATTTTGAAAACTAGACCCCTTGAGAAACGTAACAAGGAATAAAGTGAGCCTTAATACCCCACAGGGGTTTCACGACTTTTGCATATGAAAAAAAATAAAATAAATGTCACTAAAATGTGTGTTTCCCCCCAAATTTCACATTTTTGCAAGGGTTAATAGCAGAAAATACCCCCCAACATTTGTAACCCCATTTCTTCTGAGTATGGAAATACCCAATGTGCGGACGTCAAGTGCTCTGCGGTCGAACTACAATGCTCAGAAGAGGAGGAGTGATATTTGGCTTTTTGAGAGCAAATTTAAACACATGGCATACCATTTTGGAAACTAGACCCCTTGAGGAATGTAACAAGGAATAAAGTGAGCATTAATACCCCACAGGGGTTTCACGACTTTTGCATATGTAAAAAAAAAAAATGTCACTAAAGTGTGTGTTTCCCCCCAAATTTCACATTTTTGCAAGGGTTAATAGCAGAAAATCCCCCCCAAAATTTGTAACCCCATTTCTTCTGAGTATGGAAATGCCCAATGTGCGGACGTCAAGTGCCCTGCGGTCGAACTACAATGCTCAGAAGAGGAGGAGCGCCATTGAGCTTTTGAAGAGTGAATTTGTTTGGAATGGTAGTCAGGGGCCATGTGCGTTTACAAATCCCCCCGTGGTGCCAGAACAGTGGACCCCCCACATGTGACCCCATTTTGGAAACTACACCCCTCACAGAATTTAATAAGGGGTGCAGTGAGTATTTACACCCCACTGGCATTTGACAGATCTTTGGAACAGTGGGCTGAGCAAATGAAAAATTAAATTTGTCAGACACCTGTGGGGTGTAAATGCTCACTGTACCCCTTATTACATGAGGGGTGTAGTTTCCAAAATGGGGTCACATGTTGGGGGGTCCATTGTTCTGGCACTATGGGGGCTTTGTAAACACACGTGGCCTTCAATGCCGGACACATTTTCTCTTCAAAATCCCAATGGCGCTCCCTCTCTTCTGAGCATTGTAGTTTGCCCGCCGAGCACTTTATATCCACATTTGGGGTATTTTCTTACTCAGAAGAAATGGGGTTACAAATTTTGGGGGGCTATTTTCCAATTTTCCCTTGTGAAAATGAAAAATTTAGGGTAACACCAGCATTTTAGTGAAAAAAAATAATATTTCTTATTTTCCCATCCAACTTTAATGAAAATTTGTCAAACACCTGTGGGGTGTTAAGGCTCACTATACCCCTTGTTACATTCCGTGAGGGGTGTAGTTTCCAAAATGGGGGTCATATATCGGTATTTATTTTTTTGCATTTATGTCAGAACCGCTGTAAAATCAGCCACCCCTGTGCAAATCACCAATTTAGGCTTCAAATGTACATAATGCGCTCTCACTCCTGAGCCTTGTTATGCGCCCGCAGATCATTTTACGCCCACATCTGGGGTATTTCCGTACAGAAGCCCATTCCCGCCCGGATACATGAGGAACGTAGGATAAAAAGAAAGGGTTAATATGATAAAAAGTAGCATCTAGTCTCTAGTTCCCATTGTGCACTTCAGGCTTGCAGTACACTTTAAAGAAACGCCACAATCATTAAATGGCCTAATGCAATAAACAGCGGAGAGGGAGGAGAGCAGCGGCAGTATCACATGATGAGGGTATATTCAAATGTGCAAGAGAAAAAGGGGATGGGTACCACCCGAGCAATGGCAACATACAAAAGGAAAAGAAAATGTACTCAGACTCCACCTCACAGCAAGATGTAGAATAATAACACAATATCTTTATTGGCGCAACAAAACAGACAAACACTTAAAAACGAACAACAAATCCTGCATTATATCCATGATAAGGCTTCTTTCACACTACAAAATCCTCCGTTTTTAAACATCCGTAGGAACATCTGTGTGAAAATCAGCTGAAAACGGCAGTAACAAAATCCTATACGTCCGTTAGAAAATCCCATTACAATCTATGGGATTTTCTAATATCCGTATGAATCCGTTATAGTCCGTTATTGATAACGGACGTTAGTTTGTTATGGAAGATAGTAACGGAAGAAATAGTGCATGAACCTAAGGTGTTAGGGCCCTTTCTACACAGGGTGAGAAGGCCCAATAATTATTCCCGTGGATGGGTTGCAGGCCAGGCCTCACTAATGTTCGCTGGATTGTTTGTGTGGGCCATTCCTATTGCTGTTGTCATCCACACATGTCAATGGGGGTGAACTTTTATTTATTTATTTTTTACACCTTTATTAAATAGTGCAGGGAGTGTGATAAATATGGTGCTGGCACACATTTTTACTTTAGTACATCCCTTTGTAAGGCTTCTACTCTGACTTTTTGTGTGGCTTTTAAACCCTTTGTACCAAATTAGCGACCTTTTAACACCTTAAGGACCAAGGGTGTACTGGTATGCCCTTGGTCTTAGGTGCTTAAAGGGTACTCCAGCGGAAAACATGTTTTTTTTAAACAGCAGGTGCCACAAAGTTAAATAGATTTGTAAATTACTTCTATTTAAAAATCTTAATCCTTCCAGTACTTATCAGCTGTTGTACACTACAGAGGAAGTTGTATTTCTTTCAGGAGTTCCTTTCGGTCTGACCACAGTGCTCTCTGCTGACACCTCTGTTCATGTCAGGAACTGTCCAGAGCAGGAGAGGTTTGCTATGGGGTTTTGCTTGCACTCTGGACAGTTCCTGACATCGACAGAGGTGTCAACAGAGAGCACTGCAGTCAGACAGAAAAGAATTCCAGAAAAAAAATACAACTTCCTGTGAAACATACAGCAACTGATAGGTACTGGAAGGATTAAGATTTTTAAATAGAAGTAATTTACAAATCTGTTTAACTTTCTGGCACCAGTTGATTTAAAAAAATGTGTTTTCCATCGGAGTACCCCTTTAAGCTCTTAACGACACAGGATGTAAATGTACGTCATGGTGCAGTGGTACTTAACACACCAGGACGTACATTTACATCCTGTATATGACCACGAGCATCGGACCGATGCTAGGGTCATGCGTGGCAGGTCCCGGCTGCTATCAGCAGCCAGGGACCTGCCAGTAACAGCACACATCAACGACATCTTGTCACGATTCGGCTTACAGGTAGTGGATCCTCTGTGTCAGCGAGGGATTGGCGTGGACCGTGCTGGTGGACCGGTTCTAAGAGGCTACTGGTGTTCACCAGAGCCCGCCGCAAAGCGGGATGGTCTTGCTGCGGCAGTAGCAACCAGGTCGTATCCACTAGCAACGGCTCAACCTCGCTGACTGCTGAGAAGGCGTGGGACAGAAGGACTAGGCAGAGGCAAGGTCAGACGTAGCAGAAGGTCGGGGCAGGCGGCAAGGTTCGTAGTCAAGATGGATAGCAGAAGTTCAGGTAACACAGGCTTTGGACAACACTAAACGCTTTCACTGGCACAAGGCAACAAGATCCGGCAAGGGAGTGCAGGGGCAGTGAGCAGATATAGCCAGGGAGCAGGTGGAAGCCAATTAAGCTAATTGGGCCAGGCACCAATCATTGGTGCACTGGCCCTTTAAGTCTCAGAGAGCTGGCGCGCGCGCGCCCTAGAGAGCGGAGCCGCGCGCGCCAGCACATGACAGCAGGGGACCGGGACGGGTAAGTGACTTGGGATGCGATTCGCGAGCGGGCACGTCCCGCTGTGCGAATCGCATCCCCGACGGCCAAGTCAGTGCAGCACTCCCGGTCAGCGGGACTGACCGGGGCGCTGCAGGGAGAGAGACGCCGTGAGCGCTCCGGGGAGGAGCGGGGACCCGGAGCGCTTGGCGTAACACATCTGCAGCAGTGCGGTCACTAAAATGGATGATGGGGGATCCGATCATCTAGCATGGCAGCCGGAAGTCCCTTCACCCGACTTCGGCTGTCTCCAGGGTCTTCTGCTCTGGTCTGAAATCGAGCAGACCAGAGCAGAAGATCGCCGATAACACTGATCAGTGCTATGTCCTATGCATAGCACTGAACAGTATTAGCAATCAAGTAATTGCTATAAATAGCACTATTAAAGTGTAAACATTTAAGTGAAAAAAAAAGTATAAAAAAGTATAAAAAAAGTTTAAAAAAATTTGAAAAATCCACTCCCCCAATAAAAATTTTATTTGTCCCTTTTTCCCCCATTTTACCCCCAAAAAGTGTAAAAACAAACATTTTTTATAAACATATGTGTATCCCCGTGAGCATAAATATACAAACTATTAAAATATAATGTTAATGATCCCGTATGGTAAACGACATGAACATAAAAAAAAAAAGTCCAAAATTGCTGCTTTTTTGTAACAAAATGTATTAAAAGTTATATATATGCAAATGTGGTATCAATAAAAAGTACAGATCACAGCGCAAAAAATGAGCCCTCATACCATTGCTTATACGGAAAAATGAAAAGGTTATAGATCAGCAAAATAAAGGGATTTTAAACGTACTAATTTGGTTAAAAAGTTTGAGATTTTACAATAAGTGGTACAATAATAGAAAAGTATGTAATCATGGTATCATTTTAATTGTATTGACCCACAGAATAAAGAACACGTCATTTTTACCGTAAATTGTACAGCGTTAAAACAAAACATTCAAATTTGCAAAATTGCGGTTTTCTTTTCAATTTCCCCACACAAATAGTATTTTTTTGGTTGCACCATACATTTTATGGTAAAATGAGTGATGTTAAGGAACGAGGGCATACCTGTACACCCTGGTCCCGTTACCGGTGTTTGAAGCGTGCTCATGAGCTGAGCATACTTCAAAGCCGGTGGGTCCCGGTGGGCAAGGACCCAGGGTTAATGAAGGGCATCGCCAATCGGGCCGATGCCTGGCATTAACCCTTTAAAGTAGATTGCAGCATCTAAAATGAAAGTGAAACGATCCCAGCAGCTCAGCGAAGTAGCCATCCGATTGGTCCTCTGCTGCTCCAGGAAGCTTTAGCAGGCTGGAGTAGAAGAATCCATAACACTGATCAATGCTATCAAAAGATTGCATGGTATAGCCCCCTATGGGGACAAAAAAATTAATAATAATAATTTTCCCATTTTTTTAATAAAATAATGTAATAAAAAAATAAAAATTATAGGAGATACCGCAGCATGCGGAAATGTCTGAACTATTAAAATATAGGGTTAGTTAAACTGCACGATGAATAAAAAGCAATCAAAATAATAATGGTACAGATTAGGGATCGACCGATTATCGGTATGGCCGATATTATCTGCCGATAATCACGATTTTGGGCATTATCGGTATCGGTAATTACCTTGCCGATAAGCCGATAATGCCCCCACCGCACCGCGAACCCCCCCCGACCCGCCGCACCGCGACCGCCCCCCCCCCCCCGACCCACCGCACCGCGTCGCACCCCCCACCGTGATGCTGGGCGGTATACCAGTATGGATTTTTGCCCATACCGCTATACCGGTCGGGACCCTCCCACACCCTCCGAGTCAATTAAAAAAAAAAATAAACTTACCCGTAATGTGGGTGGTCCGGGCCATCCATCGTTCCTGTAGTGTCCGGGGGCATTCCGGGTGAAGGGTGAACCGGTCCGGGCTGTCCTTTTTCTCCAGCGGTCATCTTCTCCACTCCGGGCAGGCTCTGGCCTAGTACGCTGCATAGACGCCGCTACGCCGTGACGTCAGGTGCGTCGCTGCACACGGGCGTCACTGCGCAGTGGCGTCTCTGCAGCGTACTAGGCCGGAGCCTGCCCGGAGTGGAGAAGATGACCGCCGGAGAAGAAGGACAGCCCGGACCGGTTCACTCTTCACCTGGAACGCCCACGGACACTACAGAAACGATGGATGGCCCGGACCACCCTGACAAGTAGGGGGAGAGAAGCGGGTGGTGGCGGCGGCGGCCTATGGCACCGCAAAAGCCACTGCAGTGCATTGATTTAAAGCGCCCACTTTAAATCAATGATCTGCAGCGGTGTCGCGGGGGGTTAAATAGCCGATAACTTATACCGGAATATCGGTATAAGTTATCGGCTATCGGCCCTAACCTCCACCGATTATCGGTATCGCCCCTAAAAAAACGATATCGGTCGATCCCTAGTACAGATAAAAACTACATATCACAGTGCAAAAAATGAGCCCTCATATAGCCCTGTATGAGGCAAAATAAAATGTTATAGGGGCCAGAATATGACAATTTTAAACATACTAATTTTGGTGCATGTAGTTATAATTTTTTTTTAAAGTAGTAAAATAAAATGAAACCTACATATATGGGGTATCCCTGTAACCGTATGGATCTACAGAATAAGAATACTGTATCATTTTTACTGAAAAGTGCACTGCGTAGAAACGGAAGCCCCCAAAAGTCACAAAATGGGCTTTGTCCTTAAAGGAGTAGTCCAGTGTTGAAAAAAACATATCCCCTATCCTAAGGATAGGGGAAAAGTTTCAGATCGCGGGGGGTCCGATCACTGGCCCCCCTCCGTGATCTCCTGTACGGGGTCCCGCCAGACAGCGGTAAGGGGGCGTGTTGACCACCGCACAAAGCGGCAGCTGACACGCCTCCTCAATACAACTCCATGGCAGAGCAGAAGCGCTGCCTTCGGGAATCTCCAGCTCTTCCATGCCCTGTATTGAGGGGGCATGTCAGCTGTCGCTTTGTGCCGTGGTCAACACCTGCTATCTGTCCAGCGAGCTGTGGCCCCGTACAGGAGATTGTGGGGGGCCCCAGCGGTTGGACCCCCCGCGATCTGAAACTTAGCCCCTATCCTTAGGATAGGGGATACGTTTTTCAGCACTGGACTACCCCTTTGAAGTGTACTCTGCCCATAGACATCTTATCCTCTTATCTTAAGGATAGGGGATAAGACGTCTGATTGCAATATATCTGACCCCCGCAATCTCTCCTGCAGCACCCACTTAGCTGCACGGAGATAAGTTTGCTCTGTGTCTGATGACTCACGATACAGAGGCCGGAGTATCGTGACATCACGACCCTGCCCCCTTGAGAAGTCACGCCCCATCCCCTCAATGTAAGTCTATGGGAGGGGGCATGGCGGCACGATACTCCGGACCCTGTATCGTGAGTCATCAGACACAGAGCTCCGTGCAGCTGATGACAAGTGGGTGCTGCAGGAGAGATTGCGGGGGTCAGACATCTTATGCCCTATCCATTGGATAGGGGAAAAGATGTCTAGGGGTGGAGTACCCCTTTAAGGGGTTAAACATGCACTCCTAAAGCAGTTTTGATAGCCTGGTGTGGGCTGATGTAGATCAGTGATGTTTATGATGGGCTTGCGACTTTTTGTGCTATATTCGCACTTGATAAATTTGTTACCTCTGCAAAGTAAAAACTGAAATTAACTTTTGAAAACTGTCACAACGGGGGCAACAATACAGTCTCAACATACAAAGAGGAAACCTGTCCAAGTCTGGCGAGGGTTTGGAAACTAAGCCCGAATATCAGTTCCACTTTTGTACAGGGTTGTTTTGAATGGCAAATACATGGATTTCTGCAAGCCCCATTCAGATAGATGACACAGCTGTAGAAAGGTTTGTATCTGTTGGGTGTGAATATACCCTAACGCAGTGGTCTCCAAATGGTAGACCCCCAACCTGTTGCAAAACTGCAACTTCCAGCATGCCCAGACAGCCATTGGCTATCCAGGCATGCTAGGAGCTGTAGCTTTGCAACAGGTGGCGGTTCACAGTTTGGAGACCTAGGGGGAGATTTATCAAAACCTGTACAGAGGAAAAAATTTTGAGTTGCCCATAGCAACCAATCAGATCACTTCTTTCAGGCAGAGGCCTTTTCAAAAATGAAAGCAGCGATCTGATTGGTTGCTATGGGCAACTCAGCAACTTTTCCTCTGGACAGGTTTTAATAAATCTCCTCCCTAGACCCTAACTTTACTATCCCACAGGAACAGATCCTTGTTTACAACTCTACAACACTTTTGGCATGAAAGCCTAGGGCCCATTCTGGGTAGGCTCCCGAAGCCAAAGGTGCTTTCAGAACAAGGTGAGAAGTCACCATAAGCAGGTATACAGTAATTCGTCCATTAGCTTACTAAGTAAATAAAATAAATTGAGCAGACGAAGAATACAGAAGTATCATCAGAAAGGAGAAGCGAGAAACCATGGATGGCCAGAGTAACTCATCTAAATAAAAAACAACACAAGGAAGAAGCCATTAAAGACAGGCAAAAAATAAAATAAAATAAAGTCTAGCATTACTGTCCTTTAACAAAACTTGACATAAAATAGGAGACACATTAAAAGTTTTGATCTGTTGGGGTCTGGGTGTTCAGACCCCCACCGATCGCTAGGATAACCTGAGAGAGTGCTCTGCGGAGTGCTTCTCTCCCTGGCTTTACTGTACCTCTTGGATCACTGCAGGAGAATGATTCTATAGTAGGTCTATAGCGCCTGTCTCCTGCAGTGAGATAGAAAGCAGCAGGCCAAGGATAGAAATGCCTGGCTGCTCGCTTCTCCTGGTTCATTCTAGGGATCAGTGGGGCTCTGAACATTCAGACCCTGACTGATCAAAACTTATGACATGTCAAAGGTCTATTTAAACGAGAGTACCACTTTCCCCTGATCCAAGTAATGAAGAGTAACAATACTACAAAGATGATAATAAAAACACTCGCCCTCTACCAATTCCAAAATGTCATACTTAGAGGTGACCTCTGTACTGTCATAAAAATGGACGATCCCTTTAAAGGGGTATTCTGGTGGAATTTTTTTTTCTTTTTTCTTTTTCTTTTTTTTAAAGCAATTGATGCCAGAAAGTTGAACAGATTTGTAAATTACTTCTATAAAAAAAAAAAAAAAAAAAAATCTTAATCCTTCCAGTACTTATTAGCAGCTGTATACTACAGAGGAAATTATTTTCTTTTTGGATTTCTTTTCTGTCTGACCACAGTGCTCTCTGCTGACACTTCTGTCCATGTCAGGAACTGTTCAGAGCAGGAGAAAATCCCCATAGCAAACCTATCCTGCTCTGGACAGTTTCTAAGGGTATGTTCACACTACGTAATTCCCGCAAACGGAATTAGGTGCTGGGAACATAAACATCAGTGTGAATGGGTTTCCGCGAGACCCGTTCACACTGCGGAATTTCAGCGGCAGACAATTCCGCAGCTGAAATTGTTCAGCGCAAAGAAAGAACATGTTCATTCTTTGCGCGGAAGTCCGAGAACACTGCATAGCCGTCCATGGTGACGGCGTAGTGCTGCACGGTCCTACCGCCGAAGTATTGCAGCGGCGGCCGCCAGAATGGAATCTCCGCTCACGGAATTCTGCCAGCGGAGTTTCCATTCATTATCCGTAGTGTGAACATACTCTAAAATGGACAGAGGTGTCAGCAGAGAGCACTGTCGTCAGACAGAAAAGAAATCCAAAAAGAAAAGAATTTCCTCTATAGCATACAGCTGCTAATAAGTACTGGAAGGATGAAGATTTTTTAATAGAAGTAATTTACAAATCTGTTTAACTTTCTGGCATCAATTGATTTAAAAAAAGAAAAAAAAATATTCCACCGGAGTACCTTGGGTCATATAAAATTTTAATCATATAAAAGGCTTGGGTCATATAAAATTTTAATCATATAAAAGGCTTGGGTCATATAAAATTTTAATCATATAAAGGGCTTGGGTCATATAAAATTTTCCAGCTTGTATTTTGATACACATATGCAATGTGTGACCATTGGTTTCAAATACACACTTTTGTTTACACCAGTGTTTCCCAACCAAGGTGCCTCCAGCTGTTGCAAAACTACAAGTCCCAGCATGCCTGGACAGCCAAAGGCTGTCCATGCATGCTGGGAGTTGTAGTTCTGCAACAGCTGGAGGCACCCTTGTTGGGAAACACTGGTTCACACAGTAGCAGCACCTATTTTTCATACACTGAAATAAAAGGCATGCCACTTATTCTGAGTATAATGCATTACATGGGGCTAAACCCTATCCATGATCAAGGTGTCAATATAAATGGTAAGACGTAGACAAGAATTCTCCTTCCGGTCAGTAAATCTGGAGGTATACCGGGAACCTTTGGGTGCTCATGGACTTCAAGATGGACTTCAAATAGCCCCAATTCAGAGAAATGCACCAGTCACTGAATAATGCTCTCATTCCATAAAACTGGCAACGTGTTTCAGCCCACACATGGGCCCATGCCCGATGAAAGCCTAAGTGGGGGGGTGGAAACATGTTGCCTGTTTTATGGATTTAGAGTTAAAGCATTGTCATAGTCACAATCCACTTACTTGAAATCCATCTTTAAAGGGGAGTACTCCGGTAGAAATTTTTTTTTTTAAATCTAAAGATTTAAAGATCTTAATCCTTCCAGTACTCATCAGATGCTGTATGCTTCACAGGAAGTTCATTTCTTTTTGAATTTCCTTTCAGTCTAACCACAGTGCTCTCTACTGACACCTCTGTCCATGTCAGGAACTGTCCAGAGAAGGAACAAATCCCCATATCAAACCTCTCCTGCTCGGGACAGTTCCTGACATGGACAAAGGTGTCAGCAGAGAGCACTGTGGTCAGACAGAAAAGAAATTCAAAAAGAAAAGAACTTCTTCTGTAGTATATAGCAGCTGATAAGTACTGGAAGGACTAAGATTTTTTAATAGAAGTTATTACTAATCGGTTTAACTTTCTGGCACCAGTTGATTTAAAAAAAAAAGGTTTTCCACTGGAGTACCCCTTTAAGTTCACAGGCACCCCTAACATAGTCCAGATTAATGTTCTTTTTGTGTGCTGAACCCCCTATTCCCATGAGAAGGATTATGGAGTGCCCTGGAGGAGCAACCGCAGTTGTCGGTTCTACGATAGAAGTTGCACCAAGAGTTAAGTGCACCCTTAGAAGGTGTGTTTCTGTCTATAGGATCTTGGATGCCTATTTTAAACTCTCCATACAGTGCTGCACCAGGAAACACTTTCCATCTATTCATTTCCAAACACCACTTGTCCATGGAAAACTGCCCAACCACAAGTGACCCCGCAGGTACTCCACCACCACGTCCAAAGTCACTGTATAAGATGGCGTCATACCTTTATACGATGACCTCGTGCCCATCCTCCCAGAGCTATAATGGTTTCTTACAGTTATACAGTGTCACCCCCCCCCCCCTTCATCCTTCCAGTACCTCTGTATATGAGGGTCCACACAATGCCCCCCATACCCACCCTCCCAGTGCCCCTGTATGTGATGGCTTCTTATGGTTATACCATGCCCCCCATACCCACCCTCCCAGTGCCCCTGTATGTGATGGCTTCCTATGGTTATACAATGCCCCCATACCCACCCTCCCAGTGCCCCTGTATGTGATGGCTTCTTACAGTTACACAATGCCCCCCCCATGCCCACCCTCCCAGTGCCCCTGTATGTGATGGTTTCTTACAGTTACACAATGCCCCCCCCCCATGCCCACCCTCCCAGTGCCCCTGTATGTGATGGCTTCTTATGGTTATACAATGCCCCCATACCCACCCTCCCAGTGCCCCTGTATGTGATGGCTTCTTATGGTTATACAATGCCCCCATACCCACCCTCCCAGTGCCCCTGTATGTGATGGCTTCTTATGGTTATACAATGCCCCCATACCCACCCTCCCAGTGCCCCTGTATGTGATGGCTTCTTATGGTTATACAATGCCCCCATACCCACCCTCCCAGTGCCCCTGTATGTGATGGCTTCTTATGGTTATACAATGCCCCCATACCCACCCTCCCAGTGCCCCTGTATGTGATGGCTTCTTATGGTTATACAATGCCCCCATACCCACCCTCCCAGTGCCCCTGTATGTGATGGCTTCTTATGGTTATACAATGCCCCCATGCCCACCCTCCCAGTGCCCCTGTATGTGATGGCTTCTTATGGTTATACAATGCCCCCATGCCCACCCTCCCAGTGCCCCTGTATGTGATGGCTTCTTATGGTTATACAATGCCCCCATGCCCACCCTCCCAGTGCCCCTGTATGTGATGGCTTCTTATGGTTATACAATGCCCCCATACCCACCCTCCCAGTGCCCCTGTATGTGATGGCTTCTTATGGTTATACAATGCCCCCATACCCACACTCCCAGTGCCCCTGTATGTGATGGCTTCTTATGGTTATACAATGCCCCCATGCCCACCCTCCCAGTGCCCCTGTATGTGATGGCTTCTTATGGTTATACAATGCCCCCATGCCCACCCTCCCAGTGCCCCTGTATGTGATGGCTTCTTATGGTTATACAATGCCCCCATGCCCACCCTCCCAGTGCCCCTGTATGTGATGGCTTCTTATGGTTATACAATGCCCCCATGCCCCCCCCCCAGTGCCCCTGTATGTGATGGCTTCTTATGGTTATACAATGCCCCCCCCCCATGCCCACCCTCCCAGTGCCCCTGTATGTGATGGCTTCTTATGATTATACAATGCCCCCCCATGCCCACCCTCCTGGTGCCCCTGTATGTGATGGCTTCTTAAGGTTATACAATGCCCCCATGCCCACCCTCCCAGTGCCCCTGTATGTGATGGCTTCTTATGGTTATACAATGCCCCCATGCCCCCCCTCCCAGTGCCCCTGTATGTGATGGCTTCTTATGGTTATACAATGCCCCCATACCCACCCTCCCAGTGCCCCTGTATGTGATGGCTTCTTATGGTTATACAATGCCCCCATGCCCACCCTCCCAGTGCCCCTGTATGTGATGGCTTCTTATGGTTATACAATGCCCCCATGCCCCCCCTCCCAGTGCCCCTGTATGTGATGGCTTCTTATGGTTATACCATGCCCCCATGCCCACCCTCCCAGTGCCCCTGTATGTGATGGCTTCTTATGGTTATACAATGCCCCCATGCCCACCCTCCCAGTGCCCGTTTGTGATGGCTTCTTATGGTTATACAATGCCCCCATGCCCAACCTCCCAGTGACCCTGTATGTGATGGCTTCCAATGGTGATACAATGCCCCCATGCCCACCCTCCCAGTGCCCCTGTATGTGATGGCTTCTTATGGTTATACAATGCCCCCATGCCCACCCTCCCAGTGCCCCTGTATGTGATGGCTTCTTTTGGTTATACCATGCCCCCATGCCCACCCTCCTGTACCTTTCCTCTTGGTGATGATGGTCACCAGGGGCACGCTGGGCCGGTCAGAGAACACCTCAGAGTGGTTTACCATGGCATCTTTCACGGTGTCGAAGTCATTGAGGATGACGATCAGGCGGCTGCCTATATATAGACCATAGATCTTGCCATAGATTTTGGACATATTACTGAGGACGATGTGGGGGTACAGGAAGGCCCCCCTCCTGGTGGCTCCAGATGGCGACTTGCTCAGTTTATTGCTATCTATGCCGAACTGTAACAGCTGCAGCAGCCACCCGGGCACCATCATGAAGCCGAAGTTGCCCACGAAGGGTAACGGGGTCGGCCCGGGTGGGGAGTTCCTTGTGATGATCTGATAATAGGCCCAGAGAGAGCTCATGAGTAAGTACAGCCCCAGGAACAGCCCGGTGTACAGGAGAAGCGCCTGCAGGGACACGTCCCGGGTGACAGGCAGCCAGGCCTCCACCAGCTCCCTCCATGCGGGGATCCCCATCATCCCAAACACCTCTGCCTCCGGTCACCAGCGCCCACACTTATACCTCCCGCAAGTTGTCACCAAACAACACGACCTCACGGAAAAGAGCGAGGCGCGGCCGCTGATTGGCTGGAGGGGATCACCACGCCCCTCACTGTAATAACTGCATCACACGCTGACCGCTGGTATATCCTATGCTAACCACTATACTGTATATGTATCATATATATATATATATATATATATATATATATATATATTCTAACCACTGTACTGTATATCCTATGCTAACCACTATACTGTATATGTATATCCTAACCACTGTACTGTATATGTATATCCTATATATGTATATCCTAACCACTGTACTGTATATGTATATCCTATATATGTATATCCTAACCACTGTACTGTATATGTATATCCTATGCTAACCACTATACTGTATATGTATCATATATATATATTCTAACCACTGTACTGTATATCCTAACCACTATACTGTACTGTATATGTATATCCTAACCACTGTACTGTAAATGTATATCCTATATATATATATATATATATATATATATATATACTAACCACTGTACTGTATATGTATATCCTAACCACTGTACTGTATATGTATATCCTATATATGTATATCCTAACCACTGTACTGTATATGTATATCCTAACCACTGTACTGTATATGTATATCATATATATATATATATATATATATATATATATATATATATATACTAACCACTGTACTGTATATGTATATCCTATATATATATATATATATATATACTAACCACTGTACTGTATATGTATATCCTAACCACTGTACTGTATATCCTAACCACTGTACTGTATATGTATATCCTATATATATATATATATATATATATATACTAACCACTATACTGTATATGTATCATATATATATATTCTAACCACTGTACTGTATATGTATATCATATATATATATATTCTAACCACTGTACTGTATATCCTAACCACTATACTGTACTGTATATGTATACCCTAACCACTGTACTGTATATGTATATCCTATATATATATATATATATATACTAACCACTATACTGTATATGTATCATATATATATATATATATTCTAACCACTGTACTGTATATCCTATGCTAACCACTATACTGTATATGTATATCATATATATATATATATATATATATATATATTTTAACCACTGTACTGTATATCCTAACCACTATACTGTACTGTATATGTATATCCTAACCACTGTACTGTATATCCTAACCACTATACTGTATATGTATATCATATATATATATTCTAACCACTGTACTGTATATCCTAACCACTATACTGTACTGTATATGTATATCCTAACCACTGTACTGTATATGTATATCCTATATATATATATATATATATATATATATATATATATATCCTAACCACTGTACTGTCTATGTATATCATATATATATATTCTAACCACTGTACTGTATATCCTAACCACTATACTTTACTGTATATGTATATCCTAACCACTGTACTGTATATGTATATCCTATATATATATATATATATATATATATATACTAACCACTGTACTGTATATGTATATCCTAACCACTGTACTGTATATCCTAACCACTGTACTGTATATGTATATCCTATATATATATATATATATATATATATATATATACTAACCACTATACTGTATATGTATCATATATATATATTCTAACCACTGTACTGTATATGTATATCATATATATATATATTCTAACCACTGTACTGTATATCCTAACCACTATACTGTACTGTATATGTATACCCTAACCACTGTACTGTATATGTATATCCTATATATATATATATATATATATACTAACCACTATACTGTATATGTATCATATATATATATATATATATTCTAACCACTGTACTGTATATCCTATGCTAACCACTATACTGTATATGTATATCATATATATATATATATATATATATATTTTAACCACTGTACTGTATATCCTAACCACTATACTGTACTGTATATGTATATCCTAACCACTGTACTGTATATCCTAACCACTATACTGTATATGTATATCATATATATATATTCTAACCACTGTACTGTATATCCTAACCACTATACTGTACTGTATATGTATATCCTAACCACTGTACTGTATATGTATATCCTATATATATATATATATATATATATATATATATATATATTAACCACTATACTGTATATGTATATCATATATATATATTCTAACCACTGTACTGTATATCCTAACCACTATACTGTACTGTATATGTATATCCTAACAACTGTACTGTATATCCTAACCACTATACTGTATATGTATATCATATATATATATATATTCTAACCACTGTACTGTATATCCTAACCACTATACTGTACTGTATATGTATATCCTAACCACTGTACTGTATATGTATATCCTATATATATATATATATATATATATATATATACATACTAACCACTATACTGTATATGTATATCATATATATATTCTAACCACTGTACTGTATATCCTAACCACTATACTGTACTGTATATGTATACCCTAACCACTGTACTGTATATGTATATCCTATATATATATATATATATATATATATATATATACTAACCACTGTACTGTATATGTATATCCTATATATGTATATCCTAACCACTGTACTGTATATGTATATCCTATATATGTATATCCTAACCACTGTACTGTATATGCATATCCTATATATATATGTATATATATATATATATATATATACTAACCACTATACTGTATATGTATATCATATATATATATATATATATATATATATATATATATTCTAACCACTGTACTGTATATCCTAACCACTATACTGTACTGTATATGTATATCCTAACCACTGTACTGTATATGTATACCTATACTAACCACTATACTGTATATGTATCATATCTATATATTCCAACCACTGTACTGTATATCCTAACCACTATACTGTACTGTATATGTATACCCTAACCACTGTACTGTATATGTATATCCTATATATATATATATATATATATATATATACTAACCACTATACTGTAAATGTATCATATATATATATATTCTAACCACTGTACTGTATATGTATATCATATATATGTATATCCTAACCACTATACTGTATATGTATCATATATATATATTCTAACCACTGTACTGCATATGTATATCCTATATGTGTATATCCTAACCACTGTACTGTATATGTATATCATATATATATGTATATCCTAACCACTGTACTGTATATATATATATGTATATCCTATATATGTATAATCTAACCACTGTACTGTATATGTATATCATTTATATGTAAATCCTAACCACTGTACTGTATATGTATATCCTATATGTGTATATCCTAACCACTGGACTGTATATGTATATCCTATATATGTAAAATCTAACCACTGTACTGTATATGTATATCCTATATATGTATAATCTAACCACTGTACTGTATATGTATATCATTTATATGTATATCCTAACCACTGTACTGTATATGTATATCATTTATATATATATCCTAACCACTGTACTGTATGTGTATATCCTATATATGTATATCCTAACCACTGTAGTGTCTATGTATATCCTAACCACTGTACTGTATATGTATATCCTATATATGTATAATCTAACCACTGTACTGTATATGTATATCATTTATATGTATATCCTAACCACTGTACTGTATGTGTATATTCTATATATGTATATCCTAACCACTGTACTGTCTATGTATATCCTAACCACTGTACTGTATGTGTATATCCTATATATGTATATCCTAACCACTGTACTGTATGTGTATATCCTATATATGTATATTCTAGCCACTGTACTGTATATGTATATCCTATATATGTATATCCTAACCACTGTACTGTATATGTATATCCTATATATGTATATCATTTATATGTATATCCTAACCACTGTACTGTATATGTATATCCTATATATGTATATCCTAACCACTGTACTGTCTATGTATTCTCTATATGTATACCCTAACCACTGTACTGTATATGTATATCCTATATATGTATATCCTAACCACTGTACTGTATATGTATATCCTATATATGTATATCATTTATATGTATATCCTAACCACTGTACTGTATATGTATATCCTATATGTGTATATCCTAACCACTGTACTGTATATGTATATCCTATATATGCATAATCTAACCACTGTACTGTATATGTATATCATTTATATGTATATCCTAACCACTGTACTGTATGTGTATATCCTATATATGTATATCCTAACCACTGTACTGTCTATGTATATCCTAACCACTGTACTGTATATGTATATCCTATATGTGTATATCCTAACCACAGTACTGTATATGTATATCCTATATATGTATAATCTAACCACTGTACTGTATATGTATATCATTTATATGTATATCCTAACCACTGTACTGTATGTGTATATCCTATATATGTATATCCTAACCACTGTACTGTCTATGTATATCCTAACCACTGTACTGTATGTGTATATCCTATATATGTATATCCTAACCACTGTACTGTATGTGTATATCCTATATATGTATATTCTAGCCACTGTACTGTATATGTATATCCTAACCACTGTACTGTCTATGTATTCTCTATATGTATACCCTAACCACTGTACTGTATATGTATATCCTATATATGTATATCCTAACCACTGTACTGTATATGTATATCCTATATATGTATATCATTTATATGTATATCCTAACCACTGTACTGTATATGTATATCCTATATGTGTATATCCTAACCACTGTACTGTATATGTATATCCTATATATGTATAATCTAACCACTGTACTGTATATGTATATCATTTATATGTATATCCTTACCACTGTACTGTATATGTATATCCTATATGTGTATATCCTAACCACTGTACTGTATATGTATATCCTATATATATATATATATATATATATATATATATATATATATATTCTAACCACTATACTGTAAATGCATTCTCTATATGTATATCCTAACCCCTGTACTGTATATGTATATCCTATATACGTATATCCTAACCACTGTACTGTATATGTATATCCTATATATGTGTATCCTAACCACTGTACTGTATATGTATATCCTATATATGTATATCCTAACCACTGTACTGTATATGTATATCCTATATATGTATATCCTAACCACTGTACTGTATATGTATATCCTATATATGTATACCCTAACCACTGTACTGTATATGTATATCCTATATATGTATATCCTAACCCCTGTACTGTATATGTATATCCTATATACGTATATCCTAACCACTGTACTGTATATGTATATCCTATATATGTGTATCCTAACCACTGTACTGTATATGTATATCCTATATATGTATATCCTAACCACTGTACTGTATATGTATATCCTATATATGTATATCCTAACCACTGTACTGTATATGTATATCCTATATATGTATATCCTAACCACTGTACTGTATATTTATATTAGAGATGAGCGAACTTACAGTAAATTCGATTCGTCACGAACTTCTCGGCTCGGCAGTTGCTGACTCATCCTGCATAAATTATCCTATATGTGTATATCCTAACCACTGTACTGTATATGTATATCCTATATATATATATATATATATATATATATATATATATATATATTCTAACCACTATACTGTAAATGCATTCTCTATATGTATATCCTAACCCCTGTACTGTATATGTATATCCTATATACGTATATCCTAACCACTGTACTGTATATGTATATCCTATATATGTGTATCCTAACCACTGTACTGTATATGTATATCCTATATATGTATATCCTAACCACTGTACTGTATATGTATATCCTATATATGTATATCCTAACCACTGTACTGTATATGTATATCCTATATATGTATACCCTAACCACTGTACTGTATATGTATATCCTATATATGTATATCCTAACCCCTGTACTGTATATGTATATCCTATATACGTATATCCTAACCACTGTACTGTATATGTATATCCTATATATGTGTATCCTAACCACTGTACTGTATATGTATATCCTATATATGTATATCCTAACCACTGTACTGTATATTTATATTAGAGATGAGCGAACTTACAGTAAATTCGATTCGTCACGAACTTCTCGGCTCGGCAGTTGCTGACTCATCCTGCATAAATTAGTTCAGCTTTCAGGTGCTCCGGTGGGATGGAAAAGGTGGATACAGTCCTAGGAAAGAGTCTCCTAGGACTGTATCCACCTTTTCCATCCCACCGGAGCACCTGAAAGCTGAACTAATTTATGCAGGATAAGTCATCAACTGCCGAGCCGAAAAGTTTGTGACAAATTGAATTTACTGTAAGTTCACTCATCTCTAATGTATATCCTATATATGTATATCCTAACCACTGTACTGTCAATGTATATCCTATATATGTATATCCTAACCACTGTACTGTATATGTATATCCTATATATGTATATCCTAGCCACTGTACTGTATATGTATGTCCTTTATATGTATATCCTAACCACTGTACTGTATATCCTATATATGTATACCCTAACCACTGTACTGTATATGTATACCCTAACCACTGTACTGTATATCCTAACCACTGCACTATATATGTATATCCAATATATGTATATCCTAACCACTGTACTGTATATCCTATATGTGTATATCCTAGCCACTGTACTGTATATGTATGTCCTATATATGTATATCCTAACCACTGTACTGTATATGTATATCCTAACCACTGTAATGTATATGTATATCCTATATATGTATATCCTAACCACTGTACTGTACATGTATATCCTAACCACTGTACTGTATATGTATATCCTATATATGTATATCCTAACCACTGTACTGTATATGTATATCCTATATATGTATATCCTAACCACTGTACTGTATATGTATCTCCTATATATGTATATCCTAACCACTGTACTGCATATGTATATCCTCTATATACGTATATCCTAACCACTGTACTGTATATGTATATCCTATATATGTATATCCTAACCACTGTACTGTATATGTATATCCTAACCACTGTACTGTCTATGTATATCCTAACCATTGTACTGTATATCCTATATATATGTATATCCTAACCACTGTACTGTATATGTATCATATATATATATATATATATATATATATATATATCCTAATCACTGTATTTGTATATCCTATATATGTATATCCTAACCACTGTACTGTATATGTATATCCTATATATGTATAATCTAACCACTGTACTGTATATGTATATCCTATATATGTATATCCTAACCACTGTAGTGTATATGTATATCCTATATATGTATATCCTAACCACTGTACTGTATATGTATATCCTATATATGTATATCCCAACCACTGTACTACATATGTATATCCTATATATGTATATCCAAACCACTGTACTGTCTATGTATATCCTAACCACTGTACTGTATATGTATATACTATATATGTATATCCTAACCACTGTACTGTATATGTATACCCTTATATGTATATCCTAACCACTGTACTGTATATGTATCTCCTATATATGTATATCCTAACCACTGTACTGTATATGTATATCCTCTGTATACGTATATCCTAACCACTGTACTGTATATTTATATCCTATATATACCCTAACCACTGTACTGTATATGTATATCCTATATATGTATATCATAACCACTGTACTGTATATGTATATCCTATATATGTATATCCTAACCACTGTACTGTCTATGTATATCCTAACCACTGTACTGTATATCCTATATATATGTATATCCTAACCACTGTACTGTATATGTATCATATATATATATATATATATATATATATATATATATATATATATATATCCTAATCACTGTATATGTATATCCTATATATGTATATCCTAACCACTGTACTGTATATGTATATCCTATATATGTATAATCTAACCACTGTACTGTATATGTATACCCTATATATGTATAATCTAACCACTGTACTGTATATCCTATATATATGTATATCCTAACCACTGTACTGTATATGTATCATGTATATATATATATATATATATATATATATCCTAATCACTGTATATGTATATCCTAACCACTGTACTGTATATGTATATCCTATATATGTATATCCTAACCACTGTACTGTATATGTATATCCTATATATGTATATCCTAACCACTGTAGTGTATATGTATATCCTATATATGTATATCCTAACCACTGTACTGTATATGTATATCCTATATATGTATATCCCAACCACTGTACTACATATGTATATCCTATATATGTATATCCAAACCACTGTACTGTCTATGTATATCCTAACCACTGTACTGTATATGTATATACTATATATGTATATCCTAACCACTGTACTGTATATGTATACCCTTATATGTATATCCTAACCACTGTACTGTATATGTATCTCCTATATATGTATATCCTAACCACTGTACTGTATATGTATATCCTCTGTATACGTATATCCTAACCACTGTACTGTATATTTATATCCTATATATACCCTAACCACTGTACTGTATATGTATATCCTATATATGTATATCATAACCACTGTACTGTATATGTATATCCTATATATGTATATCCTAACCACTGTACTGTCTATGTATATCCTAACCACTGTACTGTATATCCTATATATATGTATATCCTAACCACTGTACTGTATATGTATCATATATATATATATATATATATATATCCTAATCACTGTATATGTATATCCTATATATGTATATCCTAACCACTGTACTGTATATGTATATCCTATATATGTATAATCTAACCACTGTACTGTATATGTATACCCTATATATGTATAATCTAACCACTGTACTGTATATCCTATATATATGTATATCCTAACCACTGTACTGTATATGTATCATGTATATATATATATATATATATATATCCTAATCACTGTATATGTATATCCTAACCACTGTACTGTATATGTATATCCTATATATGTATATCCTAACCACTGTACTGTATATGTATATCCTATATATGTATATCCTAACCACTATACTGTATATATATATATCCTAGATATGTATATCCTAACCACTGTACTGTATATGTATATCCTATATATGTATATCCTAACCACTGTACTGTATATATATCCTAGATATGTATATCCTAACCACTGTACTGTATATGTATATCCTATATATGTATAATCTAACCACTGTACTGTATATGTATATCCTATATATGTATATCCTAACCACTGTACTGTATATGTATATCCTATATATGTATATCCTAACCACTGTACTGTATATGTATATCCTATATATGTGTATCCTAACCACTGTACTGTATATGTATATCCTATATATGTATATCTTAACCAGGGGCGGACATATCGCCTGTGCAGCCGGTTCAGCTGCACAGGGGCCCAGCGTGAGAGGGGGCCGCTGCCCTCTCCAGGTCCGGCCCCAGAGGCAAGCATTAGGCCACATACCACCGCATACTCCCCGACCACAGCAAGTTTGACAGCACCCGGATGGACACTGCATTCAATCACCCCTGCAGCCAATGGCGTCTCTGGGGGGGGGGGGGTTAGGGGGGCCAGAGGGGGCCACGGCCCCCCTACATCATGATTGCCCCCCCCTGTGCCCCCCCCCCCTAGCAGCAGTAGGTCACTAGCAGCTCTCATGGCCACCAGTAAGGGGCCCGAGCCCCCGCTGCACCCGACGCCCCCCGAAGCCATCTACTCCGCCATCCTTTTTTAAAATAAATCTTCAGCCTTCACCACGCAGGGGCCGCGCTATGCAGACTGGGAAGAGCAGACAGGAAGCTCCTCCCCCTCTCTCACTCCCCTGTATGCTGGACCTTGTGGAGCAGGCCCGCTGTGTGTATACAGGCCCACCAGTATGGAAGACTTACCTGCCCAGTGCCCACTGCTGATGCTGCCCTTTTAAAGTAAGTAACTTGCTTGGGGGAGAGGGGGAAAGTTGTAGGAAACAGTGGGAGGTAGTTCAGTGTTTCCCAACCAGGGGGCCTCCAGTTGTTGCAAAACTACAACTCCCAGCATTCCTTTGGCTTTATGAGCATACTGGGAGTTGTAGTTTTGCAACAGCTGGAGGCCCCCAGGTTGGGAAACACTGATCTATATCAATCATCTATCTATTATCTATCTATCTATCTATCCAAAAAAAAAAAAAAAAAAAAATCAAGAGACCAGCAGCACACAGAAAAATTTGTGCAAAAAAGGTGGAGATTTATTGCATTATCCCAGTGTACAAAAGAAGCGACGTTTCAGCGACCTCTCGCCGCCGTTCTCAAGGAGCTTGTACACTGGGATAATGCAATAAATCTCCACCTTTTTTGCACTAATTTTTCTGTGTGCTGCTGGTCTCTTGCTTTTTTCTAGTACAAGTGAACCTCTCACCAAGGTCCACACCCAGCGTGCACCATTGCATTGGTTTTCTTAATTTTGTTGTGCTGCTCTTCCGGAGTTTTTTTTTTTTATCCATCTATCCATCTCCTATCTATCTATCTATCTCATATCTATCTATCTATCTTATATCTATCTATCTCATATCTATCTATCTATCTATATCATATCTATCTATCCATCTATTTATGTATCTATCTATCTTTCTATTTATCTATCTATCTCATATCTATCTCAGATAGATGAGAGATAGATGAAAGATAGATAGATATGAGAGATAGATAGATAGATGATATATAGATAGATAGATAGATAGATATGAGATAGATAGAAAGATAGATTAATAGATGATAGATAGATGATAGATATGATATAGATAGATAGATATGAGATAGATAGATAGATAGATAGATAGATGATTGATAGATAGATAGAGCAGTGTTTCCCAACCAGGGGGCCTCCAGCTGTTGCAAAACTACAACTCCCAGTATGCTCATAAAGCCAAAGACATGCTGGGAGTTGTCGTTTTGGAATAGCTAGAGGCCCCCTGGTTGGGATACACTGATCTATCTATCTATCTATCTCATATCTATCTATCTATCTCATATCTATTATCTATCTATCTATATATCATCTATCTATCTATCTACAAAACTAAAGATCCAGCGGCACTCCCAGATAAGGTGCAAAAACAAAGTGTTTTATTCCCCCATGTATGTGTGACGTTTCGATAGCATCCCTCCATCTTCATCATACGTACAGTTGTACATTCTGTAGTCTCTGTGACATCACTGCGCTTCATAATAAACTGTGACATCACTGCGCTTCATAATAAACTGTGACATCACTGCGCTTCATAATAAACTGTGACATCACCGTGCTTCATAATAAACTGTGACATCACTGTGCTTCATAATAAACTGTGACATCACTGTGCTTCATAATAAACTGTGACATCACTGGGCTTCATAATAAACTGTGACATCACTGCGCTTCATAATAAACTGTGACATCACCGTGCTTCATAATAAACTGTGACATCACCGTGCTTCATAATAAACTGTGACATCACCGTGCTTCATAATAAACTGTGACATCACTGTGCTTCATAATAAACTGTGACATCACCGTGCTTCATAATAAACTGTGACATCACCGTGCTTCATAATAAACTGTGACATCACCGTGCTTCATAATAAACTGTGACATCACTGTGCTTCATAATAAACTGTGACATCACTGTGCTTCATAATAAACTGTGACATCACTGTGCTTCATAATAAACTGTGACATCACCGTGCTTCATAATAAACTGTGACATCACTGTGCTTCATAATAAACTGTGACATCACTGTGCTTCATAATAAACTGTGACATCACCGTGCTTTATAATAAACTGTGACATCACCGTGCTTCATAATAAACTGTGACATCACCGTGCTTCATAATAAACTGTGACATCACTGTGCTTCATAATAAACTGTGACATCACTGTGCTTCATAATAAACTGTGACATCACTGCGCTTCATAATAAACTGTGACATCACTGTGCTTCATAATAAACTGTGACATCACTGTGCTTTATAATAAACTGTGACATCACTGTGCTTCATAATAAACTGTGACATCACTGTGCTTCATAATAAACTGTGACATCACTGTGCTTCATAATAAACTGTGACATCACTGTGCTTCATAATAAACTGTGACATCACTGTGCTTCATAATAAACTGTGACATCACTGTGCTTCATCCTGTAATTTGATGTCACTGTGTATAACAACCCTGTAGTGACATCACAGTTTATTATTCTTGAATGCTGACTTCACTGTGTATATTTTCCCGGTACAATGACATCACTGTATAGTTACCCTCTACTGTGACAACACTGCGTTTATTAACCCTGTAGTGGGAAAACTGTTTATTGTCCCTGTACAGAGACATTACTGTTTATATTAACTCTGAACTGTGATGTCACTGTGCATATTTACCCTGTATTGTCACTCGCAGTGCAAGGTAAATATGTACAGTGACATTAGGGTATACAGGCTTAATATATACAGTGATGTCACAGTGCAGTGTAAGTATCAACAGTGATGTTGCAGTATAGAGATAACACACAGTGATGTTATAGTTCAGAGATAATATACACAGTGATGTCACAGTACAGGGATAATACACACAGTGATGTCACAGTACAGGGATAATATACACAGTGATGTCACAGTACAGGGATAATATACACAGTGATGTCACAGTACAGGGATAATACACAGTGATGTCACAGTACAGGGATAATACACACAGTGATGTCACAGTACAGGGATAATACACAGTGATGTCACAGTACAGAGATAATACACACAGTGATGTCACAGTACAGGGAGGGATAATATACACAGTGATGTCATAGTACAGGGATAATACACAGTGACGTCACAGTACAGGAATAATACACAGTGATGTCACAGTACAGGGATAATACACACAGTGATGTCACAGTACAGGGATAGTACACAGTGATGTCACAGTGCAGGGATAATACACACAGTGATGTCACAGTACAGAGATAATACACACAGTGATGTCACAGTACAGAGATAATACACACAGTGATGTCACAGTACAGGGATAATACACAGTGATGTCACAGTACAGAGATAATATACACAGTGATGTCACAGTACAGGGATAATACACACAGTGATGTCACAGTACAGGGATAATATACACAGTGACGTCACAGTACAGGAATAATACACAGTGATGTCACAGTACAGGGATAATACACAGTGATGTCACAGTACAGAGATAATACACACAGCGATGTCACAGTACAGGGATAATACATAGTGATGTCACAGTACAGAGATAATACACACAGTGATGTCACAGTACAGGGAGGGATAATATACACAGTGATGTCATAGTACAGGGATAATACACAGTGACGTCACAGTACAGGGATAATACACAGTGACGTCACAGTACAGGGATAATACACACAGTGATGTCACAGTACAGGGATAATACACACAGTGATGTCACAGTACGGGGATAATATACACAGTGATGTCACATTACAGGGATAATATACACAGTGATGTCACAGTACAGGGATAATACACAGTGATGTCACAGTACAGGGATAATACACAGTGATGTCAGTACAGAGATAATACAAACAGTGATGTCACAGTACAGAGATAATGCACACAGTGATGTCACAGTACAGGGATAATACACATTGATGTGACAGTACAGAGATAATACACACAGTGATGTCACAGTACAGGAATAATACACAGTGATGTCAGAGTACAGGAATAATACACAGTGATGTCACAGTACAGGAATAATACACAGTGATGTCACAGTACAGGGATAATATACAGAGTGATGTCACAGTACAGGGATAATACACAGTGATGTCACAGTACAGGGATAATACACACAGTGATGTCACAGTACAGAGATAATACACACAGTGATGTCACAGTACAGGGATAATACACACAGTGATGTCACAGTACAGGGATAATACACACAGTGAGGTCACAGTACAGGGATAATACACACAGTGATGTCACAGTACAGGGATAATATACACAGTGATGTCACAGTACAGGGATAATACACACAGTGATGTCACAGTACATGGATAATACACACAGTGATGTCACAGTACAGGGATAATATACACAGTGATGTCACAGTACAGGGATAATATACACAGTGATGTCACAGTACAGGCATAATACACAGTGATGTCACAGTACAGGGATAATACACAGTGATGTCACAGTACAGGGATAATATACACAGTGATGTCACAGTACAGGGATAATACACAGTGATGTCACAGTACAGGGATAATATACACAGTGATGTCACAGTACAGGGATAATATACACAGTGATGTCACAGTACAGGGATAATACACAGTGATGTCACAGTACAGGGATAATACACACAGTAATGTCACAGTACAGAGATAATGCACACAGTGATGTCACAGTACAGAGATAATACACACAGTGATGTCACAGTACAGGGATAATACACAGTGATGTCACAGTACAGAGATAATACACACAGTGATGTCACAGTACAGGGAGGGATAACATACACAGCGATGTCACAGTACAGGGATAATACACAGTGATGTCACAGTACAGGAATAATACACAGTGATGTAACAGTACAGGAATAATACACAGTGATGTCACAGTACAGGGATAGTATACAGAGTGATGTCACAGTACAGGGATAATATACAGAGTGATGTCACAGTACAGGGATAATATACAGAGTGATGTCACAGTACAGAGATAATACACAGTGATGTCACAGTACAGGGATAATACACACAGTGATGTCACAGTACAGGGATAATACACAGTGATGTCGCAGTACAGGGATAATACACACAGTGATGTCACAGTACAGGGATAATACACAGAGTGATGGCACAGTACAGAGATAATACACAGTGACGTCACAGTACAGGGATAATACACAGTGATGGCACAGTACAGAGTTAATACGCAGTGATGTCACATTACAGGGATAATACACAGAGTGATGGCACAGTACAGAGATGATACACAGTGATGTCACAGTACAGGGATAATACACAGTGATGTCACAGTATAACCATCTCACAGCCGGACCACCATGTATTTTCAGCAGAAAATAAAGCAGGGCCTCATGTTCAAGTTTTGCCTAAAGCCTCACAAAGTCTAGAGCCGCCTCTGGTCGGCCCTACCATGGGACCCGGTGGGACCATAAGTCCCAGGTGGCACTTTTTTTTTTTTGTGCCTAGTAGGTTCATGGTAGGGTTGGCACCGCCGCTGCTCACTGTTCTAAAGCAGCTGCGGGGTATAATAGCGCAGCGGGCACTTTAGACAGTGAGTCTGCCTCCGGCCGACCGGGGTCTGACGAGGGACGTCGCACAAGTGACATACTTCTGCAGACCCGCTCAGGAGGACATCAGTGACGTCACTCGTCAGGCCGCTGCCGGAGAGGAGAAGCGCTGTGCAGGGCAAGTAAGTGTGTCTCTGTGTGTGTCTGTGTCTGTCTGTGTGTTTGGGGGGGCTATGGCTACCTAATGTGAGGAATCTATGCTACCTAATGTGGGGAAACTATGTTACCTAATGTGGGGAATCTGTGCTACCTAATGTGGGGATACTATGCTACCTAATGTGGGGAAAGTATGCTACCTAATGTGGGGAGGCTATGCTACCTAATGTGGGGAAACTATGTTACCTAATGTGGGCAATCTGTGCTACCTAATGTGGGCAAACTATGCTACCTAATGTGGGGAAACTATGTTACCTAATGTGGGGAAACTATGTTACCTGATGTGGGGAATCTGTGCTACCTAATGTGGGGAAACTATGTTACCTAATGTGGGGAATCTGTGCTACCTAATGTGGGGAAACTATGCTACCTAATGTGGGGAAACTATGTTACCTAATGCGGGGAATCTGTGCTACCTATTGTGGGGAAACTATGCTACCTAATGTGGGCAAACTATGCTACCTAATGTGGGCAAACTATGCTACCTAATGTGGAGAAACTGCTACCTAATGTAGGGAATCTATGCTACCTAATGTGGGGAAACTATGCTACCTAATGTGAGGAAACTATGCTACCTAATGTTGGGAATCTATGCTACCTAATGTGGGGGGCTTGAATGAGCTGCGGCATGTGGGAGGCCTTAATAAATAATTAGAAACTTATACAGCAAGTGACATATGGGGGTCCACCTAAGTAAGTGACACATGGAGGGGGGGGTGCTGAACAATTGATGTTTTGGGGGGGGGGGCACAGGCACATTCTTTGCACAAGGGCCCTCTGCTGTCTGTGTCCGCCCCTGGGTAGAGAATAAGGGGTAAAGTGGAACATAGAACAAATGCAGTTATTTTTTTCTTAATTTTTTTTTTAATGAAGTAAACGAGATAAAGGTAAGCATTGACTTTTACTCAGTCTGAAGCGTGGTCCTCATCGGCAGGAAGCAGTGAGGAGGAGGAGGATGACGGAGGTTCTGATTCCATCTCTGCTTCTTTTTCGTCCCTCTCTATATATAGGGCCGTGGCCATGAAGAAGGCCCCTCCGATGACTGCCATTATGGTGCAGGTCATGAGGGCATACTCCAGGCTGCGGTATTTCAGAAGAGGGGATTTGGCATATCCTCGTTCGTAGGTGTCAGATATCAGGCCGATGAGGTACGGGCTGCCGGCGTCACCTAGGAGGTGATAGATTGTCATCTGCACGGCCAGGGCTGAAGATCTCCTCCACGGAGTTACTACTTTTAGTATAATGTCAGATATGAGGGTGAAATTTACTGACAGAAGCGTCTCTCCGATGAAGATGAAGATGTTGGTGGCAACGAGGCTGATGTTGCCAAAAGTCAATGCCAACAGAAGAAAAGGGGCGGAGAGCATCATCGCGCATCCACACACAAGCGGGTCCGCCCGTGGGTTGGATTTGCGATATCTTTTACTTATCTCCGTCCCTGCTACAACTCCCAGAATGCCGGAAACGACTGTAACCACACCAAATATTAGGATGTCGTGATAGTCACATGGTTCAGCACGGCAAGGGTCCTTCTCTTGTAGGAGTGTTCGTGCATGGGTCAGGTATGACGGACCCCATACACCTATGGCTCCCACTATGAAGGATACAGCCGTCGATCCCATGGTGGTTAACATGAAGCTTCGATTTTTAAATAGTTTTTTCAGATCTGTCGCCCATTTGGCAAACTTCTGGGATTTGTTGTTCTTCTTCCCGTTTGTAGTCGTTCTTGGAAGCTCTTTTGTGACCAAAATCATCAAAGCCACAGCTATGAGGCCCAGGCCAGGGGTGACCCGAAACGCCCAGTGCCAATCACCCCTTGCTGCATCAGTCACTTTGGGCCCGATGATGTATCCTAGTCCGCAGCCTACAGGTATGACGGAGTAAAACACATTCAGCATGCGGGTCCGCTGGTCACTTGTAAAAAGGTCTGCAATGATGGAGGGGGCGATGGTGCAGAAAGTCGCCTCTCCGGCTCCAACCAGCCCACTCGTCAGCAGGAAGAGCAGGAAGTACCCGTCAGGGATGAATGACAGGGTAAGTGTCATGCTCAGCCAAACGATGACTCCTGCGCAAACAGTATATTTCTTATTACAGTGGTCGCCCAAATATCCGGCAATTGGTGCGACCAGCACGTAGCTTCCAATGAACAATGTATTCAATAAGCCGGACAGACTAGCATTGGTGTCATATGCTTTCTGTATATAAGGCAGCACCCCCGCCACGCTGGAGCGATTTGCATAGATGAGCAAATTAACAAAGGCGAGGATCACTACGGTGATGATGGAACGTGTGGTGGACATCACGCTTAGAGATGACAGGTTCTGCCTCTCAGGGATATCACCCTTTTCTACATCCATATCACTATGGTCCTCCATTGCTTCTTCCTCCTCCTTCAGCAATGGGTCTTGTGGAGAGGCCATGGTCACAGGTCAGAGCCTGAAAACACTAGAGAGAGAGATAAGTGAACACATTAGACAACATGTCATCATTCCTGTCATTATACAATAGATCCTTCATACAGAGCAGAAATGTCCAGCACAGAACCACAAGATAACACTAAGACCATCGCAGCCTCAGAAGAAGACGCTTCTCTATAAGTGTTTTATATGGAGATGTCTTCCCTGAGGTTACCAATGTCTGATAACCCTGAACCTGTCCGGTCCTAGTAATATCTGATAACCCTGAACCTGTCCGGTCCTAGTAATATCTGATAACCCTGAACCTGTCCGGTCCTAGTAATATCTGATAACCCTGAACCTGTCCGGTCCTAGTAATATCTGATAACCCTGAACCTGTCCGGTACTAGTAATATCTGATAACCCTGAACCTGTCCGGTCCTAGTAATATCTGATAACCCTGCACCTGTCCGGTCCTAGTAATATCTGATAACCCTGCACCTGTCCGGTCCTAGTAATATCTGATAACCCTGAACCTGTCCGGTCCTAGTAATATCTGATAACCCTGAACCTGTCCGGTCCTAGTAATATCTGATAACCCTGAACCTGTCCGGTCCTAGTAATATCTGATAACCCTGAACCTGTCCGGTCCTAGTAATATCTGATAACCCTGAACCAGTCCGGTCCTAGTAATATCTGATAACCCTGAACCTGTCCGGTCTTAGTAATATCTGATAACCCTGAACCTGTCCGGTCCTAGTAATATCTGATAACCCTAAACCTGTCCGGTCTAGTAATATCTGATAACCCTAAACCTGTCCGGTCCTAGTAATATCTGATAACCCTGAACCTGTCCGGTCCTAGTAATATCTGATAACCCTGAACCTGTCCGGTCCTAGTAATATCTGATAACCCTAAACCTGTCTGGTCCTAGTAATATCTGATAACCCTGAACCTGTCCGGTCCTAGTAATATCTGACAACCCTCAATCTGTCCGGTCCTAGTAATATCTGATAACCCTGAACCTGTTCGGTCCTAGTAATATCTGATAACCCTGAAAGTGTCCGGTCCTAGTAATATCTGATAACCCTGAACCTGTCCGGTCCTAGTAATATCTGATAACCCTGAACCTGTCCGGTCCTAGTAATATCTGATAAACCTGAACCTCTCCGGTCCTAGTAATATCTGATAACCCTGAACCTGTCCTAGTAATGGCAGATTATAAGGGCTTGGCTGTATAGTCACTGGGCCATGTGAATTTCATACTGTAGATACAATTGGGCTATCCTGCTATATACATTTACTAATAATGAACCTACGCCATCTCATTGGGATCTATCCGTACCCTATATGACTTTCTGCCACTAGTTGATTTGAACATTTTCCCTTTTGGAGTACCCGGAGTATTTCTATTGTTAGTACACACAGAATTCTATTATATACTTATTATATTTCTGCCCTAATCTTTCTGTTATTCTTTTACTACACCACCAAATCTTTCTCATAGACTTATATCTTTTAGAATTTCATGAATTAGGACTCTTTTTCTTGGGGGCTTTTTTGGGCATAATTGCATTTTAGCAGTTTTGCAAGAAAAAGCTCTGGTCATGATTCTATCTGTGCGTTTTATTATGTTTAATGCCTAAGCCAAGTATTGTCACAATGCTATGAGAAATATAACTTTTGTTATTTCTTTTGGAAATTAATTTCTTGTTTTTTTTTTTTGCTAAAAAAAAAAGCAACAGCAATAAAACAAAACTGTCAAACAAAAAGCCCTGTGTATGTATGAATAGAAGAGGCTGAGACTTACCTTGTGGTTCTCTCTTCAGACAAGGAACGGTCAAAATCTTGAATTCTCTATCGCAAATAGAAACTCTCTAAGAAACACTTTGCACCACAGGTTGTGAATGCAAAACACACTGAAGAGACTGCAGCCGGCGCGCACCTCCTTGTACAGCTTACGGTGACATCATCACAAGCATGTGTGACATCACAGGGTTCTAAACCATCTTCAGGTATGTGTATATCTGTATAGTAAATGTGAGTAGCCATATTAGTCCAGTAATACAGATTGTAATACCTTTTTTATTGGACTAACAGAATTTTGTAGAGACAAACTTTTGGGATTCCTCCCTGATAATTTATCAAGTCCTTTGATCATTAGTCCTTGACTATTGGACTTGATAAAGGGAGGAATCCTGAAAGCTTGTCACTACAAAATTCTGTTAGTCCAATAAAAAAGGTATTACAAGAGACTGCAACATATTTTTTGATTTGTGTGTGTGTGTATATATATATATATATATATATATATATATATAGTTCCAAGCGTGAGTAGGTGCCTCCAGCTAGGGTCCGTGTCCAGGATCCTGCATACGTAGTTCCAAGGAAAATGCTGTGGCACTCAAGGTATGGTGAAAAAATGAAAACTATTTATTCATCCCAAATGTGCAAAGAGCAACGTTTCATTGGTCTCACACCATCATTATCAAGTGGCTTGATAATGATGGTGTGAGACCAATGAAACGTTGCTCTTTGCACATTTGGGATGAATAAATAGTTTTCATTTTTTCACCATACCTTGAGTGCCACAGCATTTTCCTTGGAACTACGTATGCAGGATCCTGGACCCGGATCCTAGCTGGAGGCACCTACTCACGCTTTAGGAGTGCTGCTTTCTTCTTTGACATATATATATATATATATATATATATATATATATATATATATATATATATTAATATACACCTAGAAATACATCAAGTACATAAAAACATCTTTTAGAAAAATATTTCTCCAGGCCTGCCAAGTATCTCCCCGTACTTCACAGTGTCTTCTTAGTTTATATATTTTAATCTTTTGACCTTTTAACCCCACTAGGACCAAGGGCATCCTGGAACTTAAAGGGGTATTCCAGGCCAAAACTTTTTTTTATATATCAACTGGCTCCAGAAAGTTAAACAGATTTGTAAATTACTTCTATTAAAAAATCTTAATCCTTTCAGTACTTATGACCTTCTGAAGTTAAGGTTGTTTTTTTCTGTCTAAGTCCTCTCTGATGACACCTGTCTCGGGCAACGCCCAGTTTAGAAGCAAATCCCCATAGCAAACCTCTTCTAAACTGGGCGTTTCCCGAGACAGGTGTCATCAGAGAGCACTTAGACAGAAAATAACAACCTTAACTTCAGAAGCTCATAAGTACTGAAAGGGTTAAGATTTTTTAATAGAAGTAATTTACAAATCTGTTTAACTTTCTGGAGCCAGTTGATATATATAAAAAAGTTTTTGCCTGGAATACTCCTTTAAGATTGAACCAATTATTATTGATATATGTCATGAATGCATCAACGGTCAGATTGTCGGACGACCAAATGATGACCACATCGTCTACATACCTCTCATACCATGCGAGGCATGTGGAAAATGGATTGGTGTCAGAAAAAATAAACTGCTCCTCCCACCAAAAAACAAAAAGCTTAGCCCGAGCTGGTGATGACTTTGCTCCCATTGAAGCACCCGTGCGCTGCAAATAAAAATTGTTACCAAACATAAAATAATTGTGTTTTAACACAAAATCTACCACCTCAATAATGTAATGTCTCAAATCCACAGAATATTTAGAAAATCTCATCAGTATATCCGAGATAGCTGATAATGCCAGGTTTTGCGGAATACTGGAATAGAGCGATTCAATGTCGCAAGTAAGCCACGACAGAGAATCGCTCCATGTGAATTTAGTTCTTCTGACCAGGAGTTTACTGAAAATTCAGATTGTTCAGATACCATGGACACTAGCGGGGACTCAGAACCGCAATATGTGAACACTCAAAAGAATCGCAATGCGAGAAGACAGTCAAAAAACGAGAAAGGCGCGGTGGCAGAAAACATAGGAAGAAGAGCTTCGGAGCGTAACAAGGACAAACGGAAAAAGTAATAAAAGAGGATTTTCAAGTCATCAACATTTCTGCACAAATCAATACAGATGAAGAAACCTTGGTCCTGTGGAAAGGACTGGGTTTCTCTCCTACACATCATTTTGATGTTTATAGGACAATTTTGGATATAAATAAATTTGTGAGAACTTTAACAGTTAAGAAACATTTTTTTGTGGAAAATGCTGATGAACCATCGGACCCACCTTAACTTTCTATAAACCCTGATTTACCACTAATGCATACGTTAGCAGAACAAATTGCTTTTAGAGATCTCTGTCTCCTTGAAAATAGTGGGATATCAATTTGTGATGAAGTGAATACTGCACAAACCTTCTCCACTAAAAACCAAAATTTTTACCCCATACAGACCAGCAATTTTTGATTGGTTCCAGGACCCTATCATGAAAGATTTGGTTAATCTACAATCAAAAGTAATGTCCAATACAACTTGTCCTAATTTGAATAAAAAGGAGGCTGCTGCCATAAAGAAATTAAAGAAAAACAAAAATTTGACGATCCGATCCGCCGATAAAGGCGGCTCGGTAGTATGTATGGACACGGGACTGTATATCAATTTAAATGAAAATCTACTATCTGATGATAAAACTTACCTTAAACTTTGTGGGGATCCCACTGAACCTTTTAAAAAAGAACTGTTGACTCTGTTGGAAGAGGGGAAAGCCAGATCTATTTTGACCCAAAAAGAAGTGGATTATATTTTCTGACACCAATCCATTTTCCACATGCCTCACATGGTATGGGAGGTATGTAGACGATGTGGTCATTATTTGGTCGTCTGACCATCTGACCGTTGATGCATTCATGACATATATCAATAATAATCGGTTCAATCTTACGTTTACCCACACATGGTGTAAAAGTGAAACCCCCTTTTTTGGATGTCATATTACGTGGCAACCCTGATACAAATAAAATTGAGGTTGATCCTTACAGAAAAAAGATATCAGGCAATACCATCCGAAGGGCGAATTCATGCCATTCCAAACAAACGGTAAGAGCCATACCAGTAGGTGAACTTATACAAATTAAGTGGAACAGTTCTTCCGCCTAGGTGTAGCGCAGGGAAGCTGATGCAGCATGCACACGCCTGGCGGCTCGAGGTTACCCTGGATGGCTCTTGAAAAAAGCTCGGTCGAGAGTGGATCCTATGCATCGAAAATCCCTTTTTACAAGTAAGCAACCAACTGAATCACAAGATTGTCCTACATTTGTCACCACGTACAGTCCAGAATTTAATGACATCAAACGCATTGTAATTAAACACTTACCTTTGCTATCAGCAGATCCCACGGTAGGGGAGATTATAAAGTCAGGTGTGAGATTTGCAGCGAGGCGGGCACCTACTCTATCCAATCTCCTTGTTCCCAGTATGGTGGACACGGCTAGTGTTACCACCCAGTGGATTAGCACCAAGGGCTTCCACAAGTGCGGTAAATCGCGGTGTGTGGTATGTCCCTTTGCCGAAAAATGCCAGAAAATAGAAGGTACGTTGGATGGCAAATGCCATGTCATTCACAACTTTATAAACTGTGATAGCACTTTTGTTTTATATAAAATCATGTGCACACAATGTCACTTATATGTATATCCTAACCACTGTACTGTATATGTATAATCTATATATGTATATCCTAACCACTGCACTGTATATGTATAATCTATATATGTATATCCTAACCACTGTACTGTATATGTATATCCTAACCACTGTACTATATATGTATATCCTATATACCGTATATACTCGAGTATAAGCCGACCCGAGTATAAGCCGAGACCCCTAATTTCAACCCAAAATCCCAGGAAAAGTTATTGACTCGAGTATAAGCCTAGGGTGGGAAATACCTCATCCCCCCCTGTCATCATCCAGACCCGTCATTAACATCCTCATCATCCCCTTGTCATCATCCCACACATCCCCCCTTCATCATCCCCTTGTCATCATCCCACACATCCCCTTATCATCCCACACATCCCCCCTTCATCATCCCCTTGTCATCATCCCACACATCCCCCCTTCATCATCCCCTTGTCATCATCCCACACATCCCCTTATCATCCCACACATCCCCCCTTCATCATCCCCTTGTCATCATCCCACACATCCCCCCTTCATCATCCCCTTGTCATCATCCCACACATCCCCTTATCATCCCACACATCCCCCCTTCATCATCCCCTTGTCATCATCCCACACATCCCCCCTTCATCATCCCCTTGTCATCATCCCACACATCCCCTTATCCCACACATCCCCCCTTCATCATCCCCTTGTCATCATCCCACACATCCCCTTATCATCCCACACATCCCCCCTTCATCATCCCCTTGTAATCATCCCACACCTCCCCCCCTTCATCATCCCCACACCCCCCCCCCCTTCATCATCCTCTTCTCATCATTCGCCCTCAGTGGTCTTCAACCTGCGGACCTCCAGAGGTTTCAAAACTACAACTCCCAGCAAGCCCGGGCAGCCATCGGCTGTCCGGGCTTGCTGGGAGATGTAGTTTTGAAACCTCCGGAGGTCCGCAGGTTGAAGACCACTGCGGCCTTCAACATGCGGACCTCCAGAGGTTTCAAAACTACAACTCCCAGCAAGCCCGGGCAGCCATCGGCTGTCCGGGCTTGCTGGGAGTTGTAGTTTTGAAACCTCCGGAGGTCCGCAGGTTGAAGACCACTGCGGCCTTCAACATGCGGACCTCCAGAGGTTTCAAAACTACAACTCCCAGCAAGCCCGGGCAGCCATCGGCTGTCCGGGCTTGCTGGGAGTTGTAGTTTTGAAACCTCCGGAGGTCCGCAGGTTGAAGACCACTGCGGCCTTCAACATCATCCAGCCCCCTCTCACCCCCTTTAGTTCTGAGTACTCACCTCCGCTCGGCGCTGGTCCGGTCCTGCAGGGCTGTCCGGTAAGGAGGTGGTCCGGTGAGGAGGTGGTCCGGGCTGCTATCTTCACCGGGGGCGCCTCTTCTCCGCGCTTCCGGCCCGGAATAGAGCCGTTGCCTTGACAACGACGCATCTGCGTCGTTGTCAAGGCAACGTGACTATTCTGAGGCCGGGCCCGAAGCGCTTAGAAGAGGCCTCCCCGGTGAAGATAGCAGCCCGGAACCACTATCCCACCGGACCACCTCCTCACCGGACAGCCCTGCAGGACCGGACCAGCGCCGAGCGGAGGTGAGTACTCAGAACTAAAGGGGGTGAGAGGGGGCTGGATGATGTTGAAGGCCGCAGTGGTCTTCAACCTGCGGACCTCCGGAGGTTTCAAAACTACAACTCCCAGCAAGCCCGGACAGCCGATGGCTGCCCTGGCTTGCTGGGAGTTGTAGTTTTGAAACCTCTGGAAGTCCGCAGGTTGAAGACCACTGCGGGTGGGGGAGTTCACTCGAGTATAAGCCGAGGGGGGTGTTTTCAGCACGAAAAATCGTGCTGAAAAACTCGGCTTATACTCGAGTATATACGGTATGTATAATCTTACCACTGTACTATATATGTATATCCTATATATGTATATCCTAACCACTGTACTGTATATTTATACCCTATATATACAAAACCTATAATTCACACTGACACAAAGTACCAAAAAAAATAGAAATAATCTTTATTGAGTCACATACATTAAAATCACTTAAAAGAGACAGTGTAGCCAGAAAAAAGCTGTCAGCAGTGAGGTAAATAAAGACATCACTAAGTAGGCAAATGGAGGTACCCTCTCTAACCTATAGGGCCACCAGTACAACACTGTTAAATATATCATGCACTACAATGATATTAGACATAAATATAGAAACATGGTACAAACATCTCACCATATGCTCACCATACACAAAGAAACACTGACCAACAATCCAATCTGCACATACCCACACAAGCTGACAGAACCCCAACGACGTTTCACCTTGCAGCTTCCTCAGGGAGTCAAAGTATACACAGTGAGCAAAGTATTTAAAGTCTAAGAGAACCAATCAGAATGCGTCCAATATTATAATACATTAAAAACACCTAATTGTGTATCTGTACCTGTTTACTCGTGGTTCCGATGGCGGCCGCCATCTTTCCCGGCACTGCGCATGCGCGATGATGCGGCGCGTCCGCCAGTGTCATCTCACGTAATGGAACAAATCTCGCGCATGCGCAGTACGGGGAAATCGGGATTGAATCGTGCGCTTGCACACATGGATTCCTCTAGTTCACTGACCTCCCGCATGCGCTGTATGGGAGAATTGGGACATCATCGTGCGCTTGCGCATTTTGATGCCCTTGGATCACCCCATACCACACGCATATAATATTAATCTAAATCCTGGTAAGTATATAAAAAAAATATATATATAATAGAGAATAATGTATTACCTTTGATCTATATACATATCTATGTACAGATACCATAATACCCAGTTAGATTACTACATATGTATCGGCATCTTAAGGTAAAGAAGTATATATGTGTGAAGGCTAATTATTATTAGCCTGTATTTGTGGGAGGGGCGGGGATTTCGCTATAAGAACCCGCGGCAGCTCCTGTGTCTGATGCCGCGGGTTCTTCACGTCATCAATGGTCAGCTGACTGTCGGGTCAGCTGACCGGAAGTTCGCTCGGAGTTGGTGTGGGTAAGTGGCTGAGACTGACTGAGGCATGCGGCGGCACCCTCCTCGCTCCGGAGGTAAGCCGCAGCTTCGGGGGGACCTCAGTCAGTCCAGCCCTGGTGTTTTTGGGGGCTCGATTACTAATGGTGTGGTTAAGCGGCCGGACTGAGCGGGGGTAGAGAATCCTGGCCTTCCTTTTGCTCTGAAGGTAAGTCAGAGCCCAGGGGTCCCCCCGTTCAGCCCGGCCCATTCTGCGGCCGGCTCGGGCCACGCTACATAGCGCGGTGTTTAGTAAATAGATAACTGCCGGCTCGAGCCACGCTACACAAACGTGGCATTTAATATTGGTTAATTGCCAGCTCGGGCCACGCTACACAAACGCGGCATTTAATATTGGTTAGTTGCCAGCTCAGGCCACGCTACACAAACGCGGCATTTAATATGGGGTAGTTACCAGCTCGAGCCACGCTACACAAACGCGGCATTCAATATGGGTTAGTTACCAGCTCGAGCCACGCTACACAAACGCGGCATTCAATATGGGTTAGTTACCAGCTCGGGCCACGCTACACTAACGCGGCATTTAATATGGAGTAGTTGCCAGCTCGGGCAACGCTACACAAACGCGGCATTCAATATGGGGTAGTTACCAGCTCGAGCCACGCTACACAAACGCGGCATTCAATATGGGGTAGTTGCCAGTTCGGGCCACGCTTCACAAACGCGGCATTCAATATGGGGTAGTTACCAGCTCGAGCCACGCTACACAAACGCGGCATTCAATATGGGGTAGTTACCAGCTCGGGCCACGCTACACAAACGCGGCATTCAATATGGGGTAGTTACCAGCTCGAGCCACGCTACACAAACGCTGCATTTAATATGGGGTAGTTGCCAGCTCGAGCCACGCTACATAAACACGGCATTCAATGTGGGGTAGTCGCCAGCTCGGGCCATGCTATAATGTTTTATTATATGATAGGTCCTGGGGCTGGATATGGCCAGCTAGGGCTATGCCATTCACATATGGGCTGGTTCAGGCCACGCCACAATGTTGTGCTAGTAGCGTTCATGTAGTGCATGCGCTTGTTGTATCTGCGTGGACGCTGGTAGTACTGTACAGGCACCCATATTATTCATACTCTGCTTGCTCTGCACGTTACAGTAAGGGGTTAATTGTATTCCAGTACGCTCTGTCTGCTCCGCACATTACAGTTAGGGGTCAATTATATGCCAGCACGCTCTGACTGCTCCGCTCTGCACATTACAGTAAGCGGTTAATTATATGGCAGCACGCTCTGACTGCTCCGCTCTGCACATTACAGTAAGGGGTTAATTATATGCCAGCACGCTCTGACTGCTCCGCTCTGCACATTACAGTAAAAGGTTAATTATATGCCAGCTCGCTATCTTATTGCTCCGCTATGTATGTTACAGTAGGGGTTAATTATATGTCAGCACGCACTCTGACTGCTCCGCTCTGCACGTTACAGTAGGGATTTATTGTATGCCAGCTCGCTCTCTGACTGCTCCGCTCTGTATGTTACAGTAGGGGTTAATTATATGTCAGCACGCTCTCTGACTGCTCCGCTCTGCACGTTACAGTAGGGGTTTATTGTATGTCAGCTCGCTCTCTGACTGCTCCGCTCTGCACATCACAGTAGGGGTTAAATATATGCCAGCACGCTCTCTTATTGCTCCGCTCTGTATGTTACAGTAGGGGTTAATTATATGTCAGCACGCTCTCTGACTGCTCTGCTCTGCGCATTACTGTAAGGGGATAATTATATGCCAGCATGCTCTCTGACTGCTCCGCTTTGCACGTTACAGTAGGAGTGTAAAAAAAAAAAGGGGCGCTAGTAGGTGGTCTTTCCATCATGGTGCGATCTTCGCTTTTGTCAGTTGATTGTGTAAGTTAGGTTATTATTAGGTTGCAGTGGGCGTTCTGTACACACGCTTGCAGCATTTAATACTGTACACGCTCTCGTAGAATTTATATATTGTGCACACGCTCGTAGCTATAATACTGTGCATACGTTCGTAGCATTTTTTGATGTACACACGCTAGTAGCTTATATACTGTACACACGTTTGTAGTTTTCATACTGTACACACACTAGTAGCATTTATACTCTACACGCTAGTAGCACTTATACTGTACATGCTCGTAGCATTTTTTACTGTACACGCTCGTAGCATTAATACTGTACACGCTCGTAGCATTAATACTGTACACGCTCGTAGCATTAATACTGTACACGCTCGTAGCATTAATACTGTACACACGCTCGCAACATTAATACTGTACACACGCTAGTAGCATTAATACTGTACACACGCTAGTAGCATTAATACTGTACACATGCTCGTAGCATTTATACTGTACACACGCTCACAACAGTAATACTGTACACACGCTCGTAGCATTTACACTGTACACACACTAGCAACATTAATTCTGTACACACGCTAGTAGCATTAATACTGTACACATGCTCGTAGCATTTATACTGTAAAGACGCTTGTAGCATTTATACGGCATACACACTCATAGCATATATATTGTACACTCGCTTGTATGATTTATACTGTACACACGCTTGCACACACTTGTAGGATTTATACTGTACACAATTGCACATGCTTGTAGGGTTTATATTGTACACACGCTTGTAGGATTATACTACACACGTGCTTGTTGGGTTTATTCTGTACACATGCTCGTAGGAATTATATTGTGCACACGCTCGTAGGTTTATACTGTACACACACTCGTAGGGTTTGTGCTGTACATGCTCGTAGGATTTATACAGTACACAAGCTCGCAGCATATATATACGGTACACACGCTTGTAGGTTTATCCTGTATACACGCTCGTAGGGTTTGTACTGTACTCGCTCGTAGGATTTATACAGTTCACACGTTCGTAGGATATATATATGCTACACACGCTTGTAGGTTTTTACTGTATACACGCTCGTAGGATATATGCGGTACACACGCTTGTAGGTTTATACTGTATACACGCTCGTAGGGTTTGTACTGTACATGCTCATAGGATTTAGACAGTACACACGCTCGTAGGTGTTGTACGATACACACGCTCGTAGTATTTATACTGTACACTCGCTCGTAGGTGTTGTACGGTACACACGCTCGTAGTATTTATACCGTACACTCGCTCGTAGGTGTTGTACGGTACACACGCTCATAGGTTTTTACTGTGCACGCTCGTAGGGTTGTATTGCACAGGTGTTCGTGGGAGCCATGCTGTGTGTGCGCTCGTGGCATGCGTGCTGTACATACACTTGCAGTGTTTGCGCGGTTATTGGGCTTGTAGCATTTGTACCACACACATGCTCGTACAGTGCATGGAGTGTTGTCTTGTGCGTAGGTATGTGGTCATATAGTTACTGCATGCATGCATATTGTTGGTTATTGGTGTTGACCAAACGTGCATGTGCTTTGGTTGTGCATGTGCGCATGTGGTTGGCATGACTATAAGTTTGTCAAGTTTGTTGGTACAGTCGTTCATAGCTGTTTTACGGCATAGTTTCTGTACATATGCACATAATTGTTCTGTGCATATTTGTATATAGTAGCGTCGGGCTTACGTGCATAGTTTATTCTGGGCGTTCGCGCATATAGTTCGTTTGTGTATACGCACATAACTCATTCGGTCTATACGCTCAGGGTTTTAGTGCATACTCTCATCGCCCTGTTCTTGAGTTCTCGTGGCAGCCCTGCATACGGGTCATCCGGTGTATATGTGCACAGTAGTTCGGGCATACGTCCATAGTTCATTCTTTGGATACGCGCACATAATATTGAACGGTGCGTACGCTCACATAATTATTAGGTGCTCACATAGTGTGTTCCGTACATACTAGCATATAGTTTGTTCCCTGCATGTTAGCATAGTTAGTCTGTGCTTATGCCCATATAGCTTGTTCTGTATGTACGGTCAGAGTTATTCTATGCATACGCACGCATAGTTTGTACGGCATATGCTCACTTAGTTCTATGCATACGAGCATAGTTGTTTTGGCATATGCTCACTTAGTTAGTCCTGTGCAGACGCACACATAGTTGTTCTGGCATACGTTGACTTAGTCCTGTGCGTACGCGCAAATAGTTTGTTCTGTGTATTCGCTTTATAGTTGTCAAGTGCACACGCTCAAAGTCTTGTGCATTCACTCACTTAATCTGTTCTATGGATATGCTCTTGTAGTTGATTTAAGTTGTTCGGTGTATCTTCTCATGGTTTTTCACTACATATGCTCGTTCATGCAATTCATGCTAGCCATACGTTCATATAGTTTCTTCTGTGCGTGCACTCAAAGTTTGTTCCGTATATACGCCCATATTGGGTGGGTCACCATGTTTTATTAACATTTGGGTCGTGTATACAAGGGTATAGGTTTCCGTTTATTATTTGCCACGTAGATACTAGTAGCTATATATATTGGATGAGGCTTTTATTCGGCTAGACCAGTCACGTCTACAGGTCAGTCCGAATACAACCTGACTCGTCTTCAGGTTGGCTATAATGTCAATATATATGTTGCGTTTGTTCAGCAATTGGGTTATGCTATAGGGTTAGAGTTTTATTTATTTTCCATCGAGAATTGCCTAGTGTATTACAATCATGGTTACTACCCATCGTGGCTTCAGGTTACGGTCATATTATTAGTTACAGATTTGGTTGAGTATTTCGTTTTTCGGCCTGTCACGTCTACAGGTCGGTTCAGCTGTATCCTCACACGACTTCAGGTTGTCGGCAATGTCATGTTATGTGTTGTGTTATTCAGTAGTCGGGTGATGCTACAAGGGATATAGCTTTATTTTCCATTATGAGTTGCCTCGTCTATAGTTTAATCATGGTTACAACCTGTCTTGGCTTCAGGTTAACGGTCGTACTATTAGTTACATATTTGGTTGAGTCTTTAATTTTCGGCTTGTCACAGGTCGGTTCAGTTTCTACCTGACACGACTTCAGGTGGGTGACAACATCATTACGTTTTCATTTGTTTAATTAGCATTCGGATCATGCATACAGGGACGTAGCTTGGTTCAGTAGAGCTTTTGTTTGTATCGGCTTAGGTTGACGATGGTAGTAATTACACGTTGGTTGAGTCTCATCGTCATGTTTTCTGCTTAAGTGGTCTCATTGCCGATCACATCCACAGGTTGGTTACAGTGACAACCTCTCACAGGTCTAGGTTGGCGACTAGGTAGTTATTCAAAAAAAAAAAAAAAGTTGGCACTTGACGTGGTGCATACGGGCATAGGGTTTGTTCTCTAAGGCTTGTCACGTCTACAGCTCACAGAGAGCCTCCTACACGCAGCCTGGAATACTTACGCAACATTTTGCAATAGATACCCAGAGGGTGTCTCACATGCCATTTCATTCCTATTTGTATTCATCGGGTTTTGCCACTCTTCAAGGTATCCAGAATAATACCACATTGTTTTGCCCTGACAGGACGTCATTGTTTGTGTCCCATGCATCAATCTACCTTGATGGGTACGCAAAGAGGGAGGTTCGCAAACTTTAGCCATCAGCTCTCGTTGGCTGGTTGGTTAGCTGTTGCTTTAGGTAATTCCCAATTTGGCTATCGGACGGCTAAAGTTAAGGCTTGAGGAATTTACATGCAGGTGCAGGTAGTGATCCGTCCGTTGTATTCAGCCACTCACTAGGCTTTGGGGCAGCTGTACCAACGCCACGTCATGGTGTGCCAGCACACGTGATTAAGAAATAGGGGGCATTAGAAATCCAGTATTACGTGCACTGCACCCCCAGTCCATAGTTAGAAATTGATGATGCATTTCAGTCATCGGTGTGGAGATTACTATGTGAGTTAATAGCGCTTTGTTCTGATTGAGTTTTGCCCTGTATTTTTCAGGTGTACTCCTACGCGGCAGTATATGGCACACATCTAACTGCCTAGTTAGGTTACAGGATTAATTTGAATAGGAGTTTAGTATGAGGTTCTGTTAGGTAGGCTCGCTATTTTAATGAGCACCGACCACAAGTGTGAAGGCTAATTATTATTAGCCTGTATTTGTGGGAGGGGCGGGGATTTCGCTATAAGAACCCGCGGCAGCTCCTGTGTCTGATGCTGCGGGTTCTTCACGTCCCACCCAACCTTCCCTCAATATCATTTCACTCCATGACTATCATTACACATCAGGGTATGCCCTCTATTTTTCAGGTGTACTCCTACGCGGCAGTATATGGCACACATCTAAGTGCCTAGTTAGGTTACAGGATTAATAGGAATAGGAGTTTAGTATGAGGTTCTGTTAGGTAGGCTTGCTATTTTAATGAGCACCGACCACAAATGTAAATATAAATATAGAGGGGGCCTCCACCATCAAAAAAATAAAAAAAATAAAAAGAGTGTATAATGTGATAAATAAGGTGATACAAATAAAAGGTGTAAAGTGCAAAACCATGCATAGCCAGTGAAAATAAAAATAAAACCATCACCAATTGATAAATTATGAGACAATTATGTATCAAATTCATATAAATATATATGTAGGTGTGTTCCTATATATGGAACTAAAATACCCATATTGGGTTTAAAGCGTATATAATTTTGAACCCTCAGTCATAAATATAGTGAATATATGTCATTAATTTGTGTATAGTATATAGATCCGATAATCAGGATCACTACGTGCAATGTGCAAAGTGTAACAATATAAAGTGCATAGTGCAAATATAATAATATAAAAAATTATATTTTAATACATATAGATAAATACAATACTGGTGGCCCTTATATAAAACCCCCTAATTAAAAACATAGGTATACAATACAGGATCCAGGATTTCCTCTAACAGGTAAGATTAATCCTGTATTGCATAACTATGTTTTTAATTAGGGGGTTTTATATACGGACCACCAGTATTGTATTTATCTATATGTATTAAAATATAATTTTTAATATTATTATATTTGCACTATGCACTTTATATTGTTACACTTTGCACATTGCACGTAGTGATCCTGATTATCGGATCTATATATTATACACTAATTAATGACATATATTCACTATATTTATCATCATTTTTTAGTAGAGCTTACACAATAGCTACACATTGCACCTATTATATATCACATCTATGGTAGGATACACGGATTGTTTCTTTATGTATGTGCACATGCATGTGTGTATATATATATGTGTGTATGTATGTGGATATATATATTTATATGGATTTTAATAGACAGTAGGATCACTGACATATACACTTATATATTTGTTGACATATAATAAGTTTGTCACTGTTATTAGGGTTAAATGGCAATTAAAGGTAATAATCTGAATAGTGAGGATAGGTAAAACCCCTCTTTGAATAACAATGTATGACTGAGGGTTCAAAATTATATACGCTTTAAACCCAATATGGGTATTTTAGTTCCATATATAGGAACACACCTACATATATATTTATATGAATTTGATACATAATTGTCCCATAATTTATCAATTGGTGATGGTTTTATTTTCACTGGCTATGCATGGTTTTGCATTTTACACCTTTTATTTGTATCACCTTATTTATCACATTATACACTCTTTTTATTTTTTTGATGGTGGAGGCCCCCTCTATATTTATATTTACATATATATACTTCTTTACCTTAAGATGCCGATACATATGTAGTAATCTAACTGGGTATTATGGTATCTGTTCATAGATATGTATATAGATCAAAGGTAATAAATTATTCTCTATTATATATATATATATTTTTTTTATATACTTACCAGGATTTAGATTAATATTATATGCGTGTGGTATGGGGTGATCTAAGGGCATCAAAATGCGCAAGCTCACGATGATGTCCCAATTCTCCCATACAGCGCAAGCGCACGATTCAATCCCGATTTTCCCCCTACTGCGCACGTGCGAGATTTGTTCCATTACACGAGATGACGCTGGCGGACACTCCGCGTCATCACACATGCGCAGTGCCGGGAAAGATGGCGGACGCCATCGGAACCACGAGTAAACAGGTACAGATACACAATTAGGTGTTTTTAATGTATTATAATATTGGACGCATTCTGATTGGTTCTCTTAGACTTTAAATACTTTGCTCACTGTGTATACTTTGACTCCCTGAGGAAGCCGCAAGGTGAAACGTTGTTGGGGTTTTGTCAGCTTGTGTGGGTATGTGCAGATTGGATTGTTGGTCAGTGTTTCTTTGTGTATGGCGAGCATCAGTTTATCCCCTGGTGATCCAGGACATATGTTACCTAAGTATAGGCTGTATGTCCGTGGATCATGATGCCGTTATACATGAGTATACAGTATGACCAATTAGTTCATCTCTATTGATGTTTGTACCATGTTTCTATATTTATGTCTAATATCATTGTAGTGCATGATATATTTAACAGTGTTGTACTGGTGGCCCTATAGGTTAGAGAGGGTACCTCCATTTGCCTACTTAGTGATGTCTTTATTTACCTCACTACTGACAGCTTTTTTCTGGCTACACTGTCTCTTTTAAGTGAATTTAATGTATGTGACTCAATAAAGATTATTTCTATTTTTTTGGTACTTTGTGTCAGTGTGAATTATAGGTTTTGTACTTGATGTGAATCTCTTCACACTGAGATGTTTAGTATTTTGGTATTGGTGCCCAAACTTTGGTATAGATATCCTATATATGCATAATCTAACCACTGTACTGTATATGTATATCCTATAAATGTATAATCTAACCACTGTACTGTATATGTATAGCCTATATATGTATAATCTAACCACTGTACTGTATATGTATATCCTAACCACTGTACTGTCTATGTATATCCTATATATCTATACCCTAACCACTGTACTGTACTGTATATGTATATCCTAACCACTGTACTGTATATATATATCCTATATATGTATAATCTAACCACTGTACTGTATATGTATATCCTATATATGTATATCCTAACCACTGTACTGTATATGTATATCCTATATATATATATACAGTGGTTAGATTATACATATATAGGATATACATATAGGGTGAGATTTATCAAAACCTGTCCAGAGGAAAAGTTGCGGAGTTGCCCATAGCAACCAACCAGATTGCTTCTTTCATTTTTGAAAAGGCCTCTGAAAAATGAAAGAAGCAATCTGATTGGTTGCTATGGGCAACTCAGCAACTTTTCCTCTGGACAGGTTTTGATAAATCTCCCCCATACAGTACAGTGGTTATGATATATGTATATATATATATATATATATATATATATATATATATATAGATATATATATATATATACATGCATACTAGCTTAGTACCCGGCGTTGCCCGGTTTTTCCTTCCTCATCCTTGTTGGGGAGGAAAATTAACAGAGGAGGAAGCTTTTGACTTCATATCCCATCCCCATATATTGTTGTCATTTCCCAACCCCATATCCCATCCTCATACCCCGACCTCCTATCCCGACCTCCTATCCAGTCCTCCTATCCCGTCCTCCTATCCCGTCCTCCTATCTGGACCTCCTGTCCCGACCTCCTATCTCAACCTCCTATCTCGACCTCCTATCTCGACCTCCTATCACGACCTCCTATCCCGTCCTCTTATCCCGTACTCCTATCCTGACCTCCTAACTTGACCTCCTATCCCCTCCTCCTATCCCCTCCTCCTATCCCGACCTCCTATCTACAGCTCATATCCTGACCTCCTATCCCGACCTCCTATCCCATCCTCCTATCCCCTCCTCCTCGACTTCCTATCCCGTCCTCTTATCCCGACCTCCTAATTCAACCTCCTATCCCGACCTCCTATCCCGTCCTCCTATCTCGACCTCCTATCCCATCCTTATATCTTGACCTCCTATCCCGTCCTCCTATCCCGTCCTCCCATCCTGTCCTCCTATCTCCACCTCCTATCCCGTCCTCATATCCTGACCTCCTTACTCGACTTCCTATCCCACCCTACTATCCCGTCCTCATATCCTGACCCGTAATATGTGCACCAGGTAGTGAAATATCTCCAGCTGTACAGAAGTTATGTGAGAACATACATTTCCCATTGATTTTCATGGGACTTTAACCACTTAAGGACTTAGCCCTTTTTTCACTTTAAGCAATTCTGACCACTGTCACTTTAAACATTAATAACTCTGGAATGCTTTTACTGATCATTCTGATTCCAAGAATGTTTTTTCGTGACATATTCTACTTTAACATAGTGGTAAAATGTTATGGTAACTTGCATCCTTTTTTGGTGAAAAATCCCAAAATTTGATGAAAAAAATGAAAATTTTTAATTTTTTTGAAATTTGAAGCTCTCTGCTTGTAAGGAAAATGGATATTCAAAATACATTTTTTTTGGTTCACATATACAATATGTCTACTTTATGTTTGCATCATAACATTTATGAGTTTTGACTTTTGGAAGACACCATAGGGCTTCAAAGTTCAGCAGCAATTTTCCAATTTTCCACAAAATTTTCAAACTCGATATTTTTCAGGGACCAGTTCAGTTTTGAAGTGTATTTAAAGGGTCTTCATATTAGAAATACCCCACAAATGACCCCATTATAAAAAACTACACCCCCCAAAGTATTCAAAATGACATTCAGTCAGGAATAGCAGCAAAGTGAAGGAGAAAATTCTAAATCTTAATTTTTTACACTCACATGTTCTTGTAGACCCAATTTTTGAATTTTTGCAAGTGGTAAAAGGAGAAAATTTTTACTTGCATTTGTAGCCCAATTTCTCTCGAGTAAGCACATACCTCATATGTCTATGTAAAGTGTTCGGCGGGCGCAGTAGAGGGCTCAGAAGGGAAGGAGCGACATTGAGCTGTTGAAGACAGAATTTGGTTGGAATAGAAGTCGGGGGCCATGTGCGTTTACAAAGCCCCCCCCCCGTGGTGCCAGAACAGTGGACCCCCCCACGTGACCCCATTTTGGAAACTACACCACCCACAGAATTTAATAAGGGGTGCAGTGAGTATTTACACCCCACTGGCGTTTGACAGACCTTTGGAACAGTGGGCTGTGCAAATGAAAAATTACATTTTTCATTTTCACGAACCACTGTTCCAAAAATCTGTCAGACACCTGTGGGGTGTAAATGCTCAGTGTACCCCTTATTACATTACGTGAGGGGTGTAGTTTCCAAAATGAGGTCACGTGGGGGGGTCCACTGTTCTGGCACCACAGGGGGGCTTTGTAAACGCACATGGCCCCCGACTTCTATTCCAACCAAATTCTGTCTTCAACAGCTCAATGTCGCTCCTTCCCTTCTGAGCCCTCTACTGCGCCCGCCGAACACTTTACATAGACATATGAGGTATGTGCTTACACGTCCATTGTTCTGGCTCTATGGGGGCTTTGTAAACACACGTAGCCTTCAATTCCGGACAAATTTTATCTTCAAAATCCCAATGTGCTCTTTCTCTTCTGAGCATTATAGTGCGCCAGCAGAGCATTTTACATCCACATATGGGGTATGTTCTTACTCAGAAGAAATGGGGTTACAAATTTTGGGGGGCTTTTTTCCTATTTTTCCTTGTAAAAAATGAAAAATTTGGGGTAACACCAGCATTTTAGTGAAATTTTTTTTTTTCATTTTTCCATCCAACTTTAATGAAAATTCGTCAAACACCTGTGGGGTGTTAAGGCTCACTATACCCCTTGTTACTTTCCGTGAGGGGTGTAGTTTCCAAAATGGGATCACATGTGGGTATTTCTTTTTTTTTGAGTTTATGACAGAACCGCTGTAAAATCAGCCACCCCTGTGCAAATCACCAATTTAGGCTTCAAATGTACATGGTGCGCTCTCACTCCTGAGCCTTGTTGTGTGCCCGCAGAGCATTTTACGCCCACATATGGGGTATTTCTGTACTCAGGAGAAATTGCGTTACAAATTTTGGGGGTCCTTTCTTCCTTTTAACACTTGTGAAAATAAAAAGTAAAGGACAACACCAGCATGTTAGTGTCATTTTTTTTTTTTTTTTACACTAACAGACTGGTGTAGCCCTCAACTTTTCCTTTTCATAAGGGGTAAAAGGAGAAAAACGCTATTTCTCCCGGGTACGGAAATACCCCATATGTGGCCCTATACTGTTTCCTTGAAATACGACAGGGCTCCGAAGTGAGAGAGCACCATGCGCATTTGAGGACTGAATTTGGAATTGCATAGGGGTGGCATAGGGGTATTCTATGCCAGTGATTCCCAAACAGGGTGTCTCCAGCTGTTGCTAAACTCCCAGCATGCCTGGACAGTCAGTGGCTGTCCGGAAATGCTGGGAGTTGTTGTTTTGCAACAGCTGGAGGCTCCGTTTTGGATACACTGCCGTACAATAAGTTTTTCATTTTTATAGGGGGGGGGGGGGGGCAGTGTAAGGGGGTGTATATGTTGTGTTTTACCCTTTATTATGTGGTAGTGTAGTGTTCTCAGGGTACATTCACATGGGCGCAGGTTTACAGTGAGCTTCCCGCTAGAAATTTGCGCTGCGGCGAAAAATTTGCTGCAGCTCATACTTGAAGCAGGAAACTTACTGTAAACCTGCACGTGTGAATGTACCCTGTACGTTCACATGGGGGGGGGGGAGGCAAACCTCCAGCTGTTTCAAAACTACAACTCCCAGCATGTACTGACAGACCGTGCATGCTGGGAGTTGTAGTTTTGCAACAGCTGGAGGCACACTGATTGGAAAACTTTCAGTTAGGTTCTGTTACCTAACTCAGTATTTTCCTACCAGTGTGCCTATAGCTGTTGCAAAACTACAACTCCCAGCATGTACTGATCGCCGGGAGATCTAGTTATGCAACAGCTAGAGGTATGCAACTACAACTCCCAGCATGCCGAGACAGCTGTTTCGGCATGCTGGGTTTTGCAACATCTGGAGGGCTACAGATAGAGACCACTGCACTGTGATCTCCAAACTGTGGACCTCCAGATGTTGCAAAACTACAAATCCCAGCATGCACAGACAGCAAACTGCTGTGTGGGCATGCTAGGAGTTGTAGTTTTGCAAGATCTAGAGTGTTACAGTATAGAGATCGCTGTGCATTGGTCTCTAAACTGTAGACCTCCAGCAGTTGCAAATCCCAGCATGCCCAGCAGCTGTCCGGGCATGCTGGGAGTTGTAGTTTTGCAACATCTGGAGCGCTACAGTCTCAGACTGTAGCCCTCTAGATGTTGCTAGGCAACTTACCGGCTTCCGTCGGATCCAGGGAGCCGTCTTCTTCTGCCGCACGACATCGCCGCCCGCCGATCCCGTCCCGCAGCTTCACCGACGGGTAAGTGGATCTTCGGCGTTCGGTCCCCTTCGGTTCCCCGTTCTGGCCCGCCTATTGTGGGTGGGCAGAACGGGGAAAACGAAAGTAACCCCCCCCCCCCCCCCCCCCGCCCCCGATCTGCTATTCACTTGCGATTTGCGCCGATCGCCGACATGGAGGGGTCTGATGACCCCCCTGGGCATTTGCACAGGGTGCCTGCTGATCGATATCAGCAGTCACCCCAGTCCGGTCCCCGCCCGGCGCGCGGCAGGGACCGAAATTCCCACTGGCGTACAGATACGCCCTGGGTCCTTAAGACCCAGGTACAGAAGGCGTATCCATACGCCCTAGGTCCTGTACGGATTAAATGTGGCGGGATCACTGTTTAATCTCTTAAATCGTATGAACTGACTTAAGGGTATACCGCATTTAGTATGGATCGGGTGAGAGCTCGAGTAGTGCAATATGCAGTTTTTTTTGCGATGCTTTTCCTGTAGCCTTCAGTTACTAAACCATCCGGTGTAACTACAATATTGATATCCAGAAATTCAAGATGTGTAGTACTGAGGACACTAGTAAACTGCATATTCATGTAATTTACTTTGTTCAAATGGTTAACAAAACCCTCAAATCTTTCTTCGGAGCACTCCCATTTGATTAGGATATCGTCCACATATTTTTAAAAGCTTTAATATTGCTCATGAATGGATTATCGGTGAAAAAAAAAACCTGTATTCAAAGACGCTAAAAAAAAATTTGCTAAAGTACATGAAATGGGGTCACCATTGCGGTACCGGTCTTTTGTTTGTACCACTGTTGATAATATTGGAAAGTATTGTGAGAAAGTATAAAACCGATGGCATCACACACAAAATCCACAAAGGCTGGAGACTCGTCCGTCTGCTGAAGAAAGAATCGGATGTCTTACACACCCGTATCCATGGGGATGTGGGTGTATAAGCTTTCTACATCCACGCTAACCAGATAAAAGGTGTTGCACCAAGGGAAGCTGTCGAGGCATTGGAGAAAATCATTAGAGTCCTTCAAGTATGAAGGGATGGCGGAAAGTAATGGACGGAGGAGCCAGTTCATGCACTTTGATAAGTGCTCGGTCACGGACCCAATCCCCACAACAATCGGGTGACCTGGAGGATTGGTCTGTGACTTATGCACTTTAGGGAGCAGATATCACGTTGGTTTCTAGGGCCATGACGGGAGAAGACGCTCAGCAGTACTTATATCAAGGACTCCTTTTTCCACAAAACTTCTAAGCAGCATTCTCAATTGGTTTAACATTTTCTGAGTAGGGTCTGATGTAAGGCGCTCATAGGTAGTCTGGTCAGATAATTGCTTCAGGGCTTCTTTATACTGCTTGGTTCTCATCCCTACTATTCCTCCTTCCTTGTCTGCTCTAGCTACTGTTAGGAGAGTTTGGCTGGCTAAACATTTTAAAGACTTGGCATCAGTTTTGGGGTATATCAGACATTACATGTCTTTTAGTATGGCTTTTGTAAACAGGTCGATGGAGGATCCAACTGTTATAGGAAGGTTGAAGGTTGAGGGCTTCCCTCCTGTAAACCTAGCAGGAATAGGTTCTTCTTTTACCATATTTCCTATATCTTCAGATAGCCCCGCTAGCATCCCCACGTATTCATTCTTTTCAGTATCAAAGCCATGTATGGCACTGAATCCGAGCGAACCAATATGGCAGGAGGTAGTCCCTTCGGGTTGATTCACTGGGATCTGTACCTTATCTTTGAATATCTTAAATAAACTAATTTTCCTGGTTGCTTTATATAGATCAATTTCAAATTAAACTACATCAAACTTTTTGTGTAGCCCATAGTTGAGACCTCTGGATGAAATATTGATACATTATCACTATGTTCTACTCGTTCCACAGGTACCGTCGGTACCGACAGGTAGTGCAAGTGACACTGATGACAACAGTACTCAGGACCGGCATTAGGGGGGGGCAACCCAGGCAATTGCCTAGGGCCCCCATCCCCCAGGGGGCCCGCTGCCGGCTGCTCAGTAGGGGGGGGCAACTGTTTTAAAGTGTCTGCAGCACCGGCTGCTTGTTAAAGTTTAGCAACCCGGCCGCGGCCACTTTAATTACCATTACCAGCGGCAGACCCGGACACTTCTGCTTTCACTATTTCTCACATTTCCTTACCTGGCCGCGCTCCGCAGGCTCAGGTAATACGGCGGGTTTTGTGGACTGTGTGGATAATATGATGAGTGACATGTCCTGCTCTATGCCGCATAAGGGACGTCACTCCTCATTTCCTGCAGCGCCGGTGTAGTGAAAAAAACTGTGTCCTGAAGCGTTTTGTGTCCGCGGCTTCAGGAAATGAGGAGTGACGTCTCTGATGCTGCACAGAAGACCCGGCAGGAGACGTCACTCGTCATATTATCCCCACAGCCCACAAGACCCGCCACATTACCTGAGCCTGCGGAGTGCTGCCAGGTAAGGAAATATGAAAAATAGAAAAAGTAGGGGGGGGGGGGGGGGGGGAGAGGGGAACTATACTGCCAACCTAATGTGGGGGAATTATTCTGCACACCTAATGTGGGGGACTATACTGCCAACATAATGTGGGGGAACCATACAAAAATATAAAATTGCACTATTCTGATCCCTATAACTCTTTTATTTTTCTGTATATGGGGATGTATGAGGGTCATTTTTTGCGCTGTGATTTGTAGTTTTTATCGGTACCATTTTTGTTTTGATGGGACTTTTCAATTGCTTTTTTGAAGTGACCAAAAATGTGCAAATCTGGTTAGTGAACTACTACGAATTTTGGGGCCCCTCTTTTGATTTTGCCTAGGGCCACGCTAAGCCTAAAACCGGCCCTGACGGTACTTGTCCCGTTCCGTGCAGGAGATCTCCGGTAATCTCCTCCGCTAACTTCAGCTCCGGCCCGGCTTTGGGCACGGGGGTGGGGGGGGGGGGCTTAGTGACGTCATCGCTGCTGTTCTCTAGTAGCCGCACCCAGCAGAGGTGACATCACTAACCTACGCCCATGCCCCAAGCCATTGCTGCTCTCTGCTGGGTCCTGCTGCTAGAAAACAGCAGCGGTGACATCACTAAACTCTGCCCGTGCCCCAAGCTGGGCCAGGGCTGAAGTTAATGGAGGAGATTACCGGAGATCCCCTGCACGGAATGGGACAAGGTAAATACCGTTGTCTTCAGTGTCGGTACCGAGAGGTTAGTGCATATGACACTGGTGACAGATTTTCTTAAAATATGTGCAGGATACTGTACATGTGAATACACCCTAAGTGTACGTTCACACGTGCGTATTTTGTGCAGCAGATTTGCTGCTACAGATTTTGTTGTCCATTGACTTCAATGGTCAGCAAAATCTGCTGAAGCAAAACTGCAGCAGATCTGCAGCACAAAATATACATGTGTGAACAGACCTTTAAAGGGGATTTGTCATCTCTGACATGTCTGGGTAAATACTTGTACTCCCCATAAAAATCTGTATTCCCCATAAATATTTGTGTTTCCCATGAAATAACAATTCTTGATCATCTTTTAAAACTCTGTGCTTTTCCTCTGTTATTCATATTGAAAAATGTTTAAATACATTAACTAGGTGTTACCATTCTTTGTCATAAAATACATCAGTGTCCTATGTTTGCCATCTATGTCATGTGACTTCTGCTTATAAGCCAGATGTGAGTAAAATAAGCCCATATTTCTATCCTTAGAAAATTCTACACATTTTTTGCCCATTCCATGATTCCTATTTTATGCACCAACATGCTTTGTGACATAGTATCAAATGATTTGGGGAAAAATATAGATACACAACATCTATCTCCTGCTATCACGTGCTTTGGTTCACTGTTTAATACAAATCTGTCTGTGCTACAAATATTGTATTGTAACTTACCACTAGAGGGCTCTGTATTACCACTAAATAGTATTGCAAATAGAGTCTATCACAGAATTCAGACTGTAATCCTTCCGATGAACACAAGGGGAGATTTATCAAAACCTGTGCAGAGGAAAAGTTTCGCAGTTGCCCATAGCAACCAATCAGATCGCTTCTTCAATTTTTCAGAGGCTATTTAAAAATTTTTTTATAGAAATTGAAGACGCAATCAGATTGGTTGCTAGACTGTTTTACTTTACTAAAAATAGATGGGGAGGGATTTATTATTGCTCTTGTCTCTATATGTTGGTGTAATTTGCACCATTTTATTATAGCCATCTTCATTTTAGCATATCTATTACACGCATTCGCACCATTTATTAGTATATTTGCACATTGTCACTTTTACATTATGACAGATTTTGGGGGTGTGGCTTAGCTGGAATAACATTTTTAGACATCCTAATTATTATTTCCATATCTCTGTGCAATCTCACACGTCCTGATTGGGGGCAAATGTTTTATGCATTTCCACAGTATGCATGAAAATAAGTAATTATTCATAGAAGTTGATGTTACAATATATCTTGCATTGATGTCGGTGTTAGCGCCCCCTGTGATCTGCTGATTTCGGCGTCCGCCTTCTGCAGCATGCAGTGTTCTGGCCTTCTTTTAATGCATCACCAATTGATACTTGTTTGTACATCATATACTTTCTTCAGTCACTTCCATAAGCTTGTAATTGTAAAAAGAGAGTGAGAAAACCTTTACTACAGAAATTCATAGAAATATTTCTTTGTTACAATGGATTTCTGTGTAGTTTCTATTTTTTTTTTTGCTCTTTACACATATAGGCTTGTTGAAGTGCATGAAGGAATTATATAAAGCAGAGATAATAAGAACAAACATATAGTGGAGACTATATAGAGACAAAATTAGGAGTTATCCACCATAAGGTGATTTTAGTACGTACCTGGCAGACAGTAATGGACATGCTTAGGAAGGATCTGCGCTAGTCTTGGGCTAAATGGCTATGTCATGAGATTACCATAACACTGTGGCTAGCTTTTTGTGAACTTGTATTTCCTGTTTGACTTTTCTTCTTTTTTTTTTCTTTTACTACAAATCCCACAATTCCATTTTCCTCCCTCCCACACATCAGCCACCCCACCCATTAAAACAAAAGACCTGTGGTTTTCAATTAGGGTGCCTACAGCTGTTGCATTAATAGCAGATTGGTCGCTCCACCCATTGAAGCAGACAGGCTCCCTGTCATCAGCTGACTAGTGAGTCAGGTCTCGGCTGCATTGCAACCTGGGAAAAATCTGAGACAGCAGTCATTTTGTATGCTGCTAAAAATAAATATTGGGGTGAAAATCACATAAGAATTGTGAGAAAACCGTCACACACAGGTACAGACCCTATATTATGAACTACACTAACTTTACAGCCCCTGTAGCATAGTCACATAAAAAAAATTCCCAGAATACCCCTTTAAGTCCAAACGGCTGTTTGTGGGATGTCTGGAAATATGTGAGGATCTACTTTCTATGCAGGTCAATGGAGAAAGAGCCAAACTGCACTCCAGGGAAGTACAGCTGCTCGATGGTCACATGGTTCACACTCCTGCACACTCACAGATAAGAGACTAGAGCTACAAATAGGAGAGGAAAGAGAATAATAAGGCCATGTTCACAAGACAGATTTTCTGAGTGAAATTCCGCTGCAGCAGAGTCAGATTTCAGAGGTATTCTGCTGCACCATGCACATGGCAGAAACATCCACTGCAGAAACCCCCCATTTCGGTGTCCACAGAAACCATGAACCTGTTAAATGTCTCTCCGGATTTCTCTCCAAAATGCATTGCTGTCTATGGTGCATTTCCAAGTGAACCTAGACAGAACATGTATATTTGCGGAATTTCCATATTTTCTGGGTGGACATTCTGCAAATTTTCTGCCGTGTGAACATAGTCTAAGGGTGCCCAGTTTTCCCATCTCCCAGCCGGATCCTGTCCCCATATGTAAGAAACGTTATGTAAAGGCAGCCTTGCACAAATCTACAGAAAAAAAGCCACTCTCAAATGTTTACCTTTAGGGTGTGTTCACACGCTAGTAACTAGCAGCGGATTTTCCGCTGCGGGAAATCCGCTGCGTGTTACGCTACCATTGATTTACAATTGAGTTCACAGACAGTCCGCGGAGTGTCAGATTTGCGGACTGTCCGCGGACCCATTCAAATGAATGGTAGCGTAACTCGCAGCGGATTTCCCGCAGCAGAAAATCCGCTGCTAGTTACTAGCGTGTGAACACACCCTAAAGGTAAAAATTTGAGAGTGGCTTTTTTTCTGTAGATTTATGCAAGGCTGCATTTACATAACGTTTCTTACATATGGGGACAGGATCCGGCTGGGAGATGGGAAAACTGGGCCCGGCCTCCATCTCATTCATTTGAATGAGCTGACCAGATTCAGATAATGACTCCAGTCAGCTCATTTTTGCCCTGTATCTGGGTAACTGCGTACTTAAAATCGTGGTATACTATGGTTTTTAGTCCGGCCACAAAACGGGATACGGGACAAAAATGAGCTGACCAGAGTAACTGACTCCTGTCAACACATTCAAATGATTGAGATGGGGGCTGGGTCCGGCTGGGGTACAGGAGCACCAGGTTTTCCCATCTCCCAGGCAGATCAGGTCCCCGTAAGTAAGAAACATTATGTGAATGTAGCCTAAGGAAGACTGGTGCGTTTTACTCCAGAGATTTTATTTATATATTTATTTTTATTTCATTTCATGGAATAGCCCCTTTAAAGAACACATAGACAGTAAGGCTGACCAAATAATAAAGGGGTATTTCCATCTCAACTAACATAGTTAAACATGTAGGGCGGGTCAAATTGAATATTTTTGCAAGTACATTTTAGCAAAATTGCCTCCTCCTCTTCCTCTTTGAAGAGGGGCAGAAATTCCGCAGGCTCCAGCATAACAAGTCTGCTCAGATGCCCGGAAATGCATTGTCTTGATAGGCGGCAATGCATTTACGAGCAGATTCCACAGAAAGAATTGACATGTTATTTCCTTCTGCGGAGTCCATAATCAGAATTTCTATGGCAGATATGCATGGTGCAGCAGAATCACATTGAAAACAATGGAATTTCCAGGTAGTACTGACCACAGTGTTCTGTGCTGACCCCTTTGCCCATGTCAGGAACTGTCCAGAGCAGGATAGGTTTGCTCTGGGGATTTGCTCCTACTCTGGACAGTTCCTGACATGGACAGAGGTGTCAGCAGAGAGCACTGTGGTCAGACAGAAAGGAAATTCAAAAAGCAAAGAGCTTCCTGTGAAGCATACAGCAGCTGATAAGTACTGTAAAGATTAAGATGTTTTAATAGAAGTAATTTACAAATCTGTTTAACTTTCTGGCACCAGTTGATTTAAAAAAAAAAAAAACTGTTTTTTTTTTGCCTACAATAACATTCAGTACTCTTCTATTAAATTGGAAAGACAATTGGGGAGATTTATCAAAACCTGTGCAGAGGAAGAGTGGTGTAGTTGCCCATAGCAACCAATCAGATTGCTTCTTTCATTTTCCACAGGCCTCTTTAGAGGCCTGTGGAAAATGAAAGAAGCAATCTGATTGGTTGCTATGGGCAACTGCACCACTCTTCCTCTGCACAGGTTTTGTTAAATCTCCCCCAATAATTTCAGTATATATGTGGCCCAAAATCACTGTTATACCCACTCCATCCAGAACAAGGACCTTTCATGTGTGTTGTAGTGTATACTGAAGCTCATTCAACAGTCAATACTGTGGCCATTAAAGAAGAGCTGTGCTTAGTGCTATGCTCATGCTAAGTGATGTGCATTAAACTAAATGTTTGTTGTCGCTGCACGATGGAAGATACAGTATAAATACAGCGCACAGTTAAATGGATTATCAAATCGCATTAACGGCAAAACGGCAATGAAAGAAAAATCCTGCCTGTCATTTCCCTGTAATTACCTTGATGTCAAATGTGTGTTGCCTAAGACTCACTTATGGAGAGCTCAGGTCTTAAGGCCTACAGTATTGTGTAGAGCTGTGAGACATTTAAACCAATAATAAAAGAGGAAACAAAAAAAACTTGTCTATTTTATATTCTTTATTTCATAGCTCGATTACAGTGACTTAGCCATATGTTTACATCATGTACTCTGATCACTTTTTTAAATGCATCATAGAGCTCTATGCACAATTTTTATCATTACTTTAAATCATATGATTAAAGGGGTTGTCTTAGGACAGAGACTTATTCAAAATGAGACATCTGCCCTATCCCCCACCGATGTGCCCGTGTCCTTGCTGTTTTCTTTTGATGTCTTAATACACAGAACATGCCCACCAGTCACTGGTTGAAGTTGGTCACAGCCGTAGCCATTAATTGGCCAAGTGGGCCTTTCCTTTGTGTCAAGCAGAGACCCAGCACTGTTAGTTAAACAGCAGTGGGGGATCAGACAGGCTATTATCTTTAAGGTACCTTGACCCCTTAAGGACCAAGCCCATTTACCAGAGCATTTTTTGCTAATCTGACCACTGTCACTATAACTCCTTAACGTCCTACGTCGGCTACCGCCATATATCGGGTCGGTCCCGGCGGCCATCAATGGCCGGGACCTGCGGCTAATACCGGACATCACCGATCACGGTGATGCCCGGTATTAACCCTTCAGACGCGATGATCAAAGTTGACCGCCGTGTCTGAAGTGAGACCGAGAGCATCCCGGCAGCTTAGTCGGGCTGTTCGGGACCGCCGCGATGAAATTGCGGCGTCCCGAACAGCTTGCAGGACAGCAGGAGGACCCTTACCTGCCTCCTCGCTGAATGACTGCTCCGTGCCTGATATCCAGGCAGAAACAGTCAAGCGCCGATTACACTGATCATTGCCATGCTATTGCATGGCAGTGAACAGTGTAAGAGATCAGTGTATGCAAAGTATAACATTGCAAAAAAAAAGTGTTAATAAATGTGATTCAACCTCTTCCCTAATAAAAGCCAGAATCACCCCCCTTTTCCCATAAAAAAAAAACTATGTAAATAAAAATAAATATAAACATATGTGGTATCGCCACGTGCATAAATGTTCAAACTATAAAAATATATCATTAATTAAACCGCACGGTCAATGACGTACACGTAAAAAAAATGCAAAATTCCAAAATAGCGTATTTTTGGTCACTTTTTATACCATTAATAAATTAATAAAAAGCGATCAAAAAGTCCGATCAATGCAAAAATGGTACCAATAAAAACTTCAGATCACGCTGGAAAAAATCCCCATATGTGGAAAAATAAAAAAGTTATAGGTCAGAAGAGGACAATTTTTCCTGCATGTAGTTATGATTTTTTCCAGAAGTACAACAAAATCAAACCTATATAAGTAGGGTATCATTTTAACCGTATGGACCTACAGAATAATAAGGTGTCATTTTTACCGAAAAATGCACTGCGTAGAAATAGAAGCCCCAAAAAAGTTACAATGATTTTTTTTCCGCTTCGCCGTGGATTTTTGGGTAAAATCACTAATGTCATGCAAAGTAGAATTGGTGACGGCAAAAATAAGCCATAATATGGATTTTTATGTGGAAAATTGAAAGGGTTAAGATTTTTAAAAGGTAAGGAGGAAAAAATGAAAATGCAAAAACTGAAAAACGCTTGAGTCCTTAAGGGGTTAAGCATTAATAACTCTGGGATGCTTTAACTTATGAATTTGATTAAGAGACAGTTTTTTCATGACATAATCTACTTTATATTAGTGGTAAATTTCCGTCGATACTTGCATCATTTCTTGGTGAAACATTCCAAAATTTCATGAAAAATTTTAACATAGACATGCCAAATTAATTACATATTGATTCACATATACAATATGTCTACTTTTTGTTGGCATCATAAAGTTGACATGATTTTACTTTTTGAAGACATTAGAGGGCTTCAAAGTATAGCAGCGATTTTTCAAATTTTCACGAAAATTACAAAATCTGAATTTTTCAGGGATCAGTCCAGTTTTGAAGTGAATTTGAGGGTCTTTATGTAAAAAATCTCCCATAATAATTATGATAACTGCACCCCTCAACATATTCAAAATTACATTCAGAAAGTTTGATAACCCTTTAGGTGTTTCACAGGAATAGCAGCAAAGTGGAGGAGAAAATTCTAAATCTTCATTTTTTACACTAACACGTTCATGTAGCCCTATTTTTTTTTTTTTACAAGCAGTAATAGGAGAAAATGCCCCCCATATGTGGATGTAAAGTGCTCTGTGGATGCACTAGAGGGCTCAGAAGGATAGGAGCCACAATGGGCTTTTGGAGAGCGAATTTTGCTGAAATGGTTTTTGGGGGGCATGTCGCATTTAGGGAGCACCCATGGTGCCAGAACAGCAAAAAAAAAAAAAAAAAAAAAAAAACATGACACACTATTTGGGAAAATAAAACCCTCAAGGAACATAACAAGGGGTATAGTGAGCCTTAACACCCTACAGGTGAATGATGAACTTTCGTTAAAGTGGGACGTGAAAATGAAAGATTTAATTTTTTGCACTAAAATGTTGGTGTTTGCCCACATTTTTCATTTACACAAGGGGTAGTTGGAGAAAATGTCCCACAAAATTTCTAACCCCATTTCTCTTGAGTAAATAAATACCTCATGTGGACTCTGTGGATGCTCTTGAGGGCTCAGAAGGGAAGGAGTGACAATGGGCTTTTGGAGAGCAAATTTTGCTGAAATGATTTTTGGGGGGCATATCGCATTTAGGAAGCCCCCATGGTGCAGAACAGCAAAATAATAACCCACATGGCAAATATTTGGGAAACTACACCCCTCAAGGAATATAACAAGGAATACTGTGAGCTTTTACACCCTCCAGGTGTTTGACGAATTTTCGTTAAAGTTGGACTTGAAAATGAAAAATTAGATTGTTTTTCACTAAAATGCTGGTGTTACCCTAACTTTTTCATTTTAACAAGGGGTAATAGGAGAAAAAGCCCCCCCAAATTTGTAACCCCATTTCTTCTGAGTATAGAAATACCCCATATGTGGATGTAAAGTGCTCTGTGGGCGTACTACAGGGCTCAGAAGAGAAGACAAACTGACCTACTACAGAGACATTGTCACGATGCCGGCTGGCAGGTAGTGGATCCTCTGTGCCAGAGAGGGATTGGCGTGGACCGTGCTAGTGGACCGGTTCTAAGCCACTACTGGTTTTCACCAGAGCCCGCCGCAAAGCGGGATGGTCTTGCTGCGGCGGTAGTGACCAGGTCGTATCCACTAGCAACGGCTCACCTCTCTGGCTGCTGAAGATAGGCGCGGTACAAGGGAGTAGGCAGAAGCAAGGTCGGACGTAGCAGAAGGTCGGGGCAGGCAGCAAGGATCGTAGTCAGGGGCAACGGCAGAAGGTCTGGAACACAGGCTAGGAACACACAAGGAACGCTTTCACTGGCACAATGGCAACAAGATCCGGCGAGGGAGTGCAGGGGAAGTGAGGTGATATAGGGAAGTGCACAGGTGAACACACTAATTGGAACCACTGCGCCAATCAGCGGCGCAGTGGCCCTTTAAATCGCAGAGACCCGGCGCGCGCGCGCCCTAGGGAGCGGGGCCGGGCGCGCCGGGACAGGACAGACGGGGAGCGAGTCAGGTACGGGAGCCGGGGTGCGCATCGCGAGCGGGCGCTACCCGCATCGCGAATCGCATCCCGGCTGGCAGCGGAATCGCAGCGCCCCGGGTCAGAGGATGTGACCGGGGCGCTGCAGCGGGGAGAGTGAAGCGAGCGCTCCGGGGAGGAGCGGGGACCCGGAGCGCTCGGCGTAACAGTACCCCCCCCCTTGGGTCTCCCCCTCTTCTTAGAGCCTGAGAACCTGAGGAGCAGACTTTTGTCTAGGATGTTGTCCTCAGGTTCCCAGGATCTCTCTTCAGGACCACAACCCTCCCAGTCCACTAAAAAAAAAGTTTTCCCTCTGACCTTTTTGGAAGCCAAGATTTCCTTGACAGAGAAGATGTCCGAGGAGCCGGAAACAGGAGTGGGAGGAACAGATTTGGGAGAAAAACGGTTGAGGATGAGTGGTTTGAGAAGAGAGACGTGAAAGGCATTAGGGATACGAAGAGAAGGAGGAAGAAGAAGTTTATAAGAGACAGGATTGATTTGACACAAAATTTTGAAAGGACCAAGATAGCGTGGTCCCAACTTGTAGCTAGGGACACGGAAGCGGACATATTTAGCGGAGAGCCATACCTTGTCTCCAGGGGAAAAAACGGGAGGAGCTCTTCTTTTCTTATCCGCGAACCTCTTCATGCGTGAAGAAGCCTGTAAGAGAGAATTTTGGGTCTCTCTCCATATAATGGAAAGGTCACGAGAAATTTCATCCACAGCGGGCAGACCAGAGGGCAAGGGGGTAGGGAGGGGGGGAAGAGGGTGACGGCCGTACACCACGAAAAATGGGGATTTGGAGGAAGATTCAGAGACCCTGAAGTTATACGAGAATTCGGCCCATGGAAGGAGATCTGCCCAGTCATCCTGGCGGGAGGAAACAAAATGTCGCAAATAATCACCCAAGATCTGGTTAATTCTTTCTACTTGTCCATTGGACTGGGGATGATATGCAGAAGAAAAATTTAATTTAATCTTGAGTTGTTTACAGAGAGCCCTCCAGAATTTAGACACGAATTGGACACCTCTATCCGATACAATCTGCGTAGGCAACCCGTGAAGACGAAAAATGTGTACAAAAAATTGTTTAGCCAACTGAGGCGCAGAAGGAAGACCAGGAAGAGGGATGAAATGTGCCATTTTGGAGAATCGATCAACGACCACCCAAATAACAGTGTTGCCACGGGAAGGGGGTAAATCAGTAATAAAATCCATACCAATCAGAGACCAAGGCTGTTCGGGGACAGGCAGAGGATGAAGAAAACCAGCGGGCTTCTGGCGAGGAGTCTTATCCCGGGCACAGATAGTGCAGGCTCGCACAAAGTCCACAACATCCGTCTCCAGAGTCGGCCACCAATAGAAGTGGGAGATGAGTTGCACAGATTTCTTGATGCCCGCATGACCTGCGAGATGGGAGGAGTGACCCCATTTGAGGATTCCGAGGCGTTGGCGTGGAGAAACAAAGGTCTTTCCTGGAGGAGTCTGCCTGATGGAGGCAGGAGAAGTGGAGATCAGGCAGTCAGGTGGAATGATGTGTTGCGGAGAGAGTTCAACTTCTGAGGCATCCGAGGAACGAGAGAGAGCATCGGCCCTAATGTTCTTATCGGCAGGACGAAAGTGAATCTCAAAATTAAATCGGGCAAAGAACAGAGACCACCGGGCCTGGCGAGGATTCAGCCGTTGGGCAGACTGGAGGTAGGAGAGGTTCTTGTGGTCGGTGTAGATAATAACAGGAAAACTTGATCCCTCCAGCAGATGCCTCCATTCCTCAAGTGCTAATTTAATGGCTAGAAGCTCTCGATCCCCGATGGAGTAGTTCCTCTCCGCTGGAGAGAAGGTCCTAGAGAAAAAACCACAAGTGACAGCATGCCCGGAAGAATTTTTTTGTAGAAGAACAGCTCCAGCTCCCACTGAGGAGGCATCAACCTCCAATAGGAAGGGTTTGGAAGGGTCAGGTCTGGAGAGCACGGGAGCCGAAGAAAAGGCAGACTTGAGTCGTTTAAAGGCGTCTTCTGCTTGAGGAGGCCAGGACTTGGGATCAGCATTTTTTTTGGTTAAAGCCACGATAGGAGCCACAATGGTAGAAAAATGTGGAATAAATTGCCTGTAATAATTGGCGAACCCCAAAAAGCGTTGGATAGCACGGAGTCCGGAGGGGCGTGGCCAATCTAAGACGGCAGAGAGTTTGTCTGGATCCATCTGTAGTCCCTGGCCAGAGACCAAATATCCTAGAAAAGGAAGAGATTGGCATTCAAACAGACATTTCTCAATTTTGGCATAGAGTTGATTGTCACGAAGTCTCTGAAGAACCATACGGACATGCTGGCGGTGTTCTTCTAGATTGGCAGAAAAAATTAGGATATCGTCCAGATATACAACAACACAGGAGTATAACAGATCACGAAAAATTTCATTGACAAAGTCTTGGAAGACGGCAGGGGCGTTGCACAGGCCAAAGGGCATGACCAGATACTCAAAGTGTCCATCTCTGGTGTTAAATGCCGTTTTCCACTCATCCCCCTCTCTGATGCGGATGAGGTTATAGGCGCCTCTTAAGTCCAATTTAGTAAAGATGTGGGCACCTTGGAGGCGATCAAAGAGTTCAGAGATGAGGGGTAAGGGGTAGCGGTTCTTAACCGTGATTTTATTAAGACCGCGGTAGTCAATGCAAGGACGTAGGGAGCCATCTTTTTTGGACACAAAGAAAAATCCGGCTCCGGCAGGAGAGGAGGATTTACGGATAAAGCCCTTTTTTAGATTCTCCTGGACGTATTCAGACATGGCAAGAGTCTCTGGGGCAGAGAGAGGATAAATTCTGCCCCGGGGTGGAGTAGTGCCCGGGAGGAGGTCGATAGGACAATCATAAGGCCTGTGAGGAGGTAGAGTCTCAGCTTGTTTTTTGCAGAAAACATCCGCGAAGTCCATATAGGCCTTAGGGAGACCGGTTACTGGAGGAACCACAGAGTCACGGCAAGGGTTACTGGGAACCGGTTTTAGACAGTTCTTGGAACAAGAGGACCCCCAACTCTTGATCTCCCCAGTGGACCAATCCAGGGTTGGGGAATGAAGTTGAAGCCAGGGAAGTCCAAGGAGAATTTCCGAGGTGCAATTGGGGAGGACCAAAAGTTCAATCCTCTCGTGATGAGATCCGATGCTCATAAGAAGGGGCTCCGTGCGGAAACGTATGGTACAGTCCAATCTTTCATTATTTACACAATTGATGTAGAGGGGTCTGGCGAGACTGGTCACTGGGATGTTGAACCTGTTGACGAGAGAGGCCAAAATAAAATTTCCTGCAGATCCAGAGTCCAAGAAGGCCACAGCAGGGAAGGAGAAGGCAGAGGCAGACATCCGCACAGGCACTGTAAGACGTGGAGAAGCAGAGTAGACATCAAGGACTGTCTCACCTTTGTGCGGAGTCAGCGTACGTCTTTCCAGGCGGGGAGGACGGATAGGACAATCCCTCAGGAAGTGTTCGGTACTAGCACAGTACAGGCAGAGGTTCTCCATACGGCGTCGTGTCCTCTCTTGAGGTGTCAGGCGAGACCGGTCGACCTGCATAGCCTCCACGGCGGAAGGCACAGGAACAGATTGCAGGGGACCAGAGGAGAGAGGAGCCGAGGAGAAGAAACGCCTCGTGCGAACAGAGTCCATATCTTGGCGGAGTTCCTGACGCCTTTCGGAAAAACGCATGTCAATGCGAGTGGCTAGGTGAATAAGTTCATGTAGATTAGCAGGAATTTCTCGTGCGGCCAGAACATCTTTAATGTTGCTGGATAGGCCTTTTTTGAAGGTCGCGCAGAGGGCCTCATTATTCCAGGACAATTCTGAAGCAAGAGTACGGAATTGTACAGCATACTCGCCAACGGAAGAATTACCCTGGACCAGGTTCAACAGGGCAGTCTCAGCAGAAGAGGCTCGGGCAGGTTCCTCAAAGACACTTCGGATTTCCGAGAAGAAGGAGTGTACAGAGGCAGTGACGGGGTCATTGCGGTCCCAGAGCGGTGTGGCCCATGACAGGGCTTTTCCGGACAGAAGGCTGACTACGAAAGCCACCTTAGACCTTTCAGTGGGAAACAGGTCCGACATCATCTCCAGATGCAGGGAACATTGGGAAAGAAAGCCACGGCAAAACTTAGAGTCCCCATCAAATTTATCCGGCAAGGATAGGCGTAGCCCAGGAGCGGCCACTCGCTGCGGAGGAGGTGCAGGAGCTGGCGGAGGAGATGACTGCTGAAGCTGTGGTAGTAACTGTTGTAGCATAACGGTCAGTTGAGACAGCTGTTGGCCTTGTTGCGCTATCTGTTGTGACTGCTGGGCGACCACCGTGGTGAGGTCAGCGACAACTGGCAGAGGAACTTCAGCGGGATCCATGGCCGGATCTACTGTCACGATGCCGGCTGGCAGGTAGTGGATCCTCTGTGCCAGAGAGGGATTGGCGTGGACCGTGCTAGTGGACCGGTTCTAAGCCACTACTGGTTTTCACCAGAGCCCGCCGCAAAGCGGGATGGTCTTGCTGCGGCGGTAGTGACCAGGTCGTATCCACTAGCAACGGCTCACCTCTCTGGCTGCTGAAGATAGGCGCGGTACAAGGGAGTAGGCAGAAGCAAGGTCGGACGTAGCAGAAGGTCGGGGCAGGCAGCAAGGATCGTAGTCAGGGGCAACGGCAGAAGGTCTGGAACACAGGCTAGGAACACACAAGGAACGCTTTCACTGGCACAATGGCAACAAGATCCGGCGAGGGAGTGCAGGGGAAGTGAGGTGATATAGGGAAGTGCACAGGTGAACACACTAATTGGAACCACTGCGCCAATCAGCGGCGCAGTGGCCCTTTAAATCGCAGAGACCCGGCGCGCGCGCGCCCTAGGGAGCGGGGCCGCGCGCGCCGGGACAGGACAGACGGGGAGCGAGTCAGGTACGGGAGCCGGGGTGCGCATCGCGAGCGGGCGCTACCCGCATCGCGAATCGCATCCCGGCTGGCAGCGGAATCGCAGCGCCCCGGGTCAGAGGATGTGACCGGGGCGCTGCAGCGGGGAGAGTGAAGCGAGCGCTCCGGGGAGGAGCGGGGACCCGGAGCGCTCGGCGTAACAGACATCCTACGTAGTCAGTTGGCTGATACCTATCTGCACTATTGTCCATCCTCTCGCAGGTCTGACTATGCATTAGCTAAAACTTAACTTTTCTTAGGATAAAATATATGTTCCCCAAATTTTTTTGAAATCAAACAAAAGGAAAGGTGTGCCAAAAACCCCATGTGCCACCTACACCACCAAGTATTGATGTGATGCAAAGATCTCTAAAAGGTTGGAGGGAACAACATATGGTCCATTGTAACCGGTGGGGTAAAAACTTCCCCTGTAAGGCCCTACTCTCGCATTATTAATTTCCCTCTTGGTAAGTGTTACTCGCTCTAAAAATGGCGACCTCACACCGGGACCTCTCCCTATTTCCACCTACAAACACTGCCATTTTCAGGGTATTTAGGTGGAAATAGAGATAGTTTCCTGTGTGGGGTGCCCTTTTTAGTGCGAGTATCACTTGCCAAGAAGGGAATTAATAGGAGAGTAGGGCCTTACAGGGGAAGGTTTTTCCCCCACCTGCTACAGTGGACAATACGTTATTCCTTTCCACCTTTTAGAGGTCTTTGCATCACATCAATACTTGGTGATGTAGGTGGCACATGGTGTTTTTTGCAAACCTTTCCTTTTGTTTGTTTAAAAAAAAATATTTGGGTCCCTATATTTTATCCTAAGCATATTTTTAAAAGTTAAGTTTTACGTAATGCATATACTCAGACCTTACTTCTGCACACTAACACTTTTACAAAAGAGCCTGTTTTTTTTCTGCCTTCCTGCCTCAGCTACTATTCTAATCCTGCCACCCGCCTGATGTCACACATCTGATGCCAAGTTCTCCTTTTTTCACCCACCTTCATCACTGGGTACTGGTATTGCCACAAACCCCACCCCTCTGTCACCGGGTCACTTTCAGGACTCCTGATGCTGCTGCTGCCACCTCCATGCTGTCTCATTCTGCCAACATATGTTCTCCTTGTGCTGATGCCACCTCCAGGCTGTCTCATTCTGCCACCATATGTTCTCCTCCTGCTGATGCCAACTCCAGGCTATCTCATTCTGCCACCATATTTTCTCCTCATTCTGATGCCAGCTCCAAGCTGTCTCACCTCCAGGCTGTGTCATTCAGCCACTATATGTTCTCCTCATGCTTCTGCCACCTTCAGGCTGTGTCATTAAGCCACTATATGGTCCCACCAACTCCACGCTGTGTCATTCAGGCACTATATGGTCTCCTCATGCTGCTGCCACCTCACGCCGTGTCATTCAGCCACTATATGGTCTCCTCATGCTGCCATTAACTCCAGGCTGTGTCATTCAGACACTATATGCTCCCACCAACTCCACGCTGTGTCATTCAGGCACTATATGGTCTCCTCATGCTGCTGCCACCTCACGCCGTGTCATTCAGCTACTATATGGTCTCCTCATGCTGCCATTAACTCCAGGCTGTGTCATTCAGCCACTATATGGTCTCCTCATGCTGCCGCCACCTCCATGCTGTGTCATTCAGGCACCATATGGTCTCCTCATGCTTCCACCACCTCCACTCTGTGTCATTCAGCCACTATATGGTCTCCTCATGCTGCCGCCACCTCCACGCTGTGTCATTCAGCCACTATATGGTCTCCTCATACTGATGCCTCCTCCAGGCTCTATCATTGTGCCGCTCTGCGATAGTGATTCTAATAGCGATACCTGTAATCTGCATGTCATACTGAATAACAGTATTATTTCACTAACCCAGCACACACCCTATGCAAGCTACAGCAAGCCAAAGTGTTCTACACCCCTATTGAGGCTCTCTGTAGGCAGGAAATAGCCTTTTTTAATAGCGATTTGCCGCAAATAAATTCAGACTGAAACAAATTTTGGGGGAAAATTCGTTGAAACGGCCAAATCAAATTTTTCTAAAGTTTGCTCATCTCTAGCCACGGCTCAAACTTGCAGCAGGAAACTCTCTGTAAACCCCCACCCATGTGAATGTACCCTGTATGTTCACATGGTGGGGAGGGAGCACAGACCTCCAGCTGTTGCAAAACTAAAACTCCCAGCATGCACTGACAGACCGTGCATGATCAGAGTTGTAATTTTGCAACAGTTGGAGGCACACTGGTTAGAAAACACTTAGGTTCTCTTACCTAACTCTGTGTTTTCCATCCAGCGTGCCTCCAGCTGTTGCAAAACTACAACTCCTAGCATGTACTGATAGCGGAAGGGCAATCTGAGAGTTGCGGTTGTGCAACCACTGGAGGCACGCAACTACAACTCCCAGCATGCTGAGACAGTCGTTTGCTGTTTGTGCATTCTGGTATTGTAGTTATGCAAGATCTGGAGGGCCACAGTTTAGAGACCACGCACAGTGATCTCAAAACTGTAGCCCTCCAGATCTTGCAAAACTACAAATCCCAGCATGCCCAGACAGCAAACGGCTGCTTGGGCATGCTGGGAGTTGTAGTTTAGAAAGATCTGGAGGGCCACAGTTTAGAGACCACTCTATCTGCACTCCGTTGACATCGCCCTCCTGGATCGCCACCGCCTCCGCTGCCTGGACTCGGTAACCACCACCACCTGCTGCTACTGCGTTCCCCCTCTGCACGGACACCGATTGGTTGGCAGAGCGGGGGAACTGAACTTTAACCCCCGATCCTGCAATTGGTAGGTTGCTTCTGATGATCAATCGCAGGGATAGGAGGAGTGGCACCCCTACTACCTCATTTCAGTCCCTTTCCGGGTCACTGGAGACCTGTATGACCCAGAATCGCTGCAAATTGCCAGTCTGCATTGACCCAGCCGTGGGCACAGGATGCCTGCTGAACTATTTCAGCAGGCATCCCATTGCCTTCACCGCCCGGTTACCGGCTGTGAACGGAAACAACGAGGGCGTACAGGTACGTCCTTAAGGCCCAGGACATGAGGACGTACCTGTACGCCCTTGGTCCTTGTGGGGTTAAATGTTTCTTTCATCAAACAACTACCTGTGGTTATTGAAAAAAAATATTGACGTGTCCTAGTTTTTATTGTTTGGGGTGTAAGTGTTTAGACTGTGACTGATCAGTGATTGGCTTAAAGGGACTTCACTTGCGCTCGTTCAGGAAGGTGGGGGCTTGAGCGCACCAAGGATAAGTGAGTAGACGGAGCCTTGTACATGAGGCTCTAGATGGCCCAGATAGACCAACAGTAGAGAGGATTGTTTGATCCGCTGACAAGCACAAATCGCTCCCAGTTTCCTTGTCCACCATTTAGAGACAGGTGAAACCTTATTGCACAACTCCTGTGTCTGCCAAAACCATTTCCAGACACTTAGCAGAAGGGAATTTGGTGTCATGGTGCCCTTTACATGTCATGCCATTGAGAGCCAGTCACTGTCATGCTCGTTTGCAGTGGTGTCGTGAGCGATAAACTTGGAATGCTACAGATTGGAACCATATGGTCTTTAGCATTGAATCCAGGTTCTGTTTGGGATCCAACAATAGTCAGCTTTGAGTATAGAGTCCTTGTGATGAGCCATTTAATCCTGTCTTTTCTGTGTGACGACACACTGCATAACTGCTGGTGTGATGATCTGAGGAGCCATTATATATGACACTCGGTTATCCCTAATTGTGATTCATTGAACACTAAAAGCTCAGTGATATGTGCAGGACAGCTTTGACCACACATGGTGCCTCACATGGCAACGCAATATTCCCTTGGGCTCTCCTTTTTCAGATTTATTGCCAATTAAGCATTTGTGGGACTAGCCGGGATTTCAGCTTCAGCAAACACGAGTGTGCAGGATCTACAAAGGTGTTGCAGGATGCCATATGGATGGTGTATGCTACCATCTCTCATTTGCATTCAGTCTAGAGGTACTTAAAGGGGTACTTAGGCGGAAAACATTTTTTTTTAATCAACTGGTGCCAGAAAGTTAAACATATTTGTAAATTACTTCTATTTAAAAATCTTCATCCTTCCAGTACTTCAGCGTTCCTGTCCTTTTACCTGCCTGACATCGCCAACGTGTTTATATAATAAAGAATCATTGAAGCTACTATCCTGGGTGAGTGCCGTCCTCCTTTCTCACTACATTGTCATTTACAAATATGTTTAACTTTCTGGCACCAGTTAATAGAAAAAAAAGTTTTCCAACAGAGTACCCCTTTAAGCCTCCATTCAATTGTACAGTTTTCCCCAATAAATGTATTTTTTCACACTAATATTGTAACCACATTCATTATAGCATTATTACATTCACACATATAAAAAGTTTCATTTGATTCCAACAACTCCTTTTTGATGCATTATTTTTTTGTTTTTTGCATTATCAATTTTGCCTGTTGAAAGTTTCTTTTTACCCTTTTTTTTTCACTTTGGTTTTCGTGGACATGCACCAAATTTATCATTTGGTGCATGTTGTTAGTAATTTTGGCTCAAATGTTGAAATCAGCTGTTCACAGGACAGCATATTTTACCCTGTAGAGCAGCCATTTCGGAGTCCCTCTTCCAGTATATCAGCAAGCGACAGGAGTTATTTTCTTTTGTGGGGTTTATAGCCACCATGTGAGATGGATTTTATTTTCAAGTGTTTTTTTTTTTTGGTTACTTTAGTGCTTACCTTTCCTGAACCTGTGTTGCCATGTCCAATGTTGGCTCAACGGAGGGTGAAGGTCCCTCAGAGACAACTATGTTGCAAGATAGTATTGAGCAGCCCTGGAGGCGTTGCTGCTTTCACAAAAAAAAAATTTCATGTATTTTGACGCCTTTACATTTCTGACATTGCTAAGTGTGTTTTCCATGTGCAAAATTTCTTGGCGGTGAATTGCGCAAAAAAAAAACCTAAAGGCGCAAAATTGCGCCAAAGATTGATTGGCGCAAATTATAAATTACTGACTAAAGTTAAAATCACACACAGGACCGTGTGATTTTGAGAAAGTTGTAAAAATTACAGTGGAGAGAATGCGCCAAAGTTTTGCGCAAAAAGACACTGCGCCAAAGCATTGTGTCAAAGTTACATGAAAAAAAACACATAAATCCTTGTTACGCCTAGCGCTCCGGGTCCCCGCTCCTCCCCGGAGCGCTTACGGCGTCTCTCTCTCCGCAGCGCCCCGGACGGTCCCGCTGACCGGGAACGCTGCACTGTCATGGCCGTCGGGGATGCGATTCGCACAGCGGGACGCGCCCGCTCGCGAATCGCATCCCAGGTCACTTACCCGTTCCCATCCCCTGCTGTCATGTGCTGGCGCGCGCGGCTCCGCTCTCTAGGGCGCGCGCGCGCCAGCTCCCTGAGACTTAAAGGGCCAGTGCACCAATGATTGGTGCCTGGCCCAATTAGCTTAATTGGCTTCCACCTGCTCCCAGACTATATCTGATCTCTGCCCCTGCACTCCCCTGCCGGATCTTGTTGCCTTAGAGCCTAGTGAAAGCGTTACTGTGTTTGTCCATACTGTGTACTTGACCTCCTGCTATTACCTTATTGACTACGATCCTTGCTGCCTGCCCCGACCTTCTGCTACGTCCGACCTTGCTTCTGTCTACTCCCTTGTACCGCGCCTATCTTCAGCAGTCAGAGAGGTTGAGCCGTTGCTAGTGGATACGACCTGGTCACTACCGCCGCAGCAAGACCATCCCGCTTTGCGGCGGGCTCTGGTGAAAACCAGTAGTGACTTAGAACCGGTCCACTAGCACGGTCCACGCCAATCCCTCTCTGGCACAGAGGATCCACCTCCTGCCAGCCGGCATCGTGACAGTAGATCCGGCCATGGATCCCGCTGAGGTTCCCCTGCCTTATATCTCTGATCTCACCACGGTGGTCGCCCAGCAATCCCGACAGATCGCCCATCTAACCCACCAGCTGTCGGAAGTGTCCACCATTGTGCAGCAACTTCAGTCGCAACTTCTGCCTCTGCTACAGCAGCAACCATCTCCTCCGCCAGCTCCTGCACCCCTTCCGCAGCGAGTGGCCACTCCTAGCCTCCGCTTGTCCTTGCCGGACAAATTTAATGGGGACTCTAAGTTTTGCTGTGGCTTTCTTTCGCAATGTTCCCTGCACTTGGAGATGATGTCGGACCAGTTTCCTACTGAAAGGTCTAAGGTGGCTTTCGTAGTCAGCCTTCTGTCTGGAAAAGCCCTGTCATGGGCCACACCGCTCTGGGAACGCAATGACCCTGTCACTGCCTCTGTACACTCCTTCTTCTCGGAAATTCGAAGTGTCTTTGAGGAACCTGCCCGAGCCTCTTCTGCTGAGACTGCCCTGCTGAACCTGGTCCAGGGTAATTCTTCCGTTGGCGAGTACGCCATACAATTCCGTACTCTTGCTTCTGAACTTTCCTGGAATAATGAGGCCCTCTGCGCGACCTTTAAAAAAGGCCTATCCAGCAACATTAAAGATGTTCTGGCCGCACGAGAAACTCCTGCTAACCTGCATGAACTCATTCATCTAGCCACTCGCATTGACATGCGTTTTTCTGAGAGGCATCAAGAGCTCCGCCAGGAAAAAGACTTAGATCTCTGGACACCTCTCCCACAGTCTCCATTGCAACCTGCGCCTAGGCCTCCCGCCGAGGAGGCCATGCAAGTGGATCGGTCTCGCCTGACCCTGGAAGAGAGGAATCGCCGTAAGGAAGAGAATCTTTGTCTGTACTGTGCCAGTACCGAACATTTTTTGGTGGATTGCCCTATCCGTCCTCCACGTCTGGGAAACGCACGCTCGCACCCAGCTCTCGTGGGTGTGGCGTCTCTTGATGCTAAGTCGGCTTCTCCACGTCTCACGGTGCCTGTACGGATTTCTCCTTCAGCCAACTCTTCCCTCTCAGCCGTGGCCTGCCTGGACTCTGGTGCTTCTGGGAATTTTATTCGGGAGTCCTTGGTGAATAAATTCCGCATCCCGGTGACCCGTCTCGTCAAGCCACTCCACATTTCCGCGGTCAACGGAGTCAGGTTGGATTGCACCGTGCGTTACCGCACGGAGCCCCTCCTAATGTGCATCGGACCTCATCACGAAAAAATTGAGTTTTTGGTCCTCTCCAATTGCACTTCCGAAATTCTCCTTGGACTACCCTGGCTTCAACACCATTCCCCAACCCTGGATTGGTCCACAGGGGAGATCAAGAGCTGGGGTACCTCTTACTTCAAGGACTGCCTTAAACCGGTTCCCAGTACTCCCTGCCGTGACCCTGTGGTTCCCCCTGTATCCGGTCTCCCTAAAGTCTTTATGGACTCTGCCTGCCATAAGAAGTGCCTCTCCCCCCTCCCAGTCCAGTCAGGCAAGCCTCGGTGCCTCCTCATGGCCCCCGTCCTGGTGTCACACTGCCCCGTGCCAGGCCTCGCCCTCTGCCCTCCCTCCCCATTCCCACTCCTGCTGTACTGCCTGCCGTTGAGGAATCCCTCCATTCTTTCCCGGTGTCCTCATCCCAGGGGAGGCAGTTACCGGACAAAGAGAAGGGGAGACCTAAGGGGGGGGTACTGTTACGCCTAGCGCTCCGGGTCCCCGCTCCTCCCCGGAGCGCTTACGGCGTCTCTCTCTCCGCAGCGCCCCGGACGGTCCCGCTGACCGGGAGCGCTGCACTGTCATGGCCGTCGGGGATGCGATTCGCACAGCGGGACGCGCCCGCTCGCGAATCGCATCCCAGGTCACTTACCCGTTCCCATCCCCTGCTGTCATGTGCTGGCGCGCGCGGCTCCGCTCTCTAGGGCGCGCGCGCGCCAGCTCCCTGAGACTTAAAGGGCCAGTGCACCAATGATTGGTGCCTGGCCCAATTAGCTTAATTGGCTTCCACCTGCTCCCAGACTATATCTGATCTCTGCCCCTGCACTCCCCTGCCGGATCTTGTTGCCTTAGAGCCTAGTGAAAGCGTTACTGTGTTTGTCCATACTGTGTACTTGACCTCCTGCTATTACCTTATTGACTACGATCCTTGCTGCCTGCCCCGACCTTCTGCTACGTCCGACCTTGCTTCTGTCTACTCTCTTGTACCGCGCCTATCTTCAGCAGTCAGAGAGGTTGAGCCGTTGCTAGTGGATACGACCTGGTCACTACCGCCGCAGCAAGACCATCCCGCTTTGCGGCGGGCTCTGGTGAAAACCAGTAGTGACTTAGAACCGGTCCACTAGCACGGTCCACGCCAATCCCTCTCTGGCACAGAGGATCCACCTCCTGCCAGCCGGCATCGTGACAATCCTTTGATAAACACCCCCCAATGAGTGCATATTCTGAATTCGTTTTTGGGCAGTTGGATCCTTTTACTTTTTCTTTAATAAATAATCTGGTAATCTTTGCATGAAGCAAAGTAGTATTCCTCAAATCCTTTAAAGGTCTGATTGACAAGAAACAGGTTCGAATTTTGCAATTGTATATGCAATTAAAAGCAGAGTTTTATTTGTATTGTCTTTTCTTACCAAATTTCTGACTTTAACCTCTTCAGGACGCAGGGCGTATGCATACACCCTGCATCCGGAGTCCTTAAAGGGGTACTCCGGTGGTCAACGTGTTTTTCCGATTGTGACGTACCCTATTTCTTTTGTTTCATTTCTATTCTTGTTGTTTAGCCTACTCTATTTCCGTTCTTTGTTGTCTTTTTATCCCCCACTTTGCTTCTATTTCCTGTTTCTTGCTGTGCTGAAAACTACAAATCCCAGCATGCCACATGCTTTGCTGGTTTGGGGCGGCTCTTTTTTTTTGTTTGTTTGTTCCGCCCTTTACCCATCCTACTATTTTCCCAGGTCGGCCCCCTTATGCACAGCACACTAATATAATCAGCCCTGGTTGCGATACACTAGCATACACACACAAAAGGGACTACAACTCCCAGCATGTGTCATTCAATAGTCTTCAGTCTGTGGTATAACACCAGCATGCTGCCTCTGTAGTCTCCTGGAGGTTGTAGTTCACCACACCTCTGTAGAGCATACACCAGTGTTTCCCAACAGGGTGCCTCCAGGTGTTGCAAAACTACAACTCCCAGCATGCCCTGACAGCCTTTGGGCTGGGAAACACTGGTGTAACATGATGTGTATGCTAAAAAAAAAGGCTAGAACAGTGTTTCCCAACCAGTGTGCCTCCAGCTGTTGCAAATCTACAACTCCCAGCATGCCCAAAGTCTGTCAGGGCATGCTGGGAGTTGTAGTTTTGTAACAGCTGGAGGCACACTGGTTTGTAAACACTAACATACACACACACAACAGGGACTACAACTCCCAGCATGTGTCATTCAGAAGTCGCCCCCCTCCCCCTTCACATATAGAGATCATTCCCAGTATGAGATTTATTCCCCAGCAGTCCATACATCCCCAGCCTGTGCACCTTCTCATCCTCCCCTTCAGATAACACTTATCTTCTCTGTGAGGTCCTTCTCCTGTGCAGACCTGCGTCCTTAGAATACAGAGCAGGAGGAGGGGAGGTGAGGAGCTGTGTACTCAGCTGGATGAGATGAGGGGGCGTGGCTTATTCCTCTCAAGCAGACAGAGAAAAAAAATGCTAGGACATCTTGTCCACAACAGACTCAAAACTGTGGACAACAGTAAAAGAAAACCCTCTGAACTACAGAACTTCCTGCCCCACAAACAGGTAAGAAAAACACATTCATGCTGCCAAAACATATAACACATGTATATTGCAAAAAAACAAAACTTACAAAGAAGATGCCATATAGTAAAAAAAATTTTACCACCGGAGTACCCCTTTAAGGACGTAGGGCGTATGAATACGCCCGTGGGAATTCCGGTCCCTGCTGCTGGGATGCCTGCTGATATCGTTCAGCAGGCATTCCGGCATATCGCCCAGGGGGGTCCTGAGACCCCCCATGTCGGCGATCGCGGCAAATCACAGATCAATTCAGATCTGCGATTTGTCGCTATTCCGAGCTGATCGGGTCTCTGGTGACCCGATCGCCTGGAAAATAGGGATGATCAGAGCTGTCAGTGACAGCCCCAATCATCCTAAGGGATAGGAGCGAGGTTGCAGTGGTGCCACCTCCTCCTATCCCCTGCCATTAGTCAGCAATGACTACTGACCCATGGCAGTTTTAGACAGGGGGTTACCATGGAAACCCCCCGCTCTGCCCACCCCTGGATGTTGGGAAGAAGGGGGGGGGGAGAAGATGGCGGCCGGTACCTGGGGAGAAGATGTGGTGGGGACCGCCGATCATCAGTGGCATCAGCGGAGATCAGCGGTGGAGGTAGGGAGGCGACGGCACGGAGCATCAAGGAAGGTGGCAGTAAAAAGGTATTTACTGCTGCCTTCCTAGTGGTTGCCCAAGTGCAACACCCAGCATGCTGGGAGTTGTAGTTTTGCAACATCTAGAGGGTCACAGTTTGGAGACCACTATATACAGTGGTGCCCAAACGGTGGCCCTCCAGATGTTGCAAAACTACAACTCTCAGCATGCCTAGACAGCCCAGGCATGCTGGGAGTTGTAGTTCTGTAACATCTGTCCCTTCAGATATAGAAATTTTCATGAAAATTTTGAAAATTGCTGCTATACTTTGAAGCCCTCTAATGTCTTCAAAAAGTAAAAATAGGTCAATTTTATGATGCCAACATAAAGTAGACATATTGGCAGATATTTATCAAAGTTGTCTATGTCCCGCATCAATATAGACCAAACTACAGCGGGTTAGGCCGGTCTATTGTCCGCCTAATTTATCAAAAGGCGCACGGCTCTTGATAAATTCTGTGCAGGGACTTCAGGATTTATGCTTTAGACTGTATTTAAACCTGCTCCAACATGGTCTGACATTTCGGTGTACTTTGAGCCGATGCGACTTGACGCTGAAAAGTCGCTATTGATAAATTCAGCACCAATGCATTTCCGTCAAAAATAGACTAGAATGCATCATGTTCTACAAATCCTCTAGGGCAAAAGTCGCAAAAAAGTCACACATATTTAGACTGCGACTTTCTGTGCGACAAATTAAGACAGGAAAAACCAGTCTAAATCCTTTGATAAATTTCCCCCATTGTATTTGTGAATCAATATAAAATGTATTTGGAATATCCATTTTCCTTACAAGCAGAGAGCTTCAAAGTTAAAAAAAAAAGCAAAATTTTCAAGAAATTTGGGCATTTTTCACCAAGAAAGGATGAAGTAATGACGAAAATTTACCACTAAAATAAAGTAGAATATGTCACGAAAAAACTCAGAATCATAATAACCGGTAAAAGCATCTCAGAGTTAGTATTGCATAAAGTGACAGCGGTCAGAATTGCAAAAAATGGCTCTGTCGTTAAGGTGAAAATGAGCTGCGTCCTTAAGGGGTTAATGGGTAGGAAAATATGCAGCAGAAAATACACAGCAAAATACACCACCCGTGACCCTACCCTTGATGGAGAGGTTAAATAAATGGAAACTGCCAAAGTTTGACAACATGTATAAACACATTTATGCATATGAGGGAAAATTATTTAAAAAAAAATAAATAAGAGAAACTTAGTACATAAAGCCATTGATGTTAATGTGTGTGAAAAGGGCAAACTGCTGAAATAGAATTAAAAATTCTTGCCAAAAATAGAGGTTAAAGGGGTACTCTGGGGAACTAAACCCATAGCCCATCCTTTCCCTTTCACCAACCTGTATATGTATTTGTCTAAATATCATTCATTAACTATATAGATCAGTTTCCCTCTTTCAGCTGTCATTTACATGCAGGGAGTGAGCAAAATACATCATTATCAGAGCCACCTTGTTTTTGTGCAAAGCCCTCACTGAGACTAGCACCCACCCTCCTGGAAGACAAACACAACGTGATTTCTGGCTTCACAGCCACAGCTCCCCTCCCCGTGTGAGGATCTTGCGGCAGAGAAGCCCAGTGAAGAGTCTCAGTCACAACTCAGTACATCACACTGCTCTTTTCCTGCTGTAGATCTTATCACTGACTGCTGCCATTCAGAGTACAGCATGATTTATAGTTTGAAAGAAAAGACATGTAACAGTGTGTGCTACTGACAACACAGCATGCACACAGATAGTGAAAGCAATTGTCTGGCAGCAATTACACAGAGCTGCACTGAATTATGGGAGTTGTAGTCTGGACTGCAAGCAAGGAAAAAGAATATTCAGGAGACAACAGGGGCCACAAGAGCTGCCAAAACCACATGGAATTAACGGGCACACAGAACAGGTATTGTGTTGGCTTTAGGGCATTTATATTTTTCTTAACTTTCTGGACCATCCCTTTAAGAAAGTTTTAAAGTACCAATGATTGAACCCTTGGCTGGACCTGCACTTCTCTCCAATGGAGCCACCTCGGCAGTGTTTACAGTCTAGTGGTATCAAATATCATATTTACGAGTAAGATTTCACTAGGAAAATGTAAACTTCCCTTCTTTTCTCTGGAGACTCCACTGTATTATTGTTTTTCCTATTCAGGGAAGCACAACATGGGAGTTAGAAAAAGGTTAGAATTATCTGCCACTCACAGTCCTTGGATCATTCAGTGGTGCGCAACAATGTCCAATATAGTCGGATCAGGACATGGACAGGACAGGTAACTCTTGACTTTTAGAAGAACTATATTTGGCGCTACAGTATAAATTAATTAATCTGCACTGTATCATTGCTCAAACATCGTCTTCATTGCTTTTTGTTCGGGTGGCAGTTCCTCAGCAGTTTTGATCTATAGCCAAGATAAATTTTTAATGAAAGTGATATACATTTGTCAAAGATCATCTAAGAAGCCAAGAAAGCAATATAGTTGAAAGTGGCAAAATCAGTATAAAAAGGTCTTAGAGGTAGATTAATGGATAAACAGAGTGATGGGCAGGAAAAACATTAACAACTATACACCTTGTATCAGTCAGCAATGTCTGATGTACAGTTAAAAATACCGCTATCCATGCTGAGCAGCACTTAGAGGCACCGTACAGCCCGTTCATCAAGTACACCATATACAGGGTTCACAATACTATTAGCCCAAATTGCTTCATCGAACATCTTCATTTTCTTGCCACCCTACATCTATTCTCCACTTTTATTTGTATTGTATTCTGGTAACAATAATGGTAAATCAAAATGTTCTTTTATATGTTGCATGTCGTATGAGTTTGGTATCATGTTACATATTATCCAGGTATTGTTGTGTAAATAAGACAGATACAATTAGGGTTATCATTTCACAAAACCACTTTTATAATAGGTGATATGCAATAGGGATAAAAAAAAATATTATGATTTCCAAGAAGTCTCAGTGTGTGGCAGAACTAATCTGAAGTTTAAAGAGGTATTCCGAGGTGCTTGGGGGGGGGGGGGGGGGGGGGGCTAGTTATTGGCTGAGCAAGCAGGTTCTGCTTCAAGCTCTTGTCTAGGAAGCAAGAAGACAGGAGATCAAGAGACTGGGAGAAGCCGTAAGGGAGCTGTGGAGGACCACGGGCGGGTAAGTAGTATTTTTCCCTATTTTTTTTTCACGTTCCCAGCAACATACTATATATATATATATATATATATATATATATATTATTTTTTTTTTTTAAACAATGGAATAACCCTCTAACTCACACATCTGGAAGGGTGGTGAATGTGAGCTACAGGTCCAAACATGAACCATGTTATCCTAAATAGACATTGCTTCCCAGAAGACCAAGTTCTCATACACATGGCTGTATTAGAGATCAGTAGATCGTAGACTTTCATAGGCCCCACTGAAATCCTATGTCCCTCCGATTTTTTTCTGTTTGTTCCATTAAATACTCTTTTATGGCAGGATGGAATGGTTATGGCTCTGTAATATGGAACCGTAGGTACTTTGCCGGTTGTCATTTAGGCGCTGCACAAACAGGTTTGTCATAAGGCCTAACGGTTTTTGGCTAAAATAGTAAACACTGTGTCATAATTTGCCATATGTCAACTCACCAAGATCTAAGTGAATATCTATCTTAACATTATTGTACGTATAATGCATGATCATGGGATCTGATAAATACCGGATCATTATAGACATGAGGAAATAATAAAGGAAATATTAATGTCTGATTTTTCCTGAAAGTTAATAAAGAAATTAGAGTCAGTGAGGGTCATGAGACAAAAGCATGAAAGCACCATCTTGGTTTATTTTATGATAACAATTTTATCAAAATCTTTATCTATGTACACATTTGTCAAAAATAAAGAAAAAAAAAAACAACTTCTCATATTGTGTACAAAAATAGGCTCTTTTATACTTACTGGCTTTTGATTCAAAGCTCAGTTTTAAGTCACTTTTTGGTATTAAGAAACTACAAATTAAATAAACCCATGGCATGACTGAGTGTTTTTCTTGTGCCGGCTTTAGACATGAGACTAAAAGAATTACAAATACACTATAACATAAGTATCTATATACCTCTAAAGTGCAAAACAACAAAGAAAACACAATACATATGTACAAAGATGGAACAGGTTAACATAATATATGTGAATAATCATCAAAACTGAACACTTCACTCTTTATTGCTTAAAGGGGTATCGAAAGGATAGGGGATAAGATGTCAGATCACGGTGATCCCCCTGCTTGGGACCCCTCGTCTGCAGGACCCACCTGTTGCGGCTTCCGGCAGCACTGGAGGCTCTCATCCTAACGCCTCACGACCACGGTGACGTGAGATCGTGACGTCACGACTCCGCCCTGTGTGACGTCACGCCCCGTCCCCTTAATGCAAGTCTATGGGAGGGGGCATGACAGCAGTCACGCCCCCTCCCATAGACTTGCATTGAGGGGCGGAGCGTGACATCACATGGGGGCGGAGTCGTGACGTCACGATCTCACGTCACCGTGGTCGGGAGCCGAAGCCTCCAGCGTTTACGGAAGCCGCAACAGATGGGTCCTGCAGCCGAGATCCTGGGGGTCCCCAGTGGCGTGACCCCCGCGATCTGACATCTTATCCCCTATCCTTTGGATAGGGGATAAGATGTCTAGGGACGGAGTACCCCTTTAAGGAACATGTTTTTCTTACTAGAATACAAACCAATGCTTTTCTCAGGATCAGTCCTGGCAATTTTTATTCTTTGCTATTGGTAAGACTAATGTATTTTTCTCTTATTACGGATAAAAATGTGCACATAAGTAAAAATATGTCTGTACATTTAATGTCCGAACTTAGCCTCTGGATGAATGACTATTGAAATAAATGTAATCAGATAATATATGACAAAACGACATTTGGAAATACACAGTAAGAACTGACCGTACTAACAGATATTGTCAAATACTGTACATCAAAGTAACTGCTGAAACAAAAAATATATGATGTATAAGGGATCAGTTGCAAGTATAGTCCCAATAATGGAAATAAGGAGGTAACTCATGGGTACAACATGTGAAGGAAAGCCTAGACACAGCTTCGAGGTTATGTCTAAAAACCTAAAACAGACACAATCTTAGCCCCACTAATTGTATAGGTTGATATTATATTACTTTGGGCTGTGGTACTGCAAATAGTAAGCAGGATTTCTTTTCTGAGTCATTCTTAAAGGGGTATTCCGGGCAAAAACATTTTATCCCCTATCCAAAGGATAGGGGATAAGATGTCTTAGCGTGGGGGGGGGGCCGCCACTGGGACCCCCCGCGATCTCCCTGCAGCACCGGCATAGAATGCCGGTGCTGCAGGGAGATCACGGGGGATCCCAGCAGCGGGCCCCCCACGATCAGACATCCTATCCCCTATGTTTTTGCCCGGAATACCCCTTTAATATTACAGAGTCTTCAGAGCCTTTTCCAAAACATGGAATTTCTATTAGTTGCAGTTCTAGTTGCTGAAGTATACACAGCCATTAACACCATTTGTCAATGACCCGCCTAAGGCATGCGCAACACCGTCCTTCCCTATAAAAAGGACTACGGGGGAGATTTATCAAAACATGTGCAAAGGAAAAGTTGATCAGTTGCCCATAGCAACCAATCATGTAACCTCTTATTTTTCAGAGGCCCTTGTAAAAATGAAAAAAAAAAAAAAATTTGATCAGTTGCTATGGGCAACTGGTCAACTATTGTTCTGTACAGGTTTTGATAAGTCTCTTTCTATATTCCTTAATAGGGGATTTTAAGTTGCAGAAATCTACATGTCTGACTGTTTCTGTTTGTTACTGGTAACCTCTGTTTCTTGAAAAACAACGAAAGACCTGTAGTGTGAAACTATTCAAAGTGTAAAAACAGTATAATAAACAATGTTTTTATAATAAACAATGTACATAACACTGGGATAACATACAGTAACATGTAGTTGTCGCCCTGCCACTTCCAGTATCCTCTTCTTATATAACAAGAAGCCTGGACATTTGGATAGGATGGGTTATGCTAGGCCTTATTTTATAACAAACATGAAAATCCCAACAAATAAGAAAGAAAAAAATATATACAGAAATAAAAAGGCATTTACCATTCACATACATTACTATATGTGATGACAGAAGTAAAATATATTAATAGATTCTTTATGTTTTTTTGTACCACTAAAATATGTAAACTTTACAAGCTAAAAGTATGTGTTCACCATTATATCCCTAATCTACAGTATATATATATACATATATATATATATATATATATATATATACACACACTGTTTGGCAACTTTGTGTATACATTGCATTACTTATCTTGTACTGATTAAAGGGGTACTTCGATGGAAAACAATTTTTTAAAATCAACTGGTGCCATAAAGTTAAACATATTTGTAAATTACTTCTATTTAAAAATCTTTTTAAAAAGCTGTCAAGCTCCCTCCAATAGACTTGCATTGAGGGGGCGGGGTGTGACATCATAAGGGGGCAGGGCTATGACGTCACAAGCTCCTGTCACCGCCTCCAGCGTTCGGAACAGTTTGTTCCAAATGCTGATCAGCGGAGTACCCCTTTAATCTTTCCAGTACTTATCAGCTGTTTATGCTCCACAGAAAGGTTCTTTTCTTTTTGAATTTCCTTTCTGTCTGACCACAGTGCTCTCTGGTGACACCTCTGCCCATGTCAGGAACTGTCCAGAGCAGGAGCAAATCCCCATATCAAACCTAACCTGCTCTGGACAGTTCCTGACATAGACAGATGTGTCAGCAGAGAGCACTGTGGTCAGACAAAAAAAGAACTCCAGAAAGAAATACAACGTCCTGTGGAGCATACAGCAGCTGATAAGTACTGGAAAGATTAAGATTTTTAAATAGAAGTAATTTACAAATCTGCTTAACTTTCTGGCACCAGTTGATTTAAAAAATAAAACCGGCGTACCCTTTTATGAGGTATAGTGTGTATTACAGTCTAGTGCTGCATGTACAATTCTACAGGCATCGGAGCTGAAATCCACAACATTTCTTGATGGCTCAGTGTCTGGACAGCAGGGATTCACATTCTGGGAAGTGTAGTATTTACATCATACACTATCCAGTAATCTGTTGTAATAAATAGCTTTCTCAAGTATACTTTACATTTTACTGTATCCCACTTCATAGGGCACAAGTTGCTGTTTAGTGTCTGTGCCACCACATGCCCAGCACATAATTCACACACTTGATGTGAACAGACTCTTAGTTTTGAATACTGTTTTTGATATAGCTCTGGACGTTCATACAGGATATAACTCTGGATTATTAATGACATATATTAACCCCTTAAGGACTTAAAACAATTAATGTTTTTGCAGTTTCGTTTTTCCTCCTCCCCTTTTAAAAATCATAACATGTTCAATTTTGCACCTACAGACGCATATAAGGGCTTATTTTTGCTTCACCAATTTTACTTTGTAAGGACATCACAAATTTTATAACGGCGAAACAAAAAAAATAATTATTATTTGTGCGGTGAAATGAAAAAAACGATTCTGTTGCGATAGCCCCGATCAGCTCTGCTGAGCTGCTGGGATTCGTTCACTTTCGTTTTAGATGCTGCGATCATCTTTGATTGCGGCGTCTAAAGGGTTAATTCCGGTCATCGGCCCGATCGGCAGTGTGCCGCATTAGCTGTGGGTCCTGGCTGCCCATAGCAAACGGGACCCACCGAGTTTAACCTGTTCTCCGCTGATGAGAGCGGTTTAAACCCGCTAAACGGGACCAGAGCTTGCAGAGTCCTTAAGTACCAGGACGTCAGGGCGTACCTGTACGCCTTGCATCCTTAAGGGGTTAACAATGTCACTCAACCTGTTATGAAGTGATATCTTACGTATATACAAACTTGAACTGTTGGTCAGAGGTGAACATACCTTAAAGGACAACTATATTGGAACACTTTTATATATTCCCATGCCCGGGCCTCAAAAATAAACAAAATAAACGTATACATACCTTCCTACGAGCCCCCGTTGGTCCGGCACAGGACTCACGGTCCTGCAGTGCTGACCTCATTCCACTTCCTGGGGACGGGGACGCCGCAGAGCCGTCGGCGTATCACCGGCCGCAGCGATGTCCCACCCCGGCCGGTGATAGGCTGAGTCCACTGTCATGTACGAAGCCGGCCAGAGCTCCTTACATGACAGTGGGCTCAGCCTATGACCGGCCGGGGTGGGACATCGCTGCGGCCGGTGATACGCCGACGGCTCTGCGGCGTCCCCGTCCCCAGGAAGTGGAATGAGGTCAGCACTGCCGGACCGTGAGGCCTGTGCCGGGGGCTCGTAGGAAGGTATGTATACGTTTATTTGTTTATTTTTGAGGCCCGGGCACGGGAATATATAAAAGTGTTCCACTACAGTTGTCCTTTAAAATGTCAAATACTGACAGTCCATTTCAATGACGACATCTGGTTTGGTACAGATAACAAGTTATTTTTTTTCCTGTTTACTTTGTTTGGGTAATATTTTGTTAGGTGAACTTCATACAATACAATAATTCATTGTAAACCTGTGTCGGAATGGTTACTATCCCTATGTAAGCCTAAAAATATTTGTTTCGGAAATGACCCTCTTATGTTCCACAAGGCTATCCCCAACCTATGACATCTGCACTTATGATTAAACAATTGGTATATTAGGCTAAAGGCCAATGGTCCAAGGAGAGCTGAAAATATTCTATATAAATACATCTCATAACATTTTATGAAACACTCTAATAGAGCACACATACATTTATATGGGCTACACCAGTCTTCACCTAACAAAGATCCAAAAAATGTAGTGCAAATATAAAATGGAAAAGTATGTGTACAAAGACAGGGTGCACACTACAAAGCGACACTTGTGTATCTGGTGTGCAACCACCTTTGTGTTCAAAGATAATACAACATTTGGTCCCGATCTTTATTTTCAGTTGCCTCTTCTTAGAAAGAGAAGATATTTCTTTGGTTGAAAAAAATAAGTTGGAATAGTTTTTGTCCTTTAATGGGCAGATTTAGGTGCATTTTTCAACATCCTCCCCTGTCTTCTGTACCCTGGAATAGGTTTTACATGAAGATTTGAAGCAACTAGGAGGCCAAGTGATGGGCCATGAGAAGCTGCATGGGATGCAACCCTGCACATTCTTCTCAAAGAACGCAAATACAGGAAACCACCAAGTTCGTGAAAGAAGATTGGTAGCAGTTGACGTCTTTAATGCCTGAAAGATAATAAAGGTTTACCAAATTATTTTTCTTTCCATAAAAGAATATATGCTAGACTAAAAAAATCTTCCGCAGAAAAAAAATCTAAATCAAACTATGAATAATATATCAATATGATAAAAAAAAAATTAAAAGGAATTAAACCAAAAGAGACAGGAGTTGGGTACTCCTGCACGATGAGAATATACTGTTTATGTGTGTGTGTATTATATATATCATTTTTTTTTCTATACATATATATATACATTATAACACTCTATATCAGAAATAAATCTATATATATAAAACTCAATGTGTGTGTATGTATGTATGTGTGTGTGTATGTATGTATGTATGTATCTATGTATGTGTGTATGTATGTATGTATGTGTGTATGTATGTATGTTTCACAAAAACGTCCAAACGGCTAAAGATATTAACATGAAACTTGGTACACATGTTACTTATATTTCAACAACAAACATCTATGGGAAATATAGGTTACTGCATAACTTCCAAATGGCTGGAGATATTTCGATAATACTTGGTCACATGTTACTTATATGTCCACTTAAAATATTGGATAGTTAATTTAACCCTTAACTACCCCCCATTTGTGAGGGTCGGGGTTTTTGTTTAAAGTCCCATGTAAATCTATGGGAAATGTATGTTCTCACATAACTTCTGTACGGCTGGAGATATTTCAATACCTGGTACACATATTACGGGTCGGGATATGAGGACGGGATGGGAGGTCGAGATAGGAGGTCAAGATAGGAGGTCAAGATAGGAGGACAGGATGGTCGGGATAGGAGGTCGGGATAGAAGGTAGGGATAGGAGGTCGAGTTAGGAGGTCGAGTTAGGAGGTCGGGATATGAGGATGGGATAGGAGGTCGGGATAGGAGGTCGAGATAGGAGGTCGGGATAGGAGGTCGAGTTTGGAGGTCGGGATATGAGGATGGGATAGGAGGTCGGGATAGGAGGTCGAGATAGGAGGTCGAGTTAGGAGGTTGGGATAGGAGGTCGAGATAGGAGGTAAGGATAGGAGGTCGGGATAGGAGGACTTGATAGGTGGTCGGGATAGGAGGTCGGGATATGAGGACAGGATAGGAGGACGAAATAGGAGGTCGGGATAGGAGGTCGGGATAGGAGGTCGGCATAGGAGGTCAGGATAGGAGGTCGGGATATGAGGTCGGGATATGACAACAATATATGGGGATGGGATATGAAGTCAAAAGCTTCCTACTTTGTTGATTTTCCTCCCCAACAAGGATGAGGAAGGAAAAACCGGGCAACACCGGGTACTCAGCTAGTAGTATTATAAATGGACAAATCATAATACATAGTAAACAACAGAAAATCAGCGCTTAGAAGAGTGTTCAGGTGGGCAGAGAGCCGGTCTGGTGGATTTTACTAGGAATGGGACAGAGCAGCCTATATTATATCTGGAAATATGCAGACTGCAGAAGAGAAATTACGGTAAGTAAAAACCTATAGGATAAACACACCGTAATAAGTGCAATGCAATACAACTAAAAATGCATTCAAAGATGTCACAAAGCTTTAATCACTATATACACCAGAATATGCCTTAATAAGCCAGTTTATGATTTTAGATTAGCTTTTAGATTAAGGATTTAAGTACAAGCAGAAGTTACATAGTGATGCAACATACTATAGCAGCATATCAAAAAGCATTGCTTAGTAAATAGCAGTGAGACAGTGTCTGTCACTGTGGATTACAATCTACTACTACCCAAGGCTGCTACAAGAAACACCCCCAGGACATAACGGCATAGGAAAAGCAACACTATCTGATGAATGACACAGCCCCTGTTGTAACAAATCTACCCATTCATGTTACTAGTCACAGGCAGCTGCTGTTGCCCTAACAAGTCCTAATGTGGCACAGTATACAAAGCCTGATTAAATACTCACTATGTTTGGTGACTGGAGCTGGCATGTCACTGTATGGTGCCCATGCCCTGCATGCAGGGCTAGTGGAAGGATTTTTGTCACCCTAGGCAAAAGCTAATTTTGTCCGGCCCCTTGACCCCGCCCATTGGCTCCACCCTTTGACACGCCTCACCTTACTACTGGGGTGACACACGGTAACAAACCTCCTCCTCATGTACTCTCCTTACTACTGGGGTGACACACTGTAACAAACTTCCTCCTCATATAATCTCCTTACAACTGGGGTGACACACTGTAACAAACCTCCTCCTCATGTAATCTCCTTACTATTGGGGTGACACACTGTAACAAACCTCCTCCTCATGTAATCTCCTTACTACTGGGGTGACACTGTAACAAACCTCCTCCTCATGTAATCTCCTTAATACTGGGGTGACACACTGTAACAAACCTCCTCCTCATGTAATCACCTTACTACTGGGGTGACACACTGTAACAAACCTCCTCGTGTAATCTCCTTACTACTGGGGTGACACACTGTAACAAACCTCCTCCTCATGTAATCTCCTTACTACTGGGGTGACACACTGTAACAAACCTCCTCCTCATGTAATCTCCTTACTACTGGGGTGACATACTGTAACAAACCCCCTCCTTATTTAATCTTCACTCAGTGGGTGGGGGGAATTTGATGTTTTAGCGCTCCGTGCAGAAGCCCTCACGATTTTTAAAGGGCCCGTTGGAAATCTACAACTCCCAGTATGCCCAATTGCAGTTTTGCAACAGCAGGAGGCACCATGGGAAACACTTTTGTGTGTGTGTGTGTGTATATATATCTATCTCTATATATCTATATAAACAGCCAACGGCTGTCCGGGCATGCTGGGAGTTGTAGTTTTGCAACATCTGGAGGTCCGCAGGTTGAAGACCACTGCACTAGATGAAATAGTCTTCATCTGGTTTTGTGGTTCCTGCCACAGACTGTCTGAATTCAGGCACCACATCATGTGATCATGACCTTACAGATACCCTAGAACAAATACTAACTCAGAATGTTAAACAATGTTTCTATTTACTAACATTAGAAAGGGATCTTAAAATTCTACAAGGAAAAATATATCCAGAATGTACATGAAAGGTTAACTTACCTTCTCATTAGCCATGGCATGATACCACCAGAAGAGTCTAGTGGTTATATAGTAAGCCACAATTACATCCACCGTGTAGTGTTCATGTGCAACTAAAATGCAGACCACCCCGGAGGCGCTCAGCAGCCAGCAGAATATGTGATACCACCAGAAGTGACGAGGGGAATCTGCAAGAGAGAATCACCATGAAAACCACCAAGTCTAAACGCCCCAACTTCAGCCTGTGATGCATTCAGATTTCAGTTATCTACATTGTACCACCAGCTCCAAATGCTGAAACTGTAAGGCTGCATTCACACCACGTTTTTGCAATGCAGTTCCCATATCAGGTTTTTGAGGAAAAACTGATTCCTCAAAACCAGGCTAAACTTGTGTGTACAAATTTTAACCCGTACAGTTAAAAAAACATATACGGTTTAAAAAATGATGTCCGGTTGCATCCGTTTTTTTAAGAAAAAAACTAAAGTTTTTAACTTTTCACTCCATTATGAATAACGTTTTACTTGATTGATTGAAATTCCAAGAAAAAAAGCTGTGCAAAGCCAAAAACCATATGGTGCCAACCGGATGGAACCGTAAGCACATACAGGTCTGTACGGTTCCCATTGAATCCCATGTTAAAAAAAAAAAACTTATAAGATTTAATACAGTTTTTCCCCTGGACCAAAATCCGTGGTAGGCTATGGTTTTGGGTACGGGAAAAAAACTGACAAAACCTTACAGGATGCATAACAGACACAACCTGATGCATCGTTTGTCATACGGTTTTCAATGGAGAGTCAATGCATACGGTTTTCAATGGAGAGTCAATGCATACGGTTTTCAATGGAGAGTCAATGTATACGGTTTTCAATGGAGAGTCAATTCATACGGTTTTCAATACAGTTCCATACGGTTTTCACATTGAAAATGTATACGGGAACTGTATTGCAAAAACATGGTGTGAATGCACCTCAAGCATGGGCAGTTGGAAATTTTAGAATGTTAACACCAGAGAATTGACTAAAAGGGGTACTTTGGCATTTAAAAACCTATATCCTACCCACAGGATAGGGGATACATGTCTGATTGCAGGGGGTCTGAACTCTAGGACCCCCATGATCTTCAGAACAGGGCCCAATATTTCTCTACGGCATAAAACGCAGGGTCAGCACGCGCTCCTTGCATTTTCTATGAGAGTGCTTTAGCGTTGATGTATCTCCAGCACTGGAGTGTGTGCTGACCTAGTGCTTCATGCAGTGGGGAGATACGGGCTATAGACATCACAGGGAGTCGTAAAAGCCGGCCCCCGGTGATCAGACACTTATGCCCTATAACTTTGCTGACTAGTTGAAACATGCTGAGAAAAAAAAAATGTAATAAAAAATTCCCTACCTTTTTACTGCACACCAGCATTTTGCTGTAAGACCCGACACAAAATGTCTGTGACAGATTGTACAGCAGCTTAGGGACTAACTGCCAGAGAAATAAGTGGATGTGTTGGATTGAGAATGGCAATGGCTGGTGTCTTACCTGTTGCCCACTGCCCGGTATATAGCCTATGTCTCTACTCATAGGAGTACTCCACTGCCCCAGTGTTCAGAACATTTTGTTCCGGACGCTTGGAGCGGGCGGCGGGGGTCGTGGAGCCACGACCACGCCCCTCATGACATGCCCCCTCAATACAAGTCTATGGGAGGGGGCGTGGCGACTGCCACGCCCCCTCCCATAGACTTGCATTGAGGGGGCGTGGCACGAAGTCACAAGGGCGTGTCCGTGACATCACGACTCCGAACGCCGGGTGCTGCACAGAGATTGCGGGGGTCCCACATGTGGGACCCCCACAATCAAACATCTTATACCAAAGGATAGGGGATAAGATGTCTAGGGGCGGAGTACCCCTTTAAGCTGCCAGCCACCAGACTTCTGCAGTACAAATCATCAGCCGTTCTTATCACTGACAGAGCGCTCCCTGTAACTTAAAGGGGTTATCCAGGAAAAAAAACGTATTTTATATATACAACAACTGGCTCCAGAAAGTTGAACAAACTTGTAAATTACTTCTGTTAAAAAAATCTTAATCCTTTCAGTACTTATGAGCTGCTGAAGTTGAGTTGTTCTTTACTGTCTAAGTGCTCTCTGATGACACCTGTCTTGGGAACCACCCAGTTTAGAAGCAAATGCCCATTGCAAACCTCTTCTACTCTGTGCAGTTCCCGAGACAAGCAGAGGTGTCAGCAGAGAGCACTGTTGCCAGACAGAAAACAACAACTCAACTTCAGCAGCTGATAATTATTGAAAGGATTAAGATTTTTTTAATAGAAGTAATTTACAAATCTGTTTAACTTTCTGGAGACAGCTGATATAAAAAAAAAGTTTTTTTCCTGGAATACCTTTTAAACATTTTGTGACAGTACAAAGTGTAGGGAAGTTTTCCATAAACCGTACTAGAAATATGTTCTTTCCAGCATGCCTTAAGTAGTGAGCAAAAATAAATAAATAACAAAAAATACATTTGTGTCCATAGTTTTTGAGAATAACTAGGCTGCCTCACTGTCAAAACCTTCGCTCCATTTAGAACATGGTTTCTGCAAGGTACCTGGTAAGTGTCCAGATCCTATGTTCAGCCAAGTATTAGTGCAGTAATGATGTAAGATCACAAGACATTGTTTCTTCCTCTATAAACTGCTCGGCCATGATCCAAGTACACAAATGCTTCTGCCTCTCATCAAAACCTTTGTGATACCTACACTCCGTGGCGGGCTCATATACATATATAGTACAATATAATGCACTGAAGGGAATCATACTTTACATTACTGATAACCAAACCACTTTCATCTATACTTTACTACCTGTAATAAAACATTTCTTCTTAGCCAGTCAAGCTTTATAATCTATATACCCTGACCCGAAATTAAAAGGTGAAAGGTCGGCCCTCAGTCATTTACTACTTATAACACCTGAAACTCAGGTTTGACTGGAGTTGTAGGGTCCTTCAGCTAAAGAAGCGGCCTAGCTCTCCCAGTGCTTGCAGCGCTAAATTGTGGTGACCAAAAACTGTGGATATCAGGGAATTTCTTTCTCTAACAAAAAAGTTGCTCTGTTGATCTAGGGAGTATAGTATATATTTTTTTTTGAACCTGCATATACCCTTTAAGGGCCAAACATACAGTATCCCAAAGTTCAACTTCCATCCAAGTGTAGTTGAAATATTACATGTTAAGATAATTGAATAGTTAAAGAGGTATTCAAGGAATTATATATATATATACATATATATATATATATATATATATATATATATATACTGGCTCCAGAATGTTAAACTGATTTGTAAATTATTTCTATTAAAAAATCTTAATCCTTCCAGTACTTTTCAGCTGCTGAAGTTGGGTTGTTCTTTTCTGTCTGACAACAGTGCTCTCTGCTGACACCTCTGTCTGTCTTGGGAACTGCATAGAGTAGAAGAGGTTTGCTATGGGGATTTGCTTCTACTCTGGACAGTTACCGAGGCAGGTGTCATCAGAGTGCACTTAGACAGAAAATAACTCAACTTCAGCAGCTCATAAATTCTGAAAGGATTAAGATTTTTTAATAGAAGTAATTTACAAATCTATTATAAACACAATGGAGAGGCTCCTGTCTGTCTGACCGTCACCAAGGACCCGAGCAACCCAACAAACACCTATACCCACGGTGTATAAAAATAGGAATAATACGGAAAAAATAAATGGGGCTCGAGGGTCAAAGATATCTGGTTTAAATTAATTAGTATTTATTAATATAAAATGCAAAATAGACCAAATAGGGATGTACAGGGCCCTTGTACCTCCCTAATTAATTAAATACACAATAAAATAAATGATAATCCCAATATAAAAAACTAAAAATAATAATAACTATAAAATTAATATGCAATTTGAGCCTGTGATATCAATATAGCGATCTAATGATCCTGAGGAACAGCACAGTGTAAATGTTCATTCAAATGCTCCAGAGATCTTCAATATAGAAAAGATAAAATGTAGCCGCTACAGATACCAGTTAATCAATTGATGCGGTGGTACTGTATCTGTCCAAACATTGGCAACTAGATCTCACCGACACAGTGATACAATGTGGCACTTTGTAAACAGTGAACAGTCACTTGAAATCAATCTTTAAGCATTTCTGCGTATGCCATACATCAAAATAGCCAGTTTGCAATACATCCCATATAATGCTCACCACTCCGGGGTGTCACGGATCTCCCTTCAATGTAGTCCTGGGGGCCGGCTGTATAGCGTCTTATGACCGGTGCCTTGCCTCTGTCAGGGATCGTGCTGCTGGAGTCTCGGCCAACTCCTAAGAGCGCAGCACTCAGTGGTGGGCACCGTTTGGGGGGACTGCAGCGCTGTCAAGCGGAGTCCCTTGGTCGGACCAACTTGGAATGATGGTGGTCTGTAAACCTCAAGTCCTTATTGTAGATGGCCCGATTGGCTTCTCATTGGTAGTTGTTATAACGGCTGTATGCGGTAAGCAGAGTGAGTAACCCGGCGGCGTTCCTCGTGCACAGGTCGCGCGCTCGGGAGATGGTTCACTGTAATAAATGCCTTGGATCTGGCGAATGATCGCTATTCTGTCTGAAGAGTGTTCTATAATAACAGGCTCAATATCGCAAAATTAAAATCGCTGGACGCGTTTCAAAACCTTCCTCGGTTTTTTCTTCAGCAGCGGAAGAAAAAACCGAGGAAGGTTTTGAAACGCGTCCAGCGATTTTAATTTTGCGATATTGAGCCTGTTATTATAGAACACTCTTCAGACAGAATAGCGATCATTCGCCAGATCCAAGGCATTTATTACAGTGAACCATCTCCCGAGCGCGCGACCTGTGCACGAGGAACGCCGCCGGGTTACTCACTCTGCTTACCGCATACAGCCGTTATAACAACTACCAATGAGAAGCCAATTGGGCCATCTACAATAAGGACTTGAGGTTTACAGACCACCATCATTCCAAGTTGGTCCGACCAAGGGACTCCGCTTGACAGCGCTGCAGTCCGCCCAAACGGTGCCCACCACTGAGTGCTGCGCTCTTAGGAGTTGGCCGAGACTCCAGCAGCACGATCCCTGACAGAGGCAAGGCACCGGTCATAAGACGCTATACAGCCGGCCCCCAGGACTACATTGAAGGGAGATCCGTGACACCCCGGAGTGGTGAGCATTATATGGGATGTATTGCAAACTGGCTATTTTGATGTATGGCATACGCAGAAATGCTTAAAGATTGATTTCAAGTGACTGTTCACTGTTTACAAAGTGCCACATTGTATCACTGTGTCGGTGAGATCTAGTTGCCAATGTTTGGACAGATACAGTACCACCGCATCAATTGATTAACTGGTATCTGTAGCGGCTACATTTTATCTTTTCTATATTGAAGATCTCTGGAGCATTTGAATGAACATTTACACTGTGCTGTTCCTCAGGATCATTAGATCGCTATATTGATATCACAGGCTCAAATTGCATATTAATTTTATAGTTATTATTATTTTTAGTTTTTTATATTGGGATTATCATTTATTTTATTGTGTATTTAATTAATTAGGGAGGTACAAGGGCCCTGTACATCCCTATTTGGTCTATTTTGCATTTTATATTAATAAATACTAATTAATTTAAACCAGATATCTTTGACCCTCGAGCCCCATTTATTTTTTCCATAATTTACAAATCTGTTAAACTTTGTGGAGCCAGTTGAGATATATATATACTGCCGCGGGGATCAGATCAGCCAAGATGGCGGATGGAGGTCCCCCTCACCTGCCTCTGTCCGTCTCCCTGGGTCTTTTGCACTGATCTTCCTTCCAGCAGACCAGAGCAGAAGACCACCGATAATACTGATCAGTGCTATGCCCTATGCATAGCACTGAACAGTATTAGCAATCTAATGATTGCTTTAAATAATCCCCTATGGGGACTAAAAATTTGTAAAATAAATGTAAAAAAAAAGTTACAAAAAAAGAAGAAAAAAAAGTCAAATATCCCCTCCCCCAATAAAGTTTTAAATCACCCTTTTTACCCATATTAATACATAAAAGCCTTAAAAAACAATAAATAATAAACATATTTGGTATAGTTGCATGCGTAAATGTCAGAACTATAAAAATATAATGTTAATGATCACCTATGGCGAACTGTGTAAAAGTAAAAGAAAAGTCTAAAATTTCAGCTTTTTTGTCACATCAAACTGCAAAAAAAATGTAATAAAAGCAATCAAAAAGTCACATATATGCAAATCTGGTACCAAAACAAACTACAGATCATGGCCCAAAAAATGGCAAATGTATCAGCCAGGGATGGGGCAGCAGGCGGTTATAAAATTCTACCTCCAGATTCGGTTGCCGGATGTACAAATTGTGGTGTGCATGCACTTTTACATCTGGTATTATACTCCAGAGCTCCACTCACTATTCTGCTAGTGCAGTCACACTGTGTACGTTAGTGGTAAAAGGGGCAGGGGCCTGGTGAGTTAGGGAGAGGAGCAAGAGGCCTTGGGAGATAGGAAGTGGAGCAGGGGGCCTGGGGAGAAAGGGAGAGGACCAGGGGTCAAGTCCCGGAAAAAAAAGATTTCCACTCCACACAAGGACTGTTCCTGTAAGACTCCTGCTAATAGTAACAAGGTCCTTCTGTGAAAAAGTGCAGGAACTCAGTTCCCATATGTTCCTGCAGGAATTGAGCCCTGGAGAGGACCATGGAGCCTGGGGAGATAGTGAGAGGACCATGGGGCTTAGGGAGAGGACCATGGGGCCTAGGGAGATGGGGAGAGGACCATGGGGCCTAGGGAGATGGGGAGAGGACCATGGGGCCTAGGGAGATAGGGAGAGGACCATGGGGCCTGGGGAGATAGGGAGAGGACCATGGGGCCTAGAGAGATAAGGAGAGGACCATGGAGCTTAGGGAGAGGATCATGGGGCCTGGGGAGATAGGGAGAGGATCATGGGGCCTGGAGAGAGGACCATGGGGCCTAGGGAGATGGGGAGAGGACCATGGGGCCTAGGGAAATGGGGAGAGGACCATGGGGCCTAGGGAGATAGGGAGAGGACCATGGGTCCTAGGGAGAGGACAATGGAGCCTAGGGAGAGGACCATGGGGCCTAAGGAGATAGGGAGAGGACCATGGGGCCTGGGGAGATAGGGAGAGGACCATGGGGCCTGGGGAGAGGACCATGGGTCCTGGGGAGACAGGGAGAGTACCATGAGGCCTGGGGAGATAGGGAGAGGACCATGAGGCCTGGGGAGATAGGAAGAGGACCATGGGTCCTGGGGAGATAGGAAGAGGACCATGGGGCCTGGGGAGATAGGAAGAGGACCGTGGGGCCTGGGAGATAGGAAGAGGACCGTGGGACCTGGGGAGATAGGAAGAGGACCGTGGGGCCTGGGGAGATAGGAAGAGGACCATGGGGCCTGGGGAGATAGGAAGAGGACCATCGGGCCTGGGGAGAGCATATGGAGTAAGGAAAAGAACAAACATTTGAAATAACAGCAACTTTTTTAAATACAAACATGTCATTAATATGGGGGTACAATTTTAGCAAATGGCCTGCCAAGGGGTGCGCGGGAAAGAAAAAATTGGGAACTCATCTGCTTTAGATGATACTGTATAAGCAAGTACAGAGTGGCTAAAATATGGAATGTAATTGGGAAAACTTGTGACTTCTAGGCTACAGTATGCCCTTCTCTTACTGAAGAAATAAAAAAGGTTGTAATAGAAGCCTGGCAGATTCTCCCCAAGGAAGATATACTGTCTCTGGTGATGTCTATGGACGATAAACTTTACCCCATCAAATGCACCCAACTCACAGGCATGATGTATAAGTGAGGTTGCAATTCTCAGATGTTTTAACCGATAGGACTCTAAATACTTGCCAATATAACTTCTAGCCTGTATTTTAGATCCAGAATACCAACAAGGCACACTATGTACTTTGATACAGTTGTCGTTAAAAGAAAAAAAAATACACAAAAATATTTTACACCCTGAAGCAAAAAAAAAGAATCTAATCCTGAGACCTCGCTTCATCTTTTAGAGAACATATGCCTATAAAAAGAAATCATTACCACATTTTACATCCTGAGTTTCATAGCAGTGATAAGTGACTTGGCCTGCAAGCTAATATTCATCTAATGGTACAGGATGCTGCATAAATGGCGTTCTGGTTTTTAGAAATAGCATTTTGAAAGAAATCAGATACAAACATTCCTGTGATGACAAGAGCCTCATAATCCTTAGTGCCAGCTCAAGATAGGGCATGACTGCTAATGTGAGCACCACAATTCACCTATTACACCTGGCACAGATATGCCAGAACCAGAGAGAGTGCATGCTCAATTGATGCAGGAATACATATATAAGTAATGTTGTCCTTTCTATGACAACTATCCAGGGATGAGTGTATTGTCTGCTCAGAAGAACAATGGCATAGTGTAAATTTGGTGCAAAAATGATCTACAATGCATATGTTACCAAACAAAAGATTGCTGGGGATGTCTTTGAGGATGAAGCTCATCTACAAATAAACAGGCAAGGGATGTCAAACTAGTGTAGTAACTGGGAGCCAGTTGGACCCTCCTAGTACCACTTTCATTCTATACGGTCTATAAACAGTGATAAACAACTTGGACAAATGTGTAGCCTTCTGGCTCCTGAGGTTTGTATTACCTACCTGGCTCCTGAGGATTGTTTGGGCGTTATTTTAAGACTTAAATGGGCACTGTCAGATACAAAAACTTTTGATATGTTGTAAAGCATGTATAACCAATAGGTTTTGCAATTGCTTTCATTAGAAACTTTTCAGTATTTCATCCTGAAAAAGCCAGTCAAACAACTGCCCCCCCCCCCCTGCTTGGACACATACTAGTCCTGCTGTGTCCATGCATCATCACCTATGTCATGGACACAATTCCTTGATTGACAGCTGTGAGTGCAGGGCTCACAGCTGGAGGATAAATCGTCCCACTATCAGCTTGTGTCCCGCTACTGTCAGTGAGGACAAGCTGGGAGTTGTAGTTTTGCTAATGCTAGGGGAGATGTGAGCAGACAGCATACTGAGGGTGGGGGCGGAGACCAGGCACAGTGAGGCCACGCCTCCTCCCTTTGAGAGGAATTCAGACTAGTGGGCTAAATTAAAAGTGTAATAAAAAAATAAATAAAGGTGTTAGACACATAAAAATTTGATGTGCATGCTCAGGAATAGGTACTGAGTGATATATTTAAAAAATGTTTTTTTTTGTTGGATCTGACGGCTATGCTTTAAGAAAATGTGGAGTAAAAAAATTGGCTGCTAAAAGATACAAAGAACCTATTGTAGAGTCTATATAGTATAGATGTGTATTCCCCAACCTACCAATACCTTACAGTGCAGAGTCCCTCCCTTATGCAGTTAGCTGATAACCTGGGAAGGAAGATAGTCAAGTAATACTTGTTTAGGTCCCTCAATAGAGAAACCCAAAATATCATTGATGGTAGTATTCAGCTGCATCATGGTAAAGGACAGTAAACAATAAATAAATAAAAATATACTAATAAAACATGCATCAACTTACATTCTTTGATGAATAGGTAGGTGAGCGTGAGAATGACAGTATGACCGCTATACAGAAAGTCTCCACATAAGATGTGAGATCCAGTTATCGTCAGTCCACCTCCTGTTATTAGCCGTAATATCCTGTGTGCTTTGGCATATGAATCTCCATTCAACTAAAAAAAAAAAAAATAGGGAAAAAAAAACTGTAAAAAAGAAAAGCCACAACATAAGAAAAGTAGACCACTCACATCTCACTCCAACAATGGAGAGGACACTGGCCCCATATGTAGTGTGACTGATATATTTTAGATTACTATATTTAAGCTATGTTTACATCTGTGTCGGAGGTTCCAATGGTGTGAACACAGCCTAAGACAGATGAGAAGAAAATCGATATCTGTAAACATTGTAATAGACTAAAATTAGTATTCTATGCCTATAAACCACACATTTAGCTAGCCATGAATATATTCCTTGATGGCATAGATAACTGTTTATTTTACCTTGTTACCAACCTATGCTCTACACAGTGAATAGAAAAATATTACAGAATTATGAAAAGGGAAAACATGGGGGTAATCTATTCTGTTGTCAACTGGAAGAGGAAGAGGAACGCAGCCTATGACCACAAAAACACCATCCCCACCATCAAACATGGAGGTGAAAACAGTATGCTTTGGGACTGTTTTTCTGCTAAAAGGCAACTGCAGCAAAAGACAACTTATCCCCTATCCACAGGATAAGGGATAAGTGTCTGATCGCAGGAGGTCCGACCACTGGGACCCCCGCTTTGTGTCACAGCCGCACCTGCTCATGATGTCATGGCCATGCCCCCTCAATGCACGTCTATGGTAGGGGGCGTGACGGCCGCCACGCCCCCTCCCATAGACTTGCATTGAGGGGTCGTGGTCATGACGGCATGAGTAGGGCGTGACCATGACATCAAGAGCCTCTGCCCTGCATCGCCAGTCATCCGGCACGGAGCAAGCAGAGATCGGCAGGAGTCTAAAGCCTGTGCGCGTGAGGGGGAGGAAATGTGGTCTGGACAAGGAGGGAGACCCCTAGTGGCAGAGTTTTTAAAGTCAGAAAAAACATGGAAAACATTATTTTTTTTTAAAGACATTAAAATTGAACGAGAGCACAGAGCGGGATGAAATGGACTACTGGTTCAGGTGTCAAGGGAATTCTCTCAGGGACTCCATGACAGAGAATTCCTTCAACACAGGAACCACACTGCCTGTTGACTTTATGTATATGTTCTCTTATTTAGAATTGGCAGACCAAATGATCTTCCATATGAATTCCCTGCAAATGACTGTGTGAGATATATATTACTCGTAACTAACTATATGTAGTTTTCTTTTGTTTTGCTTTGTTTATTTTGTTTCTATGACAACTGCATCACACGCCTATCTTGTTTTTTAAGTGATGCAACCTAAACTGTTTCTTCCACATGCCCAGGATGAAGCATGTGAGTGCCGACCATACTGTTATTCTGTTTATTGATCTTGGCAAAAACATGCCTTCCTCGGGCTAGTAAGTGGGCAGGAGTGCTTGTACTGTATGTGACTAGTGAAGGAACAAGAAACTGAGCTTTCTAAACATGTGCATTTCAGACTCAGACTTGCAATGAGATTATCTATATACCGTATATGCCGGCGTATAAGACGACTTGGCGTATAAGACGACCCCCAACTTTTACAGTTAAAATGTAGAGTTTGGGATATACTCGCCATATAAGACTACCCCTCCTACCGCGATGTACGGTACCTTGTAGTTCCCCCCACATTAGGTAGGCATCATGTTCCCCCACATTAGGTAGGCAGTATAGTTCCCCCCACATTAGGTAGGCAGTATAGTTCCCCCCACATTAGGTAGGCAGTATAGTTCCCCCCACATTAAGTTGGCAGTTCCCCCACATTAGGTTGCCAGTTCCCCCACATTAGGTTGCCAGTTCCCCCACATTAGATTGCCAGCTCCCCCACATTAGGTCGGCAGTTCCCCCACATTAAGTCGGCAGTTCCCCCACAATAGTAGGCAGCTCCCCCACAATAGGTCGGGAGTTACCCCACATTAGGTCAGCAGTTACCCCACATTAGTAGGCAGCTCCCCCACATTAGTAGCAGTTCCCCCACATTAGTAGGCAGCTCCCCCACATTTGTAGGCAGCTCCCCCCACATTAGGTCAGCAGTTCCCCCACAATAGTAGGCAGCTCCCCCCACATTTGTAGGCAATTCCCCCACATTAGGTCAGCATTTCCCCACAATAGTAGGCAGTTCCCCCAGAATAGTAGGCAGCTCCCCCCACATTTGTAGGCAGCTCCACCACAATAGTAGGCAGCTCCCCCCACATTTGTAGGCAGCTCCCCCCACATTTGTAGGCAGCTCCCCTCACATTAGGTCAGCAGTTCCCCCACAATAGTAGGCAGCTCCCCCCACATTAGATTGGCAGCTCCCCCCAACAGACATACATCTTCCAGCCATATAGAGTGTATGGCTGCAAGCTGTATGTCTGTACTGCCCCCACAGTGTTCCGATCACCGCTCCTCTGGCCCGGGTCACCATCTACTGCTATGGCCTATGGACCATAGCAGTAGGTGCCGGGACCGGGGAGCGGTGACCGGATCACTTATGATAGAACGGCCGGTCACTCACCAGGCCCCAGTCGGCGCGTCCTCCTGTGGTCCTCCTGGTCCTGCGCTCCTCTGCCTCTATGGTTGTAGGCACGTGACGTCACTGACGTCCCGTGCGTACAACCATAGAGACGGAGGACCGGACCGCAGGAGGACCGAAGGAGGATCGCAGGAGGACGCCGGGGAATGGTAAGTGACCAGCGGACATCCTTATTTTCGCAAAAACATTTTTCGGGACACAGGGATGTCCAGGATAGGAATGCCTATGATTATCTGCCCGGGCCGGCTCCCGTGTATGGCTGCAGGCAGGGGCCAGCCAGAGCAAGTAAAAACTAATACTGTATACTAAAAACCAGGGTGCCTCCAGCTGTTGTGAAACTACAACTCCCAGCACGGCAAAGGCTGTCCGGGCATGCTGGGAGTTGTAGTTTTACAACAGCTGGAGGCACCCTGGTTTTTAGTATACAGTATTAGTTTTTACTTGCTCTGGCCGGCCCCCGCCTGCAGCCACACACGGGAGGCAGCCCGGGCAGATAATCAGAAGTTTTCCTATCCCGGACCTCAATACCCGGTGTATAAGACGACCCCCGACTTTTCAGAAGAAAATTTGGGGTTAAAAAGTCGTCTTATACGCCGGGATATACGGTATATAAAACTCAACGTGTGTGTGTATGTGTGTGTATGTGTGTGTGTATGTTCGCTAAAGATATTAACATGAAACATGGTACACATGTTACTTATATGTCAACAACAAACACAGGATAGGTGATTTAACCCTTACTCACCCCCATTTGCCAGGGGCGGGGTTTATGTTTAAAGTTCCATAAAAGTCAATGGGAAATATATGTTACTGCATAACTTCCAAACGGCTGGAGATTTTTCGATAATACTTGGTCACATGTTACTTATACGTCCACTTAAAATATAGGATAGTTAATTTAACCCTTAACTACCCCCATTTGCGAGGGTCGGGGTTTTTGTTTAAAGTCCCATGCAAATCAATGAGAAATGTATGTTCCCACATAACTTCCATACGGCTGGAGATACATTACGGGTCGGGATAGGAGGTCGGGATAGGAGGTCGGGATAGGAGGACGGGATAGGAGGTCAGGATGGGAGGTCAGGGTAGGAGGACGGGATAGGAGGACGGGTAGGAGGTCGGGATAGGAGGTCAGGGTAGGAGGTCCGGATAGGAGGTCGGGATAGGAGGTCTGGATAGGAGGACGGGATAGGAGGAAGGGATAGGAGGACGGGATAGGAGGATGGGATAGGAGGACGGGATAGGAGGTCGGAATAGGAGGTCGGGATAGGAGGACGAGATAGGAGGACGGGATAAGAGGACGGGATAGGAGGTCGAGATAGGAGGACGGGATAAGAGGACGGGATAGGAGGTCGAGATAGGAGGCCGAGATATGAGGACGGGAAAGGGGGTCGGGAAAGGAGGACGGGATAGGAGGATGGAATAGGAGGTTTGGATAGGAGGTTGGGATAGGAGGTCGGGATAGGAGGTCGGGATAGGAGGTCGAGATAGGAGGTCGAGATAGGAGTTCGGGAAAGGAGGTCGGGAAAGGAGGACGGGTAGGGGGTCGGGAAAGGAGGACGGGATAGGAGGTCGGGATAGGAGGACGGGATAGGAGGTCTGGCTAGGAGGTCTGGCTAGGAGGTCTGGCTAGGAGGTCTGGCTGGGAGGACAAGATAGGAGGACGGGATATGGGGTCGGGATATGACAACAATATATGAGGACTGGATATGAAGTCAAAAGCTTCCTCCTTTGTTTATTTTCCTCCCCAACAAGGATTAGGAAGGAAAAACTGAAAAGGGATTTTCAGATATTCCTTTCTATGCTGATATAATAGGACATGATCTTTGAGAGTAATATACTGTCTTATACCCTACCAGACCAATATACCAGACCTTGGCAACTACTGTTCAGAGATGGATGGCCACTTCCAGGCTTAGTGAAGCGCACATACTGAGCCGATGGGGAATTATCAAGCACATCGTCTCAGCTGAATAAGTTCTGTTACTGTAAAAAAGAAAGTGCAATGGAAAAAAAGAAAATGTGTATTTCTAAAAAGAGGAATCACCCCCTCCCATAGATTTGCATTGAGGGGGCGGGGCGTGATGTCACACGGGGGCAAAGTCGTGCACACTCGGAGCATCCAGGATTGCGGAGAGCTTGCAAAGGTGGGTGCAGAATGACAGGTTGCGGGGGTCCCCAGCGGCGGGACCCCCACGATCAGACATCTTATCCCCTATCCTTTAGATAGGGGTTAAGATGTATTAGGGCCGGAGTACCCTTTTAAGGAGGCTGTATGGCAGTCCCTTTACCTCCAAACTTCAGTGTGTAGTTTTCCATAGTATGATGACATACCAATTCATATTAAAATGCAGATGTTCGGAGATACAGTGATCCCTCAAGTTACAATGGCCTCAACATACAATATTTTCAACATACAATGATCTTTTCTGGACCATTGTAACTTGAAACCAGACTCAACATACAATGCTACGCACAGTCCAGATCTGTGAAACATGTCAATGGCTGGAAGAACTGACCAATCAGAATGGGCATTTTACTGGTAAAACACCTTTATTACTGAAGTGCATGCACTGACTGGCTGTCTGGTAGCGCCCCCTACAGTACAGGGAGGTACTACATTTTCTGTACTACTCTTTACCTGTGCCAGGAATAGCTGCTCCAGGAGGGGGCGGCTCCATTTTACTTTTTTAGGACACTGTGTACTGTACAGGACCTGTCCTCTACATAGACAGTGATTTACAGCTCCCAGCAGATCTTTCTTACTTTTATATGTAAGGACTTGCTTTATCTGTATTAGTTATCTACTTAGTTTTCTTTAATCCTCAAGTTTACAGTTGTTCAGATGACAGTTTGGGGCTTCAGAACCAATAACCAATGATCATCCTGGGACCGATTAATATTCTAACTTGAGGGACCACGACATACGTCAATCGGTGATCTATTACAAATCCATACAACTTTGAACTTATTCAGAGCCATAACACAGCTATGTGCATGGGGCCCACAAACCCATCTGACAAAAATAAGACCTGTAGGATTGTTAAAAGTCCTTACCTTTGGGGCACATTGGAAGTGCATTCCTGGCACAGGGAGCGTTGTAACATACATGGTAATACATCTGTACAAGTACAAAGTCCCAACAATAAAAAAGTATCTGCGGCCCACAATTGATCTGTGAACAGAAGAGAATGAAAGACTTATGAGTTACAACATACATATTACGTGTTTATTCTTTTATTACTGTGAAGGGAGTATATATGTGGAAATGCTTGATATATATATAATATACTGGGCAGATGTAATAAAGATGGATATTGGAGCTACTCCACCTGTAAGATAACTCAAGATCTATTATCAGTGTTCTTTATGATATGGACATTAGGAATATTGGGCTTACCATTATCAAAAAAAAAAGCAGCTTTTTTAATGCAAGAAAAGTGGTGTATCATAATGATAAATCACCCCCTATATGTCTATGGTTTAGATGGGAAACACCAACCATTAACATTAATTTAACAAGAAAAAGTAGGCAGGGCTTTGAAGGGTGTACATGACCTCTTAGAGCTCAACAGATTTATCATAATTTATGCCAATTGTTGTACGTTATGTCAGAAATCTACTTCCCCACAGAGCTGGTGTAAATATCTTAGTCTGGCACACGGATTGCGCAGGAGATGTAACACATTTATTCAAAGACTTGGACCTCATAATAAATCTGGTGCATCTAAAGTAAGCTTCCTTTTACTTGAGTGATGTCTGAAATGCCAATCTTAATAAATTCCCCCCATGGTTCCATGAGCGTTTTAATCTTGGTGGTGGTCTGGATACGCGCGTCTTCTCCCAACTCCTGCTCCTATCCATTCCTGTCTTTATCTATTTGGCAGATGTTGAACACCTTGATACCCTTATCACTGGAAGTGACCTACATCATGCCGTGATGACACTCATACGAACAGACATCCGCTTTACTCAACTGAGATCTATGACTCATACAACTATTGAACACAACCTTATGACAACATTGTTTCCTTTGTGATTAGATTTCCCCTTCTTCTCGGTCACATTCCTATTCTGCCTACTACTTAACCTGACATACCTACCTACACTCTGCCCTTCCTTCCACCATTCCCATTTGCATTGTTTGACAATACAGAAAAAATGATAAAAAGTTCAATAAAAATATATTTTTTTTTAACAATTGCATGTTATTAAAAAATATGCTTCTTTCTATTTAATTTTCCACTTTGAAGAAATGACCACTAGGGGTCTCCCTACCAGTCCTGGCAGCAAGCATTTCAGACACATGCTGGAGTCCTAAACACTACCAGCTGCCAGTCTGCTTTGTTCACAAAGGAGAACACTCAGAGCTGCCAGCCTGCTTTGTTCACAGCCTGTTTGGCTGTGAACAAAGCAGGCTGGCAGCTCTGAGTGTTTAGGACTCCAGCATGAGTCAGAAATGCTTGCTGACAGGACTGATCGGGAAAAATACAATAGAAATAAGCATATTTTTCATTAACATGCTATTGGAAAGTTATTCAACATTCATTCATCTAAAATATATCAAAAGTTTATTTGATGAGAGGTACCCTTTAATATAGTGACCTTTAGGCCATATTCAAAATTCATAAGAATTTGCAAAATAATGCATGTGGATGAGGTTTTACAAAACAAAGCTCACGCATGGTGAAAAGAATCTGCAAGAACATGTGGACTTTGCTTTGGACTTTTATTAAAATCTACATTGTAAATTCTCTGCTATGAATACAAAACACTAGGTTATTTGCTTTTGGCTGGATTTCTACTTGGAAGCCTTTTTTTTTTTTTGGAATACTGCCACTGCAGCTTTTGAGCCAAAGCCAGAAGTAGATTCTTTCTGCCGCTGAATTTTCTACCCATTGATCTCAATGGGTAGAAAAATACACAACAGCAGCAGATCCGCAAAAAAAAAAAAATATGAAGCATATACACTACGTGGGAAACTACCTATAGCGTTAAAAACTCTTAAAGGCTGGGTTTATTGGCAGATCTTTGGAAATCTGCCACTGTAGTTTTTGAGCAAAAGTCAGAAGTGGATCCACGTGTAAGGAGAGATATAATACGCTATATGGGAACCTACCCTAAAGTTTATTTTGTAAACTAGTCTTATTGGTTGTGCACTGTAAAAAGAGGCAAAACCACAACCTTCAAAAGTCTATGCCCTTAACGACCAAGGACATATATTTACGTCCTTGGCCGGCTCCCGCGATGTAACGCGGGGTCACGCGGTGTTCCTGTGTCATATCGGGTCGGTCCCGGCATGTAACCGGCTAATGGCGTACAGCAGCTATTTCAGTGCCGCGTGCTACTGACCCTTTAGATGCGGCGTTCAAAGTTGAACGCCACGTCTAAAACGAAAGTAAAAGCTTCCCGGCTGCTCAGTGGGGCTGATCGGGACCACCGCAGTGAAAATGTGGTGTCCCGATCAGCTAGTACGCGAGCGGAGGTCCCCTTAACTTCCTCCGGCGCGTCCGTTCGGCGATTGCTCCAAGCCTGAGATGCAGGCTTGAGCAATCAACCGCCGATAACACTGATGAATGCAAAGCTATGGCTTTGCAGTGATCAGTGTAAAAGATCAGTGTGTGTAGTGTTATAGCCCCCTATGGGAGCTATAACACTGCAAAAGAAAAGTGTAAAAAAAAAAGTTAATAAATGTGATTTAACCCTTTCCCTAATAAAAGTCCAAATCACCCCCCTTTTTCCCATAAAAAAAAAAAAAAAACCATGTAAATAAAAATAAACATATGTGGTATCGCTGCGTGCATAAATGTCCAAACTATATAAATATATCATTAATTAAACCGCACGGTCAATGGCGCAAAAAAATTCCAAAGTCCAAAATAACGTATTTTTCGTCACATTTATATCATGAAAAATGAATAAAAAGTGATCAAAAAGTCCGATCAATACAAAAATGGTACCGTTAAAAACTTAAGATCACGGCGCAAAAAATGCCAATCCCATACGCAGTAAAATAAAAAAGTTATAGGGGTCAGAAGATGACAATTTTAAACGTATAAATTTTCCTTCATGTAGTTATGATTTTTTCCAGAAGTACGACAATATCCAACCTATACAAGTAGGGCATCATTTTAATTGTATGGACCTACAGAATAAAGATAAGGTGTCATTTTTACCAAAAAATGTACTGTGAAGGAACGGAAGCCCCCAAAAATTACAAAATGGCGTTTTTTCTTCAATTTCGTCGCACAATGATTATTTTTCTGTTTTGCCGTAGATTTTGGGGTAAAATGACTGATTTCACTGCAAAGTAGAATTAGTAGCGCAAAAAATAAGCCATCATATGGATTTTTAGGTGCAAAATTGAAAGGGTTATGATTTTTAAAAGGCAAGGAGAAAAAAATCGAAAGTGCCAAAAATGAAAAAACCCGAGGTCCTTAAAGGAGTTATTCTGGAAAAAACTTTTTTATATATATCAACTGGCTCCATAAAGTTAAACAGATTTGTAAATTACTTCTATTAAAAAATCTTAATCCTTTCAGTACTTATGAGCTTCTGAAGTTAAGGTTGTTCTTTTCTAGGTTTGCTCTGGGGATTTGCTTCTAAACTGGGCGGTTCCCGAGACACGCGTCAACAGAGAGCACTTAGACAGAAAGAACAACCTAAACTTCAGAAGCTCATAAGTACTGATTTTTTAATAGAAGTAATTTACAAATCTGTTTAACTTTCTGGAGCCAGTTGATATATAAAAAAAAAGTTTTTTCCTGGATAACCCCTTTAAGGGGTTAAAGGAATACCCCAGACGGCACCCCAGACATACGGTGAACTTCGCTCCATGCTGGATAACTGGCGATGTGGGGCGGAGGTTCATGATGTCGCAGCCGGACCCCGCTCATGATGTCACTGCCATGCCCCCTCAATGCAAGTCTATGGGAGGGGCCGTGGCGGATATCACGCCCCCTCCCATAGACTTGCATTGAGGGGGCGTGGCCATGGCGTCAGGAGCGTGGCCTGGCTGTGACGTCACGAGCCTCTGGTGCTGCACCCGACGCTCTAAACGAATGCCGGGTGCAGCAGGGAGATTGCGGGGGTCCCCAGTGGAGGTCCCCAGTCTTTTGGATAGGGGATAAGATGTCTAGGGGCGGAGTACCTCTTTAAACACTGTACAGCATTTCTATAGCATTTCTTTATGTGCACTGATATTTGTTTGTTAATTTAAAAAAATCGAACTGCATAAAAGGAAAGCATTCCTAAAATTATCACCAGCACTTACTTATATCTGAGGAAGAGCCACTGGATAAACCATATTCCAACCAAAATCATTCCATTTATCTCAGAGACAGAAAATGCCCATGTTATTCGATCAATGTAGTCAAAGAACTTGTCCGGTAAAGGTGGGCTTACTTCTTTAGGGGGAACCCTTTCATGAACAACTGTGATCATAACTGTTGTGAGGACCATATTGAAGAGAGCATAGACAAATGCAATGCCAGTTTTCCACCATTCTAGAGGATATTTATTTTTAGAGTCCTCTGGCAAACTGATCTGAATATAGTTTGGATACTTCTTTGCTCCTTTTCGCAGACCATTGGGTAAACCTTTGGGCTTAGCCTTATGATTTTTGTCATCTTCACTGTTTGTGGATACAGATCTTGGAAAGCCATTTAGTGTCTCGCTGCTTGGAGTTTCTTTGTGTACTTCAATGACTGCAGTCTCAATAGCATCCATTAGGGTAAGTTTAGGGAGAACAAATCCGATGTACAATCACCTATAAAAAGAGGAAAGAAACAAACAATTTTACTAATAATTACAAATCTGATTTTCTACACTGGTCACATACACCATTCATACCGGTATAGAGATCATACAATGATTTGGTGCAATGGAGTGGTCATGGGCACTAATACATTAGAGGAGTTGGATAGATAACCTTGTATGGTCATGTATAACCCAGTTAGTATGTGTTCACATGGTCAGGTTTTTGCACCTCTTGGAACAGACCATAGATGAACAATATCTATAAAAGTATAGATAGACACAGTCATTTTTTCAGTGTCAAAATTCCAGTATACTGAATGGCACTCTAATTATCAACACAAAATTCTCAAACTAGAACAGGATGTCCTATAGAAAAAAAATGACGAAACTAGCAAGAGATTAAGATGACTATGCAACAAATAACATTAAATATTGGCTCACATCCAAGAAATCTGAAGCACGGACACATCAGAACTATACTAAACCCAGAAACAACAAGCAGGTCACTACTAAAGTACCATCACAACACCATGTAGCATCCATCAAGACCTTCCCTCCCTCCTTCATCAAAAATACTCCCTCTGCCATATATAAACCTAATGTAGTTCATTCACCTATGAGTTCTCATGAGAATCCAATGCATCCACTATCTAAACACACCTCCTCTGTACCATCCTTAGCAAAGAGTCACCCCACCATACCTCTCAGTACACACAATACATCAGTCTCCACCAATATCTGAAAAGAGTCTTCTCTATCAAGGGAAATGATACTCCAGACCAGCCTGCCGAAGAATCCCCTTGCAGTCTAATCCCTCCCCAGATTCAGACAGACCTCAAACCCAAGTCATTCTTTTACCCCTTCTAGTCTCGGGTTAACTTTTTAGAGACATTCTCTAGCATGGTCTGAAAATGACCTTGAATCTCTCGCTAAAAATAATACTAAAATACGGTAACAATCAAATCTCAGCAAACCAGAAATCACTGCACTAAAAACCTTGTCAGACAATCAGACTATTATCTGTCACTAAATACTAGAGTCTACTATCCTACAATCCCACAGAACAATATACCAAGGAATTTAAAGTGGTATTCCAGGAATTTTTTTTATTGGACTATGCTACAGGGGCTGTAAAGTTAGTGTAGTTCATACATAATACAGTGTCTGTACCTGTGTGTGACGGTTTTCTCACAATTCTTATGTGATTTTCACCCTAATATTTATTTTTAACAGCATACAAAATGACTGTTGTCTCCGATTTTTCCCAGCTTGCAATGTGGCCGAGTCCTGACTCACTAGTCAGCTGATGACAGGGAGCCTGTCTGCTTCAATGGGTGGAGGGATCAATCTGCAACTAATGCAACAGCTGGAGGCACCCTGATTGAAAACCACATGTCTTTTGAATGGATGCAGCTCATTTATGTTTCAATGGGTGGGGTGGCTGATGTGTGGAAGATGGAATTGTGGGATTTGTAGTCAAAAAAAGAAAAGTCAAACAGGAAATACCAGTTCACAAACAGCTAGCCACAGTATTATGCAATCTCACAACATAGCCATTTAGCCCCCAGACATGCGCAGATCCTTTCTAAGCATGTCCATTACTGTCTGCCAGGTACGTACTAAAATCACCTTATGCTGGATAACCCCTTTAAGTTTATTGTTCAGAATGAAAAATGCAAGATTTCAGGAATATTTTTAAATTTAGATAATAATATGAAAAGTTTGAAAAAAAGTATGCTTAATATAAAAACTTGACCCAACCCCTTAAGGACTGAGCGTTTTTCCGTTTTTGCACTTTCATTTTTTTCCTCCTTACCTTTTAAAAATCATAACCCTTAAAATTTTGCACAAAAAATCCATATGATGGCTTATTTTTTGCGCCACCAATTCTACTTTGTAATGACATCAGTCATTTTACCCAAAAATCTACAGCGAAACAAAAAAAAAAAATAATATTCGTGTGACAAAATTGAAGAAAAAACACAATTTTGTAACTTTTGGGGGGCTTTCAATCCTACGCAGTGCACTCTTAAAAATAACACCTTATCTTTATTCTGTAGGTCCATACATTAACTTCTAAAAAAAAATCATAACTACATGCATGAAAATGAATACGTTTAAAATTGTCATCTTCTGACCCCTCTTTTTCATTTTTACATGTACAAGGTGGTATGAGGGCTAATTTTTTGTGCCATGATCTGACATTTTTATCATTAGCATTTTTGTACTGATCTGACTTTTTGATCGCTTTTTCCTTTTTTTATGGTATAGAAAAGTGACCAAAAATACGAAATTTTGGATTTGGAATTTTTTATATGTACGCCATTGACTGTGTGGTTTGATTAATTATATATTTTTATAGTTTGCAAAAATTACGCATGCGGCGATACCACATACGTTTATATTTATTTTTATTTACACAGTTTTTTTTTAATGCTAAAAGGGGAGTGATTAAAACTTTTATTTAGGAAGGGGTTAAATCACATTTATTTAAAAATTTATTTTTTTTACTATTCTTACACTTTTTTTTTATCCCCCATAGGGGACTATTATATGCACTAATTCGAATGCATACACTGAACAATGCTATGCCATAGCATAGCATTGATCAGTGTAATCTGTGCTTGATTACTCAAGCCTGGATCTCAGGCTTGGAGAAATTAAACGCCGATCGGACAGCGTGGAGCCAGGTAAGGTGGCGGTCCCGAACAGCTCAGCTGAGCTAATTAGCAGGATATTCTCCCGTTTTAGACGCCATGATCAACTGTCCACTGGTACCTCCTGCGATTTCCTGCCTGGCGCCCTGGCTGCCCCGATGAATGGAGCGACCCCTGCAGAGTGCTGTTGACCAACGCAAGGGGATAAGTGTCTGATCGTAGGAAAACTGACCGCTGGAGATACATTAGTTCAGCACTTGTGCATCTCTGGCTCTCCTATGAACAAGGGGGGGGGGATGGGTGTCGACCACTGCTGCTCCATGCAAGAGGAGAGCCTGTGTTCTAAAAACAAATCTTCAGGAGATGGCGGTGGTTTCAGTGGTTGGAAACCCCTCGGCAATCGGACACTTATTCCTTTTTCTGTGGATAGGCAGTTAAGTGCCGTACTTCCCCCTTCAAGCAATAGATCATTTTCTGATGATACAGTCCCTCTAAAAGACAAGTCATTCACTTACAAAGTAGGCACCTATATCTGATACTGAAGAGACAATCTTACTGATTCTGGAAGGCTGCATTTCTAATTTTCCCAAGAAGCATTGCCCTAAAGACTCCTACCTTTTGCAGGAAGAATTAGTACCTTGCTGCGTCCTTTATCAAAACTGCAATGTTCTATAGATAAGTTTTCTAAAAGCATCAATGTCCATGCATGCACTTCAAACAGCAGCTTGTTTTCTGTTGTACTGTCAAATATTACATAATGGGCGTGTCTGTATATACATATGTATTAATATATAGAAAAAGACTAACTATTCACTATATTTGAATTGAAGCTAAATCTCATTTATGCTTAAAATAAATAAAAATGATTTTTAGTGAGATCATAATACAACAATACTCAAGAAACCGAATTACATGGTAGCAACAGCTGTAATATTGTAAATTCCTTAGACAAATGCTGCTTTTTATGCTTATAACAACAATACACATTATGTTTCTGCACATCTTAACAAACAAAGAATATGCACTTAGTTTGTATGGGGTGTGTTTGCTATCTCTTTCATCCCTGAGTGTCTCAAGGCTATGGTATTATTTTAGGACAGTTTTCCATTTAGTCAACTAGAACTTGAAGGTCACTTAGGCTGGGTTCACTTTATGTTTTGGTCATAGTTTTCTATCAGGTTTTTTAAGCCAAACAATATTCCTCAAAACCAGACCAAACCGTATGCAACCGTGTGCTTTAAAAAGAAACCGTATACGGTTGGAAAATGTGTGTCCGGTTGCATGCAGTTGCATATGGTTTTTAAAAATAAAATCCAATCCTGTTTTAACATGTATTTCATTTTTAAATAAAGTTCCTATTGTTCTAATTACATTTTATTCTAGGATCGCTATGCGCATGTGCAAAGTAAAAAAACGTATAGTGAAAACCGGAATGAACCGTACACACATACGGTTCTCATAGACTCCCATGTGAAAACAACCGTATACGGCTACAATACGGTTTGTCACCCGGACACAAAACCGTGGTAAACCATGGTTTTGAGTACAGGAAAAAAAACAAAAAAAAAACAAATGAACTTCAAAATGGATGTAACTGCATGCATAATGTTGCATACGGTTTTGAATGGCATGTCAATGGATACGGTTTTCCGTACGATTGCATACGGTTTTCAAAATGAAACCGTATACAGAAACCGTAGGGGAAAATGGTGGTGTGAACGCACCCTTAGACGGTGCACTGTCACACAAGAATAATAGCACCTATCTGCATCCAGAAAGTCAAGCGACCAATAAAGGGAACCTGTCACCAATTTTATGCTGCCCAAAACTGGTAAAAACAGTGCAATGCCAGGATACTATGTCGTTTCCAAGAAATTATAGTTTAGAAGTGCAGATGGGACCCGTTAACTAGTCATTGGGGTGGTGCTGGTGGCTGCTCTCCACCCGGCAAGCGATGGAGTAATGCACACCTGTATTTAGGGAATGGCGCATCACTCAGCGCGGCAGGGCGGAGAGTTGTTACTGGGACCCACCGCAATGACTACTTACCTGATTGGGGTAAGCTATGATCTCTCTGAAACACCCAAGATTTTTAGAGTAAATCATAGTGTCCCGACATTTACGACCCCCTTCCCGTACCAGTTCTATGCTGCCCATGGTTTGGTGAACAGCAGTTATGAGGTGTAAGTGCTTGTTCCTGTCATTTACAGAATAGCAACAGAAAACCCAAACAAGCATAAAAACTAGTTCCATACATATTCCTTAAAATGAGGGTTAACTAACCACTAATGTAGCCTTATATTTAGTGTAAAGCCATTAATAACTTCTGTGGTGGCGCCTCATAAATAACTCATAAGTTAACGGCTGAGAAGTTTATGCCTCCTTTAGTTAAGTTGAAACACAACAAGGCTGATTTCTGTTCTTTGCGCCTCTTTTCTGTGTGTTTCTATTTTTGGCGCACAGGATTTGTGCCTAAATTATGTAGCCGTGGGCCAAAAATAATGACAGTTGCACCTTGCTTGTCATGAAAGTTCTTTTTTTGTGGAAATGGGTATGTTTTTGTCTAGGCCACAGTTTAACATGATTTGGCCATTTTCTGCTGCAGTCTGATCCAGTTTATATATTGTGTATATGTAGACTGCATGATGGTGGCACAGTAAAGTGCATGCTGACAAGCGCCACATCTACAAGCGAACACAGCTAAAAATACCTTGACTCTAAAAAGGCAGAACCAAAAGGAACCACTAATAGATACATTTATTCATCATTGTGTTTCACAAAATTGGTGACGTTCTTGAAAAACATTTTTTTTTTATCCTTTTGTCTCAATTCATCAATACATTGGTAGGAACATCACAAAGATATTTCTGAAAGCAAAAGGGAATTCACCTTCAAAATTTGACTGATCCCTTGACAATCTACAGAGATTCCGCAGCAGCAGAGTCCCATTGATTTCAATGAGAGTCTGCAGCACTGTTCATTTAGAGCAGAAATTCTAATTCCTGTGTCCGCAGAAAGAATAAACAGGTCAATTTTTTCTGCGAACTCTGCACAGAAATGCATTGCTGTCTATGAGACGGCACATTTCCGGGCGGTCCTAGCCCTGGCATGTTCTGCCGGCGCTACGCTGTCAGGGGAATGTCCGCACGGACATAGCCTTAGAGGACATCTTCCAGCTCTTTATCATGCTCAGAGCTGCAGTTATGGGTAGGTAGCTGATAATGGAATACAACTAATGAAAAATGTTGCTTATCTAATGGCTGTTTGCAAAGTTATAAAATTATGTTTTCTGTTTAAGCTAAAGAGGCTGGCCTGAGCTGCAGAATGCATGCCTTCTACCTTCCCCATCCCTCCCTTAGGCTTCCAGCATTGAGTCTTGTCCATCAATCATGAAGGGCAGGGCGTGGAGGAGGAGAGAGGAAGCATGCATGCTGCAGCAGCATAGCATGGACTCATTACACTTAAGCTTGGAATAAAAGCATAATGTTAAAACAGCCATCAGATAAGAGGTAGGTATCAGTCATGGCCGTAAATGTTGGCACTAGGGCTGGGCGGTATGACCAAATATGTGTATCACGGTATTTTTGTAACTTATGGCGGTTACACGGTATATAACGGTATTCCCCCCACCAAAATTAATTATCAGCCCAGTGCTGCCCTCTCCCCATCGGGGTAAATACTCACATATCACCCGCAAGGGCTGCCCTCCTCGTCCTCCTGTTTGTTGAGGGCCGCCAGCGCTGACACTCTATACTGTACACTGTATCCCTATGCCCGGGCTGCAAAAGGTAAACAAAATAAACTTTAACGCACGTTCCTACGTCGGCCTCATGCTCTTTCTGGGGACGGGAATGTCGGAGAGCCGTCAGCCTATCACCGGCCGCAGAGATGTGCCGCATCGGCCGGTGATTGGCTGAGCCCACTGTCATGTAAGAAGCCAGCCAGCTTCTTACATGACAGTGTGCTCAACCTATCACCGGCCGAGGAGGAACATCGCTGCGGCCGGTGATAGGCTGACGGCTGTCCGACGTTCCCGTCCCCAGGAAGCAAGTCCGGACAGACGGGGAAGCTGAGCTAAAATTTATTTTGTTCATCTTTTGCAGCCTGGGCACAGGGATACAGCGTACAGTATAGAGTGTTAGCGGCGTTAGCCTGCAACAAACAGGGGGACGAGGAGGGCAGCGATTGTGGGTGATATGTTAGTATTTACCCCGATGGGGACAGCGTAGCACTGATAATTAATTGGGGGGGGGGGGGGAAGCAAAACAGCGCTCGCGGGTCACATATGATTAGTTCCCCGATGTGGGGACAGCGCAGCGCTGGGTTGATAACTCATTCATTCCCGCCCAGCCCTAGTTGCCCAGACCCAGTTGGCACCCCTGAAATTTTTCAAGAAAAGTAAGTATTTCTCACAGAAAAGGATTGCAGTTCAACATGTTTTACTATACACATGTTTATTTCCTTTGTGTGTATTGGACCTAAACCAAAAATAGGAGGAAAAGAAGCAAATTGGACATAATGCCACACCAAACTCCAAAAATGGTCTGGACAAAGTTATTGGCACCCTTTCAAGATTGTTGATAAAGAAGATTGTTTCAAGCATGTGATGCTCTATTAAACTCACCTGGGGCAAGTAACAGGTGTGGACAATATAAAAATCCCACCTAAAAAGGATAGAAGTTCACTTAGTCTTTGCATTGTGTGTCTGTGTGTGCCACACTAAGCATGGACAACAGAAAGAGGAGAAGAGAACTGTCTGAGGACTTGAGAACCAAAATTGTGGAAAAATATCAACAATCTCAAGGTTACAAGTCCATCTCCAGAGATCTAGATTTGCCTTTGTCCACAGTGTGCAACATTATCAAGAAGTTTGCATCCCATGGCACTGTAGCTAATCTCCCTGGGCCTGGACAGAAGAGAAAAACTGATGAAAGGTGTCAACGGAGGATAGTCCGGATGGTGGATAAGCAGCCCCAAACAAGTTCCAAAGATATTCAAGCTGTCCTGCAGGCTCAGGAAGCATCAGTGTCAGCATGAACTATCCATCGACATTTAAATGAAAAAAACGCTATGGCAGGAGACCCAGGAGGACCCCACTGTTGACACATAGACATAAAAAAGGAAGACTACATTTTGCCAAAATGAACTTGAGTAAGCCAAAATTCTTCTGGGAAAACATCTTGTGGACAGATGAGACCAAGATAGAGCTTTTTGGTAAAGCACATCATTCTACTGTTTACCAAAAAAGGAATGAGGCCTACAAAGAAAAGAACACAGTACCTACAGTGAAATATGGTGGAGGTTCAATGGTGTTTTGGGGTTGGTCTGCTGCCTCTGGCACTGGGTGCCTTGAATGTGTGCAAGGCATCATAAAATCTGAGGATTAACAACAGATTTTGGGTCGCACTGTACAGCCCAGTGTCAGAAAGCTGGGTTTGCATCCGAGATCTTGGTTCTTCCAGCAGGACAATGACCCCAAACATTTGTCAAAAAGCCCCCAGAAAATGGATGGCAACAAAGCGCTGGAGAGTTCTGAAGTGGCAGCAATGAGTCCAGATCTAAATCCCATTGAACACCTGTGGAGAGATCTTAAAATTGCTGTTGGGAAAAGGCGCCCTTCCAATAAGAGAGACCTGGAGCAGTTTACAAAGGAAGAGGGGTCCAACATTCCGGCTGAGAGGTGTAAGGAGCTTATTGATGGTTATAGGAAGCCACTGATTTTAGTTATTTTTTTCCAAAGGGTATGCAACCAAATATTAAGCTAAGTGTGCCAATAATTCTGTCCAGCCCATTTTTGGAGTTTGGTGTGACATTATGTCCAATTAGCTTTTTTTCCTCCCTTTTTTGGTTTAGTTCCAATACATACAAAGGGAATAAACATGTGTATAGCAAAACATGTGTTACTGCAATCCTTTTCTGTGAGAAATACTTCTTTTTCTTGAAAAATTTCAGGGGTGCCAACATTTACGGCCATGACTGTATCTCTGAGCATGATATAGAGCTGACAGGTTGCGTTTAAAGAAGTACTCTGGTGGAATTTTTTTTTAATCAACTGGTGCCAGAAAGTTAAACTGTTTTGTAAATTACTTCTATTTAAAAATCTTAATCCTTTCAGTACTTATCAGCTGCTGTATACTACAGAGAAAGTTGTATTTCTTTTCAGTCTGACCACAGTGCTCTCTGCTGACCCCTCTGTCCTTGTCAGGAACTGTCCAGAGCAGGAGAGGTTTGTTATAGGATTCTTGTACTCTAGACAGTTCCTGACATGGACAGAGGTGTCAGCAGAGAACACTGTGGCCAGACTGAAAATAATTCCAGAAAGAAATACAACTTCCTATGGAGCACACAGCAACTGATAAGTACTGGAAGGATTAAGATTTTTAAAAAGCAGTCATTTACAAATCTGTTTACATTACAAAAAAATTTTTTTCTATGGTAGTACTCCTTTAAACTAACAAATGTGTCTATAGTGATTCACATGTTGAGTTTATCTTACTTTAAGCAAATTGTTAAAATGGTTTTAGTGGTTTACGTAATGTACAAAAAGGCACTGAAATGGCCAAATCATCTTGGTACGAAGGTGGATATTCACATTTCTGCTCTTAGGCATAGTCCTTTCTAAATAAGTGAAGAATGAAGCTTGACTTTCTAGGGGTTTTTATATATATTTAGAAAATAACGCAATGCATTGTATTTTCTTAAGTGTAAATCAATTACAAAAGGAGACAAGACAACACGGATACAGCCAAGGCAATCCCCTTCTTCATAGCAGTGAAGGCCAAATGGTTTGTCTGGCTCTATGTTTTCCCACCAGAGTTTGAAGCAAACAGTAAATGATACTAATGGATCATTATCCTAGGGCAATTTTCAGGAAAAAAAAAAATAAAATCATGTTTTCTTTTCCCTGCAATTAATTGTCACATTTGGTGTCTGAATCTTCTATGTGTCCAACAAGAGAAACAGTTCACATCTCAGGGCTCCCGTCACCTTACACAAAAGGACTATGGGGGGGTATTTCTCAATTTTGCCTGTTGACAGTTTCTTTTTATCCTTTTTTTTTTCACTTTGGTTTTCGTGGACATGCACCAAATTTATCATTTGGCGCACGTTGTTAGTAATTTTGGCGCAAATGTTGAAATCAGCTGTTCACAGCGCCTTTTACACAGAACTTACCGCCACAGAGGACGCGTATTTTACCCTGTAGAGCAGCCATTTCGGAGTCCCTCCTGCAGTATATCAGCAAGCGACATGAGTTATTTTCTTTTGTGGGGTTTAGAGCCACCATGTGAAATGGATTTTATTTTCAACTTGGGTATTTTTTTTTTTTCTGTTACTTTAGTGCAGTGGTCTTCA